>NW_010972477.1:603972-607218 GCF_000737465.1 Haliaeetus leucocephalus | reverse complement strand
CACCGCGCGGGAGGGCGGCGGGGGGGGGGGGGGGGGGGGAGGACAAGTCCAAGCTGTTAAAACTTCATTTGTAGGTTCAGCCACCTGTGGATACCTTGTCACATTATATGGCATAAGCATTTTGTTCCGTGACTCCAAAGGAAGTGAAAGAGTCTGACTAACATGACCAATACACTATTGGTTATATACACTATCCTTATCACAGTGTCAAAGAAGATATGCAAAACCAGCTGTGAAGTCAGCATGCCTTTTGCCATGAATTTATTCCAAATGGGGTCAAGGTTGCCCCAAGTACTTTGCATATTTTTAGTATTCCACTTATTTATATATATATATTTTATCTATTACTACATTTCTCTTAAGAATGAACAGGACAGATTAACAGACTGGAATCTTTCATTTGATGAAAAACCAGCTACTGAGTGGAAAGATGAAGCTCAAGATCTGCCACATTATTCCCCTGGCTCTCTTTGCCTCCCCGCACTTGCGTTCTTCCTCTCCTCTTGCTTTTACACATACCTGTGTCTCAACTTTGGCATGGCATGGCATGGCATGGCATGGCATCTAATGGTGGAGAGAGCTGGAAGAAAT
Source organism: Haliaeetus leucocephalus (assembly GCF_000737465.1). Classification (NCBI taxonomy): domain Eukaryota; kingdom Metazoa; phylum Chordata; class Aves; order Accipitriformes; family Accipitridae; genus Haliaeetus; species Haliaeetus leucocephalus. The sequence goes on along the minus strand of NW_010972477.1, from coordinate 606,627 downwards.
GAGCTTGTGATCTCCACAGACCACTCTTAGACAACACTGTGCTGTCAGAAAACTACCCTTTTCAAATTAAATGTGCTTTACTGGGTAGACCTTGTAACAAACTTCTCCCACAGTGAGCTGAACTATTGATTTTAATATGCTGAAGTGTTTGTACATTTATATGAATGCAAATTGTAAGCACGCCATGGGACCCACTCAGGGTCTGATTCAGCACTAGTGAAGTCAGTGAGGCTTTTGGCATTCAAAGATTTGCATATGGTGATTCCTCAGATAGCATGGAATAGAAGACGTGCATTCAAAAGCCCACTTCAGGACAAACTCCTTAACTTGGCTATGCCTGTTTTTTAATGGGTTGAACTTGAAACAACATGAAGTGCTTGGTCTTGCTGACAACTTAACTTACCACTTTAACTTCAATGGAAGTTACTAGATCTGCGCTCTCTTAGAGCTCAGGCTAAACAAAAATAGAATTGGTTCCCTACTGGAATCACCCCAAAATGAAAGGCTTCTTTAACAGAACACTGGCCTCAGTGGTTGGTGCAGGTGCATCCGCATTTCTGGATACAGCAGATTTCTATTTAAAGATTTAAATTTACCCCTTTGCTTGGGGCAAAGGGTTGGGAGAAAAACCAGAGCCATTCAGGCGATTGCAGCTCTGCACAGAGCAGTCCTGCCTCCCTGACAGGCCGACTGCACCCTGTGTATACAAGCCCTGGGCTGGTCATGATAAATCCACTGGCTGGGAAGCAGATCCGGACCGCGAGCCAGCATCCATTCTAGCCTTTACAAAAAAGTCTGAGCTACTGTCAGGCCAGGTAAATAAAATTCAGATGATGCGGCCTTTACATGGCTTTAAATTTCCAACCATTGTGAACCTGTTCTTTGGAAAAAAAAAAACAACTTCTGTGTAAGGGAAGAGTCCCTTCATACACAGATAGTCTTCAAATCAGAAGGCTTTTTGCTTGCAAATATGCAACAAATCAAGGTGCATTTCCGTGGGACACAAGTTCACAGACCAGTTATTTTGCTCGATTCAAAGCTGTTTTCTGCCTCCTGTTATCAGCAAAGCATACTGCTCTGGGGACTGCATATAAATTACTGAAATTACTTTGGTGGGGGGGAGAGGGTGATGAAGAAGAATCATAGGTGTGTTACATCAGCCGCTAGCCAACTATTTCTATGTATTTTTTAAGCCAGCTTCTCACCGGCTGAATAACTGAGTTAAACTAATGTGAAGAAAGTTAGCAGATTTCTTCTCTTCAAAATGTTTCGCATTCAAGCCCTCGGTTAGATAATTTAGTGAGCAGACATTATTGTCAGCTTCTTTATGTTGTTTGTCTAGAACAGCAGGTGCCACACTGAGCTGCAACTCGGCATCAAGGAAAATCTGCCTCTGTGTCAGGGCAGCCAGGATAGCCTCGACTCCCGTAAGGACTAATTGGTACTCCAGCAAAAAGAGCTATCTTCAGCCCTACTCAAAGAGAAATATTCTAGTGTTTTTAGCATCCTTTTGGATGCTTTTAAGGAAAGCTCCTCTCAGTGCTCCTGCATTTCATCAGCTCTCTCTCTCATGGAAACTCTAAATCACGCATTTAAAAATAGACCATCAGATTATCTGGGTAAATCATAAAGCTCAGCTTATCTCTTTCTTTCCCTTCAAAATATACAATTTATTTTGTCCACCAGCTCAGCAGCGTGAACCCATGAATAATCTTGTTTGTCTCAGTAACCCCACTCTTGATTGTCCCTGCGTATCGCCACTGTGTGCATGTATGTCACGCTGGGGGGGTGGTGTCTGTGCGAGCCCGTGAGGAGGAAGAAGGGATTCACAGTTCTGGGCACGAAGGTGTACGATCCTGCTTACGGCAGTGTTTATGCCCGTGCCAGCCGTGAGCGTCCTAGCATCACAACGCAGCCTTACACAGCCGTGGAGAATAACACCAGGACCCAGCAGAAGTAATGTACCAAGTACTTCCATTACGCATCCCATTGTTTAACACCAATCTAGACCCCAGAACCCGTGCGCCTCCCCTGAGGGCAGGCATAATCAATGCGGTGCGAGGGAGGACGCAACAATTTTTCAATTCCTCTCTCCCAGCGGTTGAGAGGCACAACGTAAGGGAGCCTTCAGCGCCAGCCCCGGCTCCCAGCCCCAGCGTTTCCCATACGCGCATCTCCTCACCCGCCTCCCCCTGCCAGTGCGGCCCATCAGGCCACGGCAGCGGGAGAAAGCCCTGCAGGGCTATAAATAGCTACTCGGGGGAGGGGGGCAGAGTGCAGCAGCACGGTTCCAAAGATGCTTGCTGCAGAGGGAGGTTTTGCTGGATTAATTCCGAGGGGAAAGGGAGCCGCTAGGAAGTTCACCGAGCTAGCAGGTAGTGTCTGCTGGGGGGGGGGCAGCGGCTGCCCCGGGGAAGCTGAAGGGGGAATGCCTGGCTCGCTGGGAGAACAGCGAGGTGGGGTTCCCCTTTCGAGTGTCCCACCTATTTCAGCCCAGTTCTGCAGACACCCCCCCTCCCTTGAGACGGGCTGCGGGCACCAAGGGTCCGCGGCTGAGAGAGACGGCGAGGACACGAATCGGCTCGACGGGAGCGTTCCGAGCACACGCAGCTCATTGTCTATGCCAAGTTCGTACCGAGTCCCGCGGCGGTGCTC
>NW_010972477.1:602138-602461 GCF_000737465.1 Haliaeetus leucocephalus | reverse complement strand
GTGGGGGATAATCAACAGGCGGGTCTCCCTTCAGATACCGCTGTTTGCAGGAGCGGGAGCCACGGAGAGCGGGTGGCAAACGGGCTCCCGGGGAGCGGGCAACGTTAAAAAAAAAAAAAGGCACTAAGCAACGACAAGGGAAAAAAAAAATAAAAATAGCCGCGACACCCAGCCAGGGAGCTGGGCTAAGAGGAGGACAAGTGGGGCAGGGGGCCGGAGAGACAGCGGCAGGCCGGCTCCGGCAGGGCGATCCGCTCCCCCCCTCCGAGAGCCGCTCACCGGCGAGGGGCCGGGCCGGGCGCCTGCGCGCCGCTCGCCGGGGA
>NW_010972477.1:575306-601991 GCF_000737465.1 Haliaeetus leucocephalus | reverse complement strand
AGCCTCGCCCTGCCCGCCCGCCGGTACATGCGTTTAACCGTGTAGAGGTGTAAATGGACGAAAGCGACGTGTAACGGCACAGAAGGACGTGTCGGTACACACGTGTACCTAAAGACGTATAAATCTACACATGTGGGTGAAGCCTGCTTCTTTTGAGAAATGAAGTCTCATCTGCCTGAGTAAACGTGCTGATTTTACTCGTTTTGCCTCCTAGACTCTGATGCAGTTGGAAAAAAGTGTAGCGAATGAGAAAATTTTCAAGGAAACGCGTTTCTGTGCGCGCTTCTGCCCGTCCAGGAGTACAGAGCAGTCAGGGGCTGCAGAGGGCTGCTCTTGTGACAGGAGTCAATTTTCATCCCCCACAAAATTGCACTCGGTGCCTCATCACAAGCTTGAGTTGGGAGTCTGTGCGCTGTTGTTGAAAAAACCTTCCACATCTGCCTACGGTGCTGCTACCACATACCACTGTTACCGACTTGCCACCAAAGAACACAATACAATAGTCTTTTCTGCAACCATTGCATCTAATTTGGGGATTATGAGACTGATTCCAAACTCACCAAAGACCGGAGAAAGGACTCCAATGTTTCTTTTGGCTTTGGATCAAGAATTTGTAAGAATCGGGGCTAGGAAAATGTCAAAATAGAAGACTTTAATAGATCGCGAACATTTGGCTTTTCAAAGGTGGTGCAGGAATACTTTCCAGAATGAAAGCAGAATCCTACTATCATGGGGATGTTGAAGATCTAATTGCTGGGTTTTGTGTCAGTGATGTCAGGTTCTGGCTCCGAATTTGGGCTGAAGAGCCTTAAGATCAACAGCAGGCAGGGATTCTTTAAGATTTGTTACAGCTGTGAATGATGTTGGTACTTTACTTCTGGATAGTACAGTAGCTTTCAAAAGAAAAATCTCTGATACTTAATCTAAAGCAACATAGTTTTTTATTTTAATATTTTATGTTAGTCTTAGCCCTCCAGACTCAGTATGCAGTTGTTCTTCTGAACCTGCACAGACCTCGTTAGGAAAAGGGGAATGAATCAACATTGCTGGAGTTTTGCCTGTTACAGATTCAAAATATGTCACACTTGAGACAATGACTATTACTTACTCTGTGTTCATGTGACGCTACTCGTGGTGGCTTCCTAGACTGTGACTTAGCCCCTCAAACACTGCTGAACTGTAAAAATAGCTGGTGTTTAGATTTCTGTAACTTCCTTCAGGAAGAAAGTAAAGGCGTTGGATTTGCTGGCCCAACTGCTGGAAACAGGAAGAGATGTTTAGCTGAAATGAAGTTAAATCTAACAAAAAAAGGCTTCCTTCATTTTGCAGTATCTCTGGTGTGTTTGGAAAGCTAATAAAATTCATCTCCTTGTTCACTTTGGTGCATAAATTCCCTTCAGTCACACATATATTAGACAAATACACACTGTTATATCTTCACCTGTCCTCAGTTTTCTTCTGAGCTTGTATATCCTAAGGGATAAATTAATATTTCACATCTCACACTGCATAAGAGGTGGCACCGAGCTGCCCAGCCCTCAGAACAATCCATGGAAAGAGTTGTCATGCTAGCAGTTACTGGTGTTTTTTTTCTTCTGGCTCTCAGCTCACTGCTGGGAAAATGCAAGGTGAGTAATTTCCTACAAGACACCCTGTGGTTTAGATTATTTCCATGCTTCTTACAACCTCAAGGGTTGGGTTAGTTCGTGCATACACACAGCAGAGAAGGCCCGTATGCATGAGACATCCACATCTCCATTCTTACTAGATCAAGGGGAAGCACTGAACTGTTGAAGCTTCATCTTCCTTAGACACTGTAGGAATATGGAAATGCCACACAGTGATTAATGAAACACTTCCATCCTTTACACACTGTTTCACATCACAGGGCAAACACCTCATCTTACCCTGCATAGTGAAGAGCCCAGTTTTTACCACCTGATGTCACAAATATAAAGAAGGAACAGACATTAAAGCAAATAGCCAGCTATAAAACCGCTGGAATGCACTTGACACAGTGCTGTATTTTTCTGACCAAACTTATCTGCTGCAGATGACAGCAGCCTGGTTGGGGTTTTGTGAACTATGAACAACACTTTGTGGTCTGTAGTGCACTTCTGGCTCACTTCTGAGGAAGATAACGTGGTTGGTTTTGATATATAATGCCCTCAAAGTTCTGGATGTTGGCCAGATCCAAGCCAGCTCTTCCTGTTGAATGCCCTTGCATTTGTAACCGGAGACTATTCTGGGGATAAATGTAGTATTGACAGGAAAGGGTGATTAGAGCCCGGCTTTATCACCTTTTGCATTGCAAAATCCATCTGTTTTTTCAGCCTTTTCCTAAGAGGCAAGCTGACTTGGTCGGTTTCCACTGGCAGTGGAAAACCTTTCTTCGTGGAGAGTTGGGCAGTATATGGCTCTAGGTTACATTAAGCAGAAGCGTCTCTACCTTTTACTGGACCTTAGGCGTAGTCTTGAATTAAAGGGCTACTCAGAGTTTCAGAACATCTATTTTTATTTACTTTGTGCATATAGATTATCCATTTAATAATTATTTATTTTTCACTGTCCATCCCATTTTAATTTACTGAACTCGGTACTTGCTTTTCGTATCTCCTCATCTCCAGCACTTTCAAGCACTCACTGCCTGGTGCATTGGCTGGAGATCATCTTTGGAAGCAATACTTTTCATAGAACAAGAGCATTTCAGACTCATGACGATTTTAGAATTAAGCCTAATCAAAATTTGGCATCAATAGAATTTTTGTTTTGCATTAATTTTTATCTGAGCAAGGACTGCAAAGATCTTCATCTTTTATCCATCCATATTTAGTATTGCCTACTTGTAACAGAATGCCATACTCTATCATCTGAGACAGGGATAGAAATCTTTTTTTCTTCTCACCTCCTCTGACAGTAAGAGTAAGGACTCTGCATAAAGCTATTGAGAAATTTCTGCAGACTCATTCTAGCAGCCACAGCTTGTTAATGCCACCAGAGAAATATGTCTAGAGAGAAAAGCAGTGATGTGGGCAGGACAGAAGAGGTCCTGCAGAAAACAACAGAAATGGCCAGGCTTAAACATAAAAATTCAACAGAGTGTTTTCCTCCTCTCATGGATCTCTGAAATGTATTCACCATTTTTTCCAGATTCTGAGGAAAGCCAAGGTTTGAAAGAAGTAAAAGTATGTTTTTCCAAATCATGCACAGATTTCATCTGGAATCAGTGTGGGGACTCCATTCACATTCTTATTTCAAGAAATATAGACTAGATTTCTGTAAGGCTACTGAAATACTGTTTGAATACGTCTCATGAGCATCATAATAACTGTTCCTTCAAATTGTGATTTTAAAGTTTGATTTATGTTGCATGTATTTTGATGGAGAACAAATGAAGCAGATAGTTCTGATATATACCACTTCCACAGTTAAACAACTTTAGCTGCAAGTTTGAATTCACCTAAATAGAGAGTTTCTACTACAAAGCTGAAATAAACTTTGCCCTGCGACAGTAAGTGAAAGCCTTACAACACCTACAAGTTCAATTGTTAGTAAACATTAGCGTTTAACCTCAACACTGTTCTCCAAAACAACTTCTTGGTTTAAACTTCTCCTTTGTGCTTCTTCATACAAGAACCAGTTTTAAGAGATGAAAGGCACCTAAGGCACCCAGAACAGAGTTGAGTCCTTCAAGGGTATGTTTAAGTTTCAACACTAATCACTCAGTGACAAAACTGTGCCTTAGCTTCTGCTCAGGTCTAACAACAGCACTTTTGCTCACTCAGTTTCCTTTGGACCACACAGTGGTTTTGCACTCAGACTATTTTAATCACAATTTTATCTGTATAGAAGTCTATTTAATTGTATAATCTATTGGAGGAAAAAAAATCAGATGAGAAGAAAATTACATTAAGGCCTTGACCTCAAGTCTCTTGTCAGACAAGACTGCTGCTGCAGCAATTAGGAGATTTGACTGAAAAATAATATAGTTAAAGTGGCTAATTTGCCAGCAGAGAATGGGGATAGGTTTTCTCCAGTCCTCTTGCTGAGCAGAGAGTACAGACATTAAGAGCATTTGAATCCTTTACCTCTCTCTTCTATTCTAAGCCTTCCAGAAGAGCATGAGACTTCTGTGACCTACTGAACTTCTGTATTAATACTAATGAATCTCCCCAGTGAGCAAGCAACATGCTTTTCAGCCAGCATGGATTTATAGCAGGTCAGCTGGATCCTTCCAGCTTTTGACAAGTCATTCATTTCCTCCATCAGTACTGCATCAACTCTGATTTATCTATTCTTCATCTAAAATTAGAGCCATCTAAAGACTATTATATAGGCAAAATTTCAGGAAGGGGGGTTGGTGCATTTCTATGAAGAATTCATTGGCTGTTTCTTTTATGATGTCTAGTAAGCCGCAGTTCTCAGGAGCTTCCCCAAACAGCACACCCCATCTGGCCATGCTTCTGCCTCCCTACTGCATCCTCCCTGTTATCTCTGGGAAATGTCAGGGGTTTTCCTTCATGAGCCTGTGGACAGTAACAGCATGGAAATGACACGGGAAAGGTCTTCAAAACAGTTCGCTGCGTATTTTGCCAAGGGGTAGACAACAGGGATATATATTGATTAAAAAAACCCAACAGCAAAACAAGAAATCACAAACCACCTGCAAAACCTACACAGCACTCGTACCATCTACTTTCATTATTTCATTTTAGATGTGTAAGTTAGAGCCTACTCTTTTTTCAGTGGAGAATAGCGTGCAAGAGGGTATGATGCAGCTACTCGCAGTTGGCCGTGGATGTCCTGGTACACCCTCATTGTGCACCGCAGCTCCATGCAGAGGTGCCAGGTCAGTTACCAAAACCCACGTAGCCGCATGTTACACGGCCTTGCACTTGTGCCAGAGCTTACCAGCTTAGGCTTCAAACTGTGTTTACATAGTTGTGCAGTAACCGGGTCTGGAGACGACTTGTTCAGGGCTGCCTTGGGATCTTTGCACTGCAGGCTGGAGGCTAGAAATACCGTATTAGCCTGCAGCAGCTGGCAACCTTTTCCCTTCTGTCCTTTTAGTAAGGCAGCTCTTTCCAGAATCACATTTCCGTGCAAGGCCAGGATATAGCCTGAGCAGTTGTGTTTGATTGCTTGCTTCAATAAAGCTATTATTTTATCTTTCCTGGTCAGCTTGGTTAAGACTTTGGCTGAGACTTTTTCTGAGCCAGCTCCACAGTCGATATCTCACAAAACCCACAATTATATGAAGCTGGATCAGTTCTCAGGCAAAACACAAATATTTTCAAGTTCCTACAAGTTTCCTTTTGCAAATCCTTTCAGAAAAACAAAGAAAAGAAAACAAACCAAACCCTTCTCCCCCAATATCTCAGTACTTCTCCATGGAACAGAACAATGAAGAGTTCCCAAATCAGTTAGCAGATTTGGTAGCAATTTCCATTATACAGGTGATCTGATTGACCAAGGCATTCTTAAAAATCCCTTAGGTGTAAAAACGTACTCAGTAAAATTGAGACCACTTGGAAGAAAATACTTTTCATTCTCCTTGCTTCCATGTCAAGCATTCAATTCTTGGTTTAGGAGCTCTGCAAATGCCTAGCATCAGGGTGCTGGCAGTGTTTGACAACATCGTGCGGCTCTGATCCTGTTCCATGAAATCAAGGGAGGTTTTGATATTCACTGCAGCTGTATTAGCCCTGATATTATAACCATGCTTATTTTCCAAGGAAGGTTTCTCTTCCTTTTTATATTCATATTGCCATTTTCTAAGGTACAACATGATTCTGTTTTCCAAACAGCGTTCTTGTTTGCCTAATGAATTGTAGTTTAGACGTATCTTAGAGTGTGTGTAAGGACAAGCATTTTACTTAGTGTAATCCCTTGAATCCCTTGAAAAGGAAAAGCCAAGATGTAAGTAAAAATAAAGACAGAAATTATAGCTGAATTCCACAGTTCCCTCCTAGCCATATTTCCAATACATCCGTTTTAAAATAGTAATTCATATTCACCAGATCTGATCTCCCCCTATTTTGCTCATCTGTAAGTTATACTGCACACATATTCTTGGATCAGTTATGCTAAAGCATTGTATTATTATTTATGAACTGAAACTTTACTAAACAGCTTTTTTTCTTTTTCTTTTATTTTATTTAAGTGAAGGCTCTCAGTTGCTTAAGATTTTTTTTAATCCCGTATTTGCTTTCGTTATGTTAAATTTTCACCCTTGGTAATATTCAGGATGTGCTCTGCTATGACTTTCCATCACAGTGCACTCATTAGCAGTTCTGTAAATAGCTTCTTCAAGTGCCAGACCTGAGGATCCCTTCTGGACTTCTGATTTGGGCAGAACTCCACACTGATTTCATTTGGGAGTTTGTCTTGAGTAAGTGTTCTAAAAGCCTGCATATTTTCCTTTGCAGAGCCTCCTGTCAAAGAATGAAAAGTACACTGACAATATGAATTTAACAACAACAACAACAAGTAATATATTTGTAGTCAGTTCCCACTGGAGGAGAAAATTGCTCTAGAATTATACTAATTCTAGTGTTTTCTCATGATAACTATGAAGCTAACAATGGTTTCAAGACATGGCATACTACAGACAACCAGTGTGTTCCCTGCCAGTTAGTCCTTGCGCTTCATCACTGAAGTGAGTACAGATACAGTCCTTTGCTTTTTTTATAAACCCCAGGAAACAATCCCCCAAACCAGCGGAATTTTAAATAAAAATCTTAATGATGCCTTTCAAATAGAAAAGCTTGCTACAGAAGGCTAAGTCACAGAAGACACTTACTGGAGATTCACCTCCCCTAACACCCTCTTGCAAAGACCAGAGCACCCAGAAACAGCATGTATCAGATATTAAACTGCTGTTCTACTTGATGTCCACCAAGGGCCAAGGTTCCCTCTGTTTTATATCTAATCTATGTAATGAGATTCTTCATGTAAGTCCTGCAACTAGCAACAACTAATTAGGTCAAATTAACAGCACATATGTCACTGGGTCTATTTTGAGTTTAAACCCTCAAGATCGAGCTACCCTCCTCTTTAAGGGAAGAACTGCTGGGTGTTAAAAGCAAAAAGACAACTTTATGTTGTGCTGTTTACTATTCCTTCAGTCAGACCATTGCTCAACATTAAGACAGATTTCCGGTGGCCTTCAATGCTATATTTATTTTCTCATCACCTGTGCTCCCCTTTCATCCCAAACAATTTGCATAAACCTGCATAATGCTATTTAGCTTATGCTCCACTGTTACTATAAATAGATGAACTGGAAATTCAGCTTAGTAAAGCAACTTAATTCTTTTCTCGTCTCATTCTTCCTTCCTGCTTACATGCTGTGCTTGTGTTTGTGTGTGTGAAGGTGTGAAAGAGAGATTGTGTACTTAAAAGGACTTTTAAGTGTTAGTGTTCTTATTAATGATTGGGGGAAACACAAAATTTTCTAAGCTGATGCAAAAGTAGGAGCCTTAATAACAACCTCAAATATTACAGGGGTTCCTGTATATGTCTGTGTACGTGTGAGTGTGTGCATGTGAGTGTGTAAAGGTAGAGAAGCAAGATTTTTTTCTTTTTTTTTTAAAGTCAAAAAAGGGAAACATCTTACATTTTTCCTCATGTGAGACAAATTGAGAGTTATGTAGTCAGGTGGTGATGTTACTAACACTACATCTCACACCTTTCACACAGAGTCTTCCCTTGGTTTTTGTGTTTTCGTTTACTTGCTCAACAACCTGCTTGCTTATTAGTCAAGATCAGAGTAGAAAATTAGGTTGTTTCTTTAAAAACCTACAGGTGAAATTAAAACTCTCATAGAATATAGAATATCTCTAGTTGGAAGGGACTCATAAGGATTGTCTCATTTTTTCGAAACAAAATTAGATTTTGCTTAGATTTTATTTAAAAGTAGGCATTTTTTCTCACAAGTTTTGTTTGCAAAAATCATAAAAATGAAGTGGTTTAAATATAAAAAATGCCTAAAAAATTATTTGTATATTTGGTACAGCTATTTTCGTAGCACCTTAGCAGTTAATCCCTGAGAATGCTTCCCCTCCTCAGGGCTGATAGCACTTTAAAGCAGAGAGACGCATTACTCTAAGGAGAGCTTACCGTTGTTTTTAACTCTAGACTGAATACGTACAAACCTGACTACATCTATTATAGATCAGGTCTTATCTTCTAGTCTGAAATATATCTCACTTCTCTAAACAAGGTTAAGTGCTATTTTTCTTCCCCTAATCCTGTTTAGCAAGTCAACGCGGTAGTCTGGGCAGTTCAAATATTCCAGTTAAGTGGGAGAAAGGTCACTGCAAGATTACTCAAGAGGTATCAGGTGACACTAAAGGGTGAATGCGTTTTCCTAAAGGATTTCCTAAAGGATTTCCAAAGGATTTTAGGGAAGGCAAGGCAATACTAACATGAAGATAAAAAAATCTGCAGGCATATTCAAGTACCATCGCAGTGATGACACCTGTGATTATTTTTGCAAGTAGGTTTTACAGTTTTGTCCAGCACCGATGCACTCTTTTGGCCCCTCACTGAGCTCACGAAAGCCCCCCCCCTTCAGCCCCCAGTGCTGCTCTGCAGTGCCCCGGGGTGAGTTCTGCCTCGTGGTGTGCCAGCTCTGCTCATCATGCCACCTAAGAAAAATTCCCCCGATTTCAGTGGAAACGTATCCTACAGGGCTGCATCCAAAGTTTGAGGAAGTCAGCTGGATTTTCTTCATCAGCTCTACAGGGTTTTATGCCTGGCTCATAACTTTTGGGCCTTTACCTTCAAGATATATGCGTGACTGATGGACCTTTTCAGTGACATTTGTGACAGCCCCTGCAGTCAGCAAGGTGCTTCCAGATGTCAGTGTGTCCACAAGACAGACTGACCCACCAAGCAAATACTGAAGACAAATGTCCTATTCACTAAGCATTCAAAATTCTCACCTGTAGGTAATTTTTTTTTTTCCCCGAGAGACCCAGGGGATTTTCTCCAAGGACCTGGTGGGAAGAGGTAGCAGAGATAATCCAAAAAGTGATGAGAGCACTTTCTGAGGATGTAGGAAACTCAGGAACCATCCCTGATGGTGCAGGCACCACATGCACCATCTCACGTGCCAGTATATGCTGGGGGCCACCCAGCTGGAAAGCAGCTTGGCAGAAATGGACCTGGGGTCCTGGTGGACACCAAGCTGAACATGTGCCAGTGATGTGGTCTTGCTGCAAAGAAGGTGAGTGATATCCTCGGCTGCATCAGGAGGAGCATGGCCAGCAGGCCGAGGGAGGTGATCCTTTCCCTCTGCTCAGCACTGGTGAGGCCACCCCCGGAGTACTATGTCCAGTTCTGGGCTCCCCAGTACAAGAGAAACGTACTGGAATGAGTCCAGTGAAGGGCCAGGAGGATGATTAAGGAACTGGAGCATGTCTCCGCTGAGGAAAGGCTGAGAGAGCTGGGACTGTCCATCCTGGAGAAGGCTCAGGAGGATCTCCTCAGTATAAATACCTGAAGGGAGGATACAAAGAGGACGGAGCCAGGCTCTTTTCAGCGGTGCCCAGTGACAGGACCAGACGCCATGGGCAAAAACTGAAACGTAGGAGGCTCCCTCTGAAAGTCAGGAAACACTTTTTTTACTGTGAGGGTGACTGAGCACTGGGACAGGTTGCCCAGAGAGGACATGGAGTTGCCATCCTTAGAGATACTCAAAAACCACGTGGACATGGTGCTGGGTAGCAGGCTCTAGATGGCCCTGCTTGAGCGGGGCGGGGTTAGACTAGATGACCTACAGAGTTCCCTTCTGATCTCAGCCTTTCTGTGATGATGCAATTCTGTGATATATGTGGGGAGGGGGCTGCAAACCACACCGGTGCAACCCCACTCCAAGTGGCAGGCTGTTTTATGTGTGGGCACTGTCTCCTCCATTTTCTACATGGTGTTAAAAAAGAAAAATAAAAATTATTCAGTATGTCAAAGAAAAAGCAGATTGGACAATGCAAGATCTGCCCTAAGAAACATATCTAATGATTGCAAAATACAAAAATATAATTGCATTTTCTAATATACCTGATCCTGCAGGGGTTATATGTATTATAATCTTCTCATGGGATTACAGAACAATTAAAGAAACAATTACTTTAGAGATGCTAGCTGGGCATACCCATGACTTGGGTGACAGAGAAAAACCCTCAACTCTGTCAAAACTGGGGTAGTTCTGACAAAACAGGTGAAAACCCCAGGTCCCTAGAAAATATGCCAAAAGAAAAGAGGTATGGAAACATTAATTTAGCACTTCAGTTTTACGCAGCAGTTGAATGGGGGATTTGAGGACTGTAATTTGTGTTTAGGTTCTTAATTTGGTTGCCTAGATCACTCATGGGATCTGACCTAGAGTGTGAAAATTTGTGTGCATGAGCAGAGAAATAAGAAAACTGCACACTGTCAAGCTGACCTTCTTCACAAACTTTGACATAATCTGCCTTGAAATGATTCCATAGCATAGCTTTCAAAAGTTATCATGTGTAATGATCTGATTTTGTAGCCTTTGCATTTTGCACAGAAGTATTATTTCCTCTTTTAAATACATTGTGACTTATGAAACTTGCAGATTTGCAATATTATTTTTTCCCTCATCTTTAATCATTCAGATGATTACACTAACAAAACAATTAAAAGAAAGGAAATGTGAACAGCATGAGATACTATTCACCCACCATACCTGAACAGCATTTGTTTCGGTTCAGAAGCATCCCTGTGTGTGCCTTGTATTATTCTGTCCTTATAGTTTGAGTGAAACTCTTCCCAGACCCCTTTACATGTAATGTTTCTCTTTGCCTTATATGTTATTTCAATTACACGCAGTAGACGAAATGCCCTTCTAAAATTTCAGTATTTGAAATGGATCAACCTGGCTTTTGAATAGATTTTCAAAACCTATTTATCATCAAGGGGAACTTTTTTTAACCTAAGGAGTTTTATGCATACATTTATGGTAATGAGTACAAGCTATTATGCCTGTCATAATACAAAGCAATTCAGCTGGTATTATTTTCATAAATATTTAAAAGCTGGCACACCTACAGTGTAGGCTAGGAGTATTCTAGTAGAGTCATTAAAAAAAAGAAAAAGCTATGTGATCTTCATCTAGATAAACTTGGTTAAAATAGAAGTGAAGATGAGACACTTGGGCTTTATTTTGAGTTAGCAGGTTAAATTCAGGTTTAGAGATAATTAGAATAACAACCTAAGATGTCTTGTCTTCACTGCATTTTTAACATCATTTGACTAGATCAGCTTAGTCACTTCTGGTTTGGAACAAGTTTTTCTCCCAGTGTAAAAACAGTTTATGTGAGAATACATATATACCACACCTCCCAGGAGACTGCAATCAAGATGCAGTCTTGGACATGGCTTTGATCAACCTGATCTAGTGAAAGATGTTCCTGCCGGTGGCAGGAGGGTAGATGATCTCTGAAGGTCCCTTCCAACCCAAGCTATTCTATGATTTTGTGATTCTGTGTTCCAGCTGATGATTCTAATCAGGAAAGACAATATCAAATTCAGTACCCTGTATCCAAGGGTGAAAACAACAAACAGGCATACTTGGGATACTGAACCACGGCAGAATCGTGCGGAGGGAAATGTAAAATATATACAGAAACACTAAGTCAAGTAGATTGCTCCAAAAGCACTTCCTTTTCTATTTGTCCAAAAGTAGTGTTCAGTATTAGACCTTGTTCTTCCTTTTTTCTTGTATTTGTAAACTTCATGTGGCTATATTCATTGTAAAATATAATTTGTCCTGAGACAAGAACAGAGAACATGAGCTGAGGAGCCTTTCAGTTACCTTTTTAGGTCTCTCCATTTATTGGACACCCAACTCCATATAGCCTTGGACAGGAACTGAAAACTCTTTTTAATCACAACCATGTCAATAAATGGAGCAAAGCCCTTTTTGTATCCTTCCTGCTTTGGTATCATTGCTGTGTCTTGTAGGGAACTAGAATAGTCTGTCGGGAGCTTTTGCCAGAGGAACAACCTGATGTATATTTGATGTGGTTGCTAAATGGTATTGTGCTTGTCATTTGTGAATCACTGAAGCTTGCATCTGTTTCTTGTAGCTGGGTTTTGGGCCTAAAGGTTTATTTTAATGGCCCATTAAACTCCCACCTGGCTATTTTGTTGCTTACACTAATGTATTTGTGCATTCATTTGTAGATTTTCTAAGGCAGGTGAAACCATATAGTCCTTTCCATGATCCACTTCAAGGCACTGAGACTGTTACCCATTTAAAATATACAAAGGACTCATGGCAATAAGCAACTAGTTCAAAGTAGCGAAAGGGTGGAATTCCTCTACTTCCTTTGCTTCTACATCTAGAGCTAATGGAGTATAAGGATAACAAAAAGTACTAGCTCCTTAGGAGTAACGTGAAGCACGAAATGCAGCAATAATGAACTTTATTTTTTCAGTCTTGGAAAAAAAGGACTTAGAATGTTGTTTACTGATACAAAAATGTTAGCATTAAACTATGGCATTATTGCAGGTATTATTCTTTAGGATTAATTACTTGTGCTTTAATAATACCAAAAATAATACCATAGAATCATAGAATTATAGAATGGTTTGGGTTAGAAGGGGCCTTTAAAGGTCATCGAGTTCAACCCCTCTGCAATGAGCAGGGACACCTTCAACTAGATCAGGTTGCTCAGAGCCCCGTCCAGCCTGACCTGGAATGGTTCCAGGGATGGGGCATCTACAGGCTCGCCAGGCAACCTGTGCCAGTGTTTCACCACCCTCAGAGTAAAGAGTTTCTACCATAAGCAGGTTTAAAATTCAGTTGTGCAAAGTTCTGTAAAAGTACATCACATAATAATTCCATTCCTGAAGAGTTTATAGCCTAGATAAACAAGACTGAAGGAGACTATAGTAGATAAAGGGGATACTAAATGCAAAAAAGAAGTTTAAGGAAAAATACTCAATTAACTGAAAGGAAATTTTTAGGATATGTTTCATCTGCAAGCAAAGTCAGTTTTGTGATTTTTTTTCTGACAAAATAATCATTTCTTCAGCTGAGAGCAATTGCTTACAGGGTACTTACCGAGTGAACCAAAGCTGATTTTCGTCTGTGGCTTTACATCGACTTTCCTTCATGTACAAGTTCTCATTCTGTTGCATTGCTTGCTAGAAGAATGCTTACCCTGTCTCAGTGAGCATGATATGCAAACCACCCATCACACGTCAAACTGGTCACATACATAATTTTTTTAAACACCAAATTTAATCTTATTTCCAATCTATTTAACCACGTACTTTCACCTTTTGTACTTCTACTTGGTTACATGAGTAGTGTCCTGGAAGTCTGCACAGATGACTACTCAGCTTCCATTGGCGAGCCATGCAGCCTTGACTTATCAGAAGTACAAACTGGTGAAATAACCACATCACAGCGGAAAAAATAATGGCTGAGTTAGAAGCTACATCTAGCTTTCCTGCTCATTCCACTGGGTTAGGTTACATCTCACCTAAAAAATACTAGTTTTCAACTAACTGTGAATGGCCAGTAAGCATAAAGGAAGAAGTGTAGCAATGTACATAGCACCAGCAGTGTACTTGGTACTTAAGCAGTGTGATGGATCCCCAAAGTGAAGATTTTAAAGTCTACATAAGCAAAATTCAAGCACCGGATTTTTGAAAGTGGTCTAATTTAACCTCTGTCTGTTCCTGCTCAGCCCTTACTAAGACTAACCTTTCCAATCAGTAAAACAGTTATTTGGAACATATACTAATATTGCTTATCTCCTCCACCTTTCACCCTATTCTATTTACCTTTTTCTATATCCAGTTAATCAGTACTATTTTGCAAAGGAAAGATCCTTCTCTGTTGACATGACTGATGCGCATATAAAAGCCTTTTTTTTATCTTAGATGTTGGCTGTTCCACTTGAGATCAACATTTCAGTAGCTTTTGAACTGAGATACTGCCAGTACGGGTTTGATAACCACGTGGACAGCAATAGTTGTGCTGACACCCTTGTCAGAAAAGAATGCACTAAATTTGTCATTATCAACTGCACATAAATCCCCACCTCCGAGGTTTATATGTGTTGGTCTGCCATTTTAGTACAGAAGAATATACCTGCAAAAATCTAGTTATCTTTAGAGAGAAGAGCAAGGTCCTCATCCTTTGAATAACAAGCAACTTGCTCAAGAAACTATGAAAAACTTCTCAATATCAAACTCTGTAATACTAACCAAACCAGAAACCAACATGGCCTAAAATACAGGTGGGCAACATTCATGGACATTCAGGCACGAGACATGCAGAATTTATGCAAAATTTGAATTTTCATAAAGCTGGAAAGAAAACAGGAAGAACACAATCTTTAGAAATCTTTTCAGTGGTTTTAGAAAGGTTTTGGATCAGATCTAAAGAAACTGTAAGGCTGATACCTTCTCAAGTGCATCTGGAACATCAGAAGGAAGCTTGTTAGGAAGTTAACCAAAAGGTTTAAGCATTAAGGGACAATATATACAGTCTCGGTAGTTTTGAGAGATAGGAAAAGCACAGTTAACAACTGGCAATCATTGGAAAAAATACCTCTCAGCTGGGAGAACAATTGTTTTGAAAGTGAAAGCAGGAAAAAAAGTACTGCTGAAAACAAAGGGATTTTAAAGGAAAAAACCCTGTGTTGGCTTTGTAAAAAATGTATGAAACCATTGAACAAGAATCAAAGATAGGGCACTGGTGACTTTCAGACTAGAAATTTCATTAACTGGTTCTCTCATCAGATTTTAATTTGGAAACATAAAGATTTCACCCCCACCTACATGCAGGAGCTGCTTAGCATATATCAAAAGACCTAACCGCAATAAACAAACACATGGGATATAATTGTGAGAGAGGTGATTCTGGAGACATAAAAAGAGCCATATTATAGTCCAAAAAATATTATATATGTTAACTGGAGGACACTATTTGTGCAGTGTGCTAATGCTCTGTACACTGTTCTTTATCACAGACACAACAACCCCTTATGCTCTTTTTTTTCCCCATTCTGGTAGATGAAATTCCAAAGGCAATACTCTGGCTTTTGGAAGCATTTGTATACGTACTTGGAACCAAACTTGTTCTAACAGCTCCATCACTGAAAGTACTTTAATGACAGCTTCTGTTTTTAACAAAAGTAGACTTCAGCTAGAAAAAGAGTAGCATTCAGGAGTGACTGCTGGACCCTAGATGCTGGAATTTGAAGAAACAGGGAGAAAAATATCTATTTTGTGCCAAATTCCCAAACACGTTGTTTGCATTTCTTGTGAGGGTATACATAAAGATTTCTTTAGAAAAAGCACAAATCTCCACAGAGTCATCACCCACCAGAAACAAAAATCTGTTTGTTGTCACAGCAAATATATCTTGGGCTTTCTTTTCACAACCCCAGGAAAAGAAACCTGGCTTTCAGTTGCTCTATTGCCTTCACATTCAGAACTGACTTCATTTTGATACAGGGGGGTAACTTGGCCAAAGTCAAAGAGCTGAGTCGTCTCCACGGACTGAACTGCCTTCCCTGTTGATACAGCACTTGTACCTCATAACAGGGTTTTCTTGTCTAACTTTAAGCAGCTTGAATCTTCCACCAGACCCTCTCACTGACTCAAGAAAAAGACAGGCAGCATGCTCAGGGCTCAGAGTTCACCTGCAGATCAAAGCAGAGACATTTTCACTTTCCAAATCTCCTTGATATGCCCAATCATAATTTGGTAATGGTGGCTAAATAGCTGGTGCATGCTGGTGCTTTTTCTTCCTTCCCCCTCCTAGATACCATCCATATTGCGGGTATGACGGCAGCACAGTCATAGAAAGAGGTATTACCAATTGATATTTCACAGCTGTCAATGAGTGCATTATTCCTTTAAAAATTACTGGGTTTGGACTTTGAAGGAGTTGGAAACACTGTCACTGCAATGGTAGCAAATACAGAAAACAACCAGGAAAGGTGTCATGAATATCCAAAAAGGTTTGGTCATATTTGCTAAAAGAAGTAAACAAGCTAAACATGTGATAAAGTAATTTAATCCTCCCAATTAGTGAAGCAAAACCAACTACTTTACTGCATATTATCTAAGGCAACTGTGTTTTAAAATGGCATTTCTTTTCAGGAAAAAATATAATAGATGGAAGTTAGCAGATATACATCACAATTAAGTGCATGGAGTTTTCACGGAATTTGAGGTGGTGGAGGCTGGGTGGGGACCCAGTGATATCAGTTTACTTTTCTCTGCAGGATGTTGTCCTACAAAATAATAGACTGTAAAGGAAAAAAAGAAAAGACAAAAATCAGCAACATGCTGTTTGTGTTACAGCTGGTAAAACAATGCTCCAGAGCCTAATGGCAGCAGACAGGGTCTATAAATCTTGTCACATATAATGAAAAGCAAGAATATAAAGAGAGATGTGAGCAATTGGTTAGGGTAGGCTGAGGTCATACATACTTTAATGTACTTTAAATAATGCTATCTAAATGTTCCAACAATATTTCCAGCTTAAGTTGCCCGTTATCGGTTTGCAACAGCAAATATGCATCTAAAGGGATATTCAGTTAAAACATTGGTTTTGTAAAAAAAAAAGAAGAAAAAGGGATTTCAGATAACCTACCTTCCTTTTTTCCATGTCTGTGCTGTTTAGAGCCAAGTACTGATGGTAAAATGGATGAAAAACATGGGCTAGAATGACTGAGTAAAAAAGAGCGAGGTTTGCCATACAAACTCACACTGAATAATATCTTCCACTAAAGTCTAGTTTCATTGCAGTCAATTGCTATGTGACCGAGGAAAGAAAGATTTAGAGAATATGGTCTTTTTCATGCACTGAAGAAACAGAACTACAGGAAACTAAAAAAAGTGCAGCAGTTTTTAGAAACACTGTCAATACCACTACTTTGCTCTTTATTCTTATAATTGAAGAATTTCTTATTCTTGTATTATATTCTTAAAATTGCCATGATTTTGCACTTGGACTTTCTTCCTTAGAAACTTCCCCTATGAAGACAGGACCAAACTGAAAAATATCTTATAATTCTTATAAGAATACAGTGTTTTGAAAAGTAAACCAACCTCCTCCTACTATGGATAAACTAAGACACTGGGAGGGGCAACGACTTTCCCAATATCCCCTGCTAAACGGAGGAAAACCTGTGAAGAAAAGAAATCTTGCAATCCTGTCTCCCAAATCACTTGACACAGGGAAAGCCTTTATTTAATTTATACTGAGGAAGTAATTTACTTCGATTTAAGTTTTGGATACAGGGACAGGATTTCTTAAATTCATATGTGATTTCACAGGTAGTGGCTGGCCACTGCTGATCTTTCTTCACATTCCTGCAATATAAAAAAACGTTACAATTTCAGACTGCTGCAACAGCCCCTTACCCCCCCATCTCAGCTTGTCTATCTAGTTCAATGCCACTTTCCTGGTTTCCAAAAATGCTTCCTGTTTCTATGAATTCATGTGCAGCCATACCTTTGCCAGAAGCACCAATCTAAAAACTATCTTTATAGGTAGGGCAACACAGGGAAAGGGGTGTAGATCTAGGCTAGGATGTATCAGACAAGTAGAATAATGTGCAACATGATTTATGCTACTTTTACTGTGTGCTTTCACAAATGTACTGTGAGCTATTCAGTGAAAGGCAGGAAAAATTAGAGTCCATTAATCTTTGGACACTTGTTTGACTCTGATATAATGACAATTCTTAAAATGCACTCATTGATATTTATTACCAGCAATAAAGAGATGGTTTAGCTTCTCTTTTTGTACGTGCATACGATTACATGAAAACTATCACAAAGATGTGTCCATGGCTATTACTTTAGTTCATCTCCAAAACCTCAGACAACAAAGCAGCCTCTCTTCAAAACAGCAGCTTTTTTTCCTTTAGCCCAATCTCATTATGCTATTATTTTATCTATAATTGGATGTATCATATAATTAAGAGCTTATATATTTGTTGGATTATGCTTTATTAATTTCTCAGCATATAAAAGACTGACAGCTTTCATATTCATGTCTGCTGACAAAGGCAACACAGAGATCAGCATATATTCCCCTCTACAAGTTTTTTCCTCCTCTATTTATGATGCTTTTTAAGACCCACATTGTTCAGCAATCCCCAAATCCTTTTTTAATTCTGTCTTCCTCTCCTTCCACCTGCTACACATGTTGGCTGGTGAACTGGAGAACGAAGTATACTTTCCTCTGCACACAACTATTTACCTTTGGTGGTGCTTTGAAGGTTTGTCTGCTCAGGGTGCAATGGCTGGAGTGTTGTGCTGGATTTGCTGAAGACTGGGAGAGTTCTGCCACTTGCCAAGATGCCACAATTTTGCACCCAGACTCTCTTCCTCAGAAACTTCCCTTAAGATGCTAAGGCCAAGTCAGAATAAAGGTCTTAATTGGCTGATATGTTAACGCATAGTAAACTGGCCAAATGAGACTTCATTAAATGTGAATCTCAAATGTGTTAAATCTGAATCTGCTTGACAAAGAAGCAACACTACAATTGGAAGCAAGCTTTGCTGTCAGAAGAAAATCAATAGACTAACTTGCCCACACTACAAAAGTAACTTGCCAAGCTTCAGCTCCTGGGGTTACAGCATAGACAGCAAAAATTATGTGGCAATGGCCATTTTGACTCACTAAAATGACTGCATCTTTCATGCATTTGCACTGGCTGGCACATATCCATGTTAAAAATCTGGCACAGCCTCTCCTTCAGTTTCTAAAGTGAATCAATAAAAGTGAAATACATTCAGCATGTTATGATCTCAATAATTTTAATAGTTTATCTTGTAGGAAAGCGAGCAAATGGCCCTTTAAAATGAGTCAGTGACATCAGGGAAGAACCAAATTATTGCAGTCCAAATTTGGACATCAAAACTGCTGTCCTTCTCATGTTGCCCACCCAATCTCGTTGGAGCAGAGGTACACATCTTGTCACAGATCTGGGATATTTAAACTCAGTCTGAAGCAACAACAGAAGACTGCACAAGATTTCAATTAACTGCCTACTGACATAGCTACAGGTGTTGATGGTGTCCCCTATGAGACGGAGCTACACCAATTCATCTGATGCTGCAGAGTTGACCGCCAGGTTGCAAGAGATCAATAAAATATCCTACAGCTCATCTCTAAAAAGGATGATCAGAAAATCACAAGGCAACAAGGCCAAAAAGTTACGAGTTCTCTTCTGATGGCAACTGATGGCCTTCTTCCACAACAAATTCACAGTGGCTTCCTTTTCTTTCAGTCTCATATGAGCTGAAGGGCATTTAATGCCTGTCCCTCAAGGTGGTGAGACCTATAAAGTTCCTTTGGGAAATTCCATGACTTTGGGAGACAGTGCAGTTGGCATTAAAAAAAAAAAAAAGACTGGGATTTGCACTTGCACCACTGATTTTCTCTATATCCTTATGTTTTTTTTTAGTTAAAATCCTTTCTATGTTCAGAGTATGGATAATTTCTCAGGTGGGCTGTACCTATAGCCTTACATACATCGGCTGTGCCCATGCTGTTCTCTTCTTGTGTGCTGTGAACACAGAAGTCTAAGGACAGGCTGTCTGGGAGTGCCTGCAGACAGCTAAGGACAAAGTTGGCTCTGGCTGCAGGGTTGCTGCTGTAGAAAAGAATTACTGCAAAGCAGTTTGAGCTCAGGCATCCACAAGTCCAGCGCAAGCTGGAAGCAGGCTACGTAACCAAAGGTGGGTATCTTCTCTGGTCACGGGGGTGAAAGCTTCCAGTCTCTTACTCATCTTACTTACATACCTC
The DNA here is from genome assembly GCF_000737465.1 of Haliaeetus leucocephalus. Taxonomy (NCBI): domain Eukaryota; kingdom Metazoa; phylum Chordata; class Aves; order Accipitriformes; family Accipitridae; genus Haliaeetus; species Haliaeetus leucocephalus. The sequence continues at coordinate 582,172 of NW_010972477.1, read as the reverse complement.
TAGCTTTCCAGAGCTTTCCTGCTTGCTCTGTTATCCTGTCTAAAAGTGTTTCTTTAATTTTTCTCAAGCAACTCCTCTGATTATTTTTTTTTTTGGTCCCTAAGATATCCAGCTATATTGCTGCTTGTTCTCCATTATGATCCAGGGACAGAATTTTGTTAGAATACTTATCATCATTATTATTAGTGGGTATTTTGTAAATGTCCCCATTTGTTTGAAGTTTTATTTTGTCCTGGACATAAGGCTACATGCTTGCTTTATTTCGAAGGACGTAAACAACTTGCCTCTTGTTGGCTAACAGACCAGATGTCATTTGCCCACACACTGATTAGCAGCAGTCATCACATTCTGCAGAATCAAAGGCACTATAAGATCTCTTTGCCCTTGGGCTTTATTCTTCACAGCACTGGTACAGGTTAGGGATTGTATGTTGGGCATTGTTTCCTGGGGAAGAGCAGGGGGGTGTGTGTGTGTGTGTTTGATTTTGGTTTCTCCTGGAGCATTACAGGTTTGCATTTCCTGCCAAGTACGATGTGAGGACTTGCAGCATCAAGGCTACTGAGCTTGTCTTCACTGGCGTAGTGGAGAGATGAACCTAGACTAAAATGGTAGCTGTAACAAATGGCATGCTGCTATTGACAGTGTAGTTTGCACCTTGATTGTAGACAACAAATCAATGTGGCTACACAAGGAGGAATTTGGTCCAGTGTCTACTATGGTCAGAGGTAGCAGAGTGGAAGCTGCAGCAACTCGATTTAACTCAAACACAAACACAGTCGGAAGAAGTCAAGAGTATGCATTTACATTTGAGAATGCTGGAAGCACCAAGGAGCCAGATTTGTCAGCAGCCAGAGATTTTTTTCTTCAAGCACTCAGCTTGGTCACACTCTGTTTAAGCTTCAGAAACACTCTGTTCACACTTGACGTGCTTCGAGTGAGTTTAGTGGGCCGATCCTTACGGCAAGGATGGCGTTTTTCATTTTGGAAAAAAAAAAAAAAAAGAAAAAGAAAATACTGGCTTTGACAATAAAAAAAAGTACTAGGAAAGGCTTTAATCTGATTTCCTAGTCAAGATACCGTATCATCCTTATTTCTTCAGATATATGCTACTTAAGGTAACAGTCTATCACATAGGAAATGTGCAACAGTGTGCCTGAACCATAAGTTTCACAGTATGAAGAATGTTTTGTCTTCTGACAAGAGCCAGGAAGATAGTAATGTTCCTGGATCAAACCCAGTGAAAAGTGATATATGAGACAGGATAGGGAATCCCAATCTTTCTCATACTGTCTTTGGAGAGTTAGAAAAAATATGAAAAAAAGAAAAAGTAAGGGGAGCATTTCACTCACAGATTAACAATGATGGAAGAAATAAATAGTTACCCAAACTGACTGAATAAAACCCAAGGATGAGGATGAATCAAAATGGAAGTGTGGTTGGGGCAGACTGTCAAAACACTGAGAGAAAGCCTGGCTCCCAGTTTGGGAAAGGGAGGAAAAGAAGTTGAAGAGAATGTCTGAGGAAGTTTAGCCCTGAGGTTTCCTTTTAGGGATAGGCTGTTAAAAAGTATGAGACGTTTGCTAGTAAACACACGATGTCATGCATAAACTGCACAGAAGTTGTAGACGTTGGCCAGAACAGAAACCCAGACAACTTCTGTGTTGCTGAAAACTTCCCCAGAAGTGTCACTTACTGGCAAAGTTTCCCTCTGCACAAATTCCCTCACCCTTAAGAGCGGACTCTCCTCTGCACCTCCGCTGACTCCCCACTATTCAGATTCCCACTCTAACGCTCTAACTTTGGAGAAACTGCGTGCCATTTTTCACTCAGTTTGGAGTTACACCTGGTGCAGGCCAACACACAGAATCCTGAAGCAAAAGTCAGTTCCTCCACGTCCCACCCATTCCCCCGGGATACAGGTCTTGCATCCTTGTATTCAGCATATGCTTCAGTAGAAGGAAACAAAACAACCAGTCTAGTTCATTGACATTCCTAATCTACTATGACAGCACAAGCCAAGCAGACATTGGCAATACCTATTCACTCAGAAAACACTCAGAAAAGAGGTTATGGAAAGGAGAGAGAAAGAGAATTTAAGAAGGGAAATTCTATATAGCATAGTATTAAGTACGTCTCTTCCTTTTTTGCACAGCATCGTCAATAGAGTTGACATACCACTAAAATATATTTCCTTTTGAATACTAACCACCTTTCTCTCAACCTCTGGCCTGGAGAACAGGGTTCATTATATGCAAAGCACCTTTCCAGTGACTAGCACCTGCATAATGCATTCCAGCATGTCTGTTTGGTGCAGGAACTGTCATTAGTGACTCACATGAAGGAATCCGCTGAGACCCTGCCAGCACTACTACATTAACCCCTGATTAGCAACTGCATTTTACGGGCTGGCTGCACATGGGTTCTACGGAGCAGTGCTGTCTGCTAATAAAATATACCTAGGAGCCATCTGCTTAAAAAACAGAGATTGTGGAGAGTTCCAGGAAACAGTGGACCAAATGCTGTCTGCTTCTCCCTGATTCATCTGCTTTAAAGCTGAAATAACAAAAAATAGGCAGAAAGTTGATTTTGCTGACTCCATTGGATTAAGAGAAGAAAGTTCCCTAAACAGCAGGACCAAACCCTGTTCTGTGCTGTACTCCATGCAGTATGGATGGTTTAGCAAGGGAAAAGAGCATAAACTTTGAATCCCAGTTATTTCTGGCTGCCAGAATAAGTTTGAGCTGATAACCCTATGTAAGTTAGAGCCCTGTATTTCTTTCAATTTATAGAGAAGACTAAGATAATTCAAACCAGAATACAGGAGCAGCCAGAGAGTCAGTGATGTGATCCGCTCTTTACTGTACACACAAACCTACACTGAGCTTTTTCCACATGCACAAAGCATGTGACAGATGCTTGTTTGACAGCATGATGTGAAATGATGGCATAGATCTGAACAAAAGATATGCACATATTATATATGTATCAAAACTTTTGTTTGTTTCACAGGGGCTTGAAGTACAGTTTCAGTGATGTGATTATTTTTTAAAAGCTTTCTTTTTGCCTTATTTTACTCTTTTTCGGTACCAGACCATGTTAATAGGCTAGCACCTTTTCTTTTTTCTGGGAGAATCTGACAGTGTGTAAACCTCTGGAAGAGCTATAATGGTGTAAAGGTGAAGATCCCAGGATCCTCTGTGATACAGTAATCAATAAAATAATCAATAAAATCCCTTCTATTCTTGAAGTCAAGGTACATGTGAAATCATGTCAACACTTTCACATATCAACACTTTCACTTATCAAACCATGACAAACCTCAGGTGAATTTGTTACCTTCACCTTGTTCAGTAACTAAAGCCTCATCAATCATTTACCCCTGGGCACAATTTATATGGCAGTATCACACATATGAATGGTTGCATGTGCATGTTGGATCTTCAGTAGCACCTAATTATTCCTACTAGTAATACCAGAGATAGTTGACCATGTGAGGCATAGAAATAGGTTTGAAAATGGTAGCTGAAGGGGACAACAGTTACAACTGGTTTATAAAGATTATAGTCGGCTATCACCATAACGATTCCATTTGCCATCCTGCATCCCATTCAGGTATGGGTACCCATTTGGCACTTTCATTTGGCCTGTTTTTAAATTCATCAAAACGTGCTTACTTAATTTTAATTTTTTTAGCATGGCTTTGGAAACAAGGCTTCTGTATTCATTGTGTCATTCATCTGCCTGTGTGCCCACAACCTGTAGTAACTTTGGATCATTTAACAATTTTTAACTTTGTCTGGGTTCAAAAGCTCAAAGACTATTAACTTTCTATAGCTTGTGGAAACAGGCTCCCTGGTGGCAAGAGACACAGCTTGTTTAAAAGGTTTGGCTGAGGAAAAAAAGCCACAATGTGAACTCACATTTCAATAGACATCAAAGAATATACAAAAGAGCGAAAAACTCAGGTAGCATGCACGCTTTCTTAGGTACACAAGCTTCATTAGTACTTACAGAAGTCCTCAGAGTAAGCACTTTTTTCAGAATTTATCCTTCAAATGCTTTATTAAAGTCTGCCTGTAGGTACTTTTATTAATGAAACAGTTGTAAGAATGAAGTCAGATTTCTTGGAGGAGACTTGTTCTCCATAAAATTATGTTGGTGGTTGCAGCTACAGTCTGATCCCTTAATTCTTTATCAAATGACTCCCATATCTGCTTTTCCACTTCTTTGCCTGAACTGGTGACAAACTTTAATTCAGTGTATCGTTTGCCTGCCCTTTTTTAGCATAATCACATCAGTAGCTCTTTTCCAGTCTTTCAGAATTTACCAATTATTTTAAGATTTATGAAAGAATTAAAGTATTTCCTCAAGAGGCCACAAAGCTGCTCAGCCAACTTGCATGAAAGTCTGAGGTACAAACTACCCCTCATTCCCAAATGCCCATCTTGGACAGGCATTTTGTCTTTTCTTGGGATAGGCATTTTGTCTCTCCTTGAATTACAGATGCATCAGAACACTGTATGTCATCCTTATAGGACAAAAATACATCACCCTGCTCATTTCAAAGAGATAGCTGTGTTTTCTTCATCACTGGACCAAGGCTGCTAAAGAAATTTCCATTGTTGATAATACATCAACTAAATATTCACCCCAAATAATTATGAGCTGTTTATGGCAGTACAGTCAGCACTGTCAATCATTAGTTTTTCCCCTCTGCTTCCAATCTTCACACTCCCATATCAAATCTTCTTCCAGGACAGTCCCATTCCCAGAAAAGGCTCCTACCTTGATCCTTTCAAGACCCTTTGAGGAAGCTGCTCCCCACTTGCTTTGTATTCTTGGCAGGTTATTCACAGTCTGCTTCTGATCCAAACTAAAATGCTGCATTTCCTGGCAGGGTATTCCGAAAGGGTCTGGTGTTTCAGGCAAACACTGCCAAACTTACCGCAAACTCTCCAGCCCTCTCAGTCAACCTTTCACAGGAGAGGGCTGAGCTCAAGAAAAACATGTTGTTAACACTGACTGAAGTGCAAAGGGTTGCAGCTCAGCACGAAACTTTTGCTCAGTGCTAACTTGACTGTACCAATCTGAAAACACGCTCCTTGTGTTTTCTTGCGCTTTGAGAGCATGCTGCCACCATATGTGTAAGAGCACAGTCTGTTCCTGAAGGCAGCTGTTCCTTATTTTTAAATTTTTGTCCAAATTTATGCAACTACTGCTAGTACAGAATTAAGAGAAAATATCCATACATAGAAAAGTGCACAGTAACTGTTTTCCGCCTGCCTTTGCTAAAACCCAGCTCTTGCTTTTTTAGTACAAAAAGAAAAGTCTGTGGTATTTTCTGTAACAGAAGAGAAAATATCAGAAGCTTTGTCACGACTATCTGTTGCTTGCAGCAACCTTTCTGTTTAAGGATGCTCTTATAATGTAGGTTTCTGGCTACCTACTGAAGTTGAACATGAACAAAATATGGAGATCAGCTATTTTATTGCATAGCCCAGCACACTTACTGCATAGTCTTGAATTAGACCCCAGAGAAAAAGCAACATTTATTTTTCCTGTAGGTTCTTCCTTTAGTTCCTAGGTGTGGTAAAACTGAGATCTGGACCAAACAAACACTGTAAATTCAACTCTGATTTTATTTGTAATGTAGGAAATACAGCAATCTTCTTATTTCCTAGCTCAACCCACAATCAGTCACAGAAATTAAAGATGGAAGAAAAAGATTTTCTTAAAAAGCACATCATTGCTATGACATTGCTTACAATATGCTATGTAGATATTGAATAGCACAGATTTATGAAAGGCAAAGTTCCCCTGCTTATTCCTTTGCATCACTTTCTGTTTTCCAGCTGATAATAAAAGATGTTGTAGAGAAAATTTGAAACAGTAGTTGCTGGGTGATCCAGGAAGTTGAGCAAAAGACAAAACTCTTGTCAGAATCTGTGTATTACTAATTTCAGAGCTGTGAGGATTTGCCTTTCAGTTTGGACTGAAGAGAGAAAACACAAAGGCAAAAGTTTGTTGATTTCCCCTTTCAAGATTTTATAGTCATTGTGCATTATTTGACATTTTTCTTAAAGCTACAGTTCTTGGAGTCCAGTGACTGCATAAACATCTTAGGTTTTATTCAAAGCAAAAACCATCTAGCCTTTTTAGTGTCCAAGGAAGTTTGCAAACCTGCCCTAAAAGCTCTATAAATTAAGGTAAGGGAAATGGCAAGCAAGTAAACAAAAGAGAACCTGAATCACTGATTTGAGGTGCAATTTATATTATTTAAATTGTCCAGGTTGGCAATACTTGTAAATATCTCTTACAGCTTTCTTTTATGCAAACACGTGACAAGTAGTCTTTTCCTCCTTCCCTTAGTTCTGTGACTGTGCAAGCCACAGTCCAATTCTGCTTCTTGTCCTGACGGTGAGATGCAGCCATTGGCTGCAGTGTGGGCTGTGCAGCTCCTCATCCATCTCACCTAACACGGAATGGATGCCACGATGGCTGGTGCTAGTGGAAGGCTGCAGTGTGCTGGCCAACATGGTACCCCAAGTATCCCAGCCTATCCTTCCACTTTGGTTTTCTTCCTCTTCTTCAACATTGGGATCAACTACTGCATTCTTCATACAGATATATGAATGTATGGGTCTACCAAATTAGACACTAATTCAGCTCCCAGGGTTAGAATCACAGAATCATTTAGGTTGGAAAAGACCCTTAAGATCATTGAGTCCAACCATTAACCTAACACTGCCAAGCCCACCGCTAATCCATGTCCCCAAGCACCACATCTACATGTCTTGTAAATACCTCCAGGGATGGTGACTCAACCACTTCCCTGGGCAGCCTGTTCCAGTGCTTTATAACCCTTT
>NW_010972477.1:434840-574907 GCF_000737465.1 Haliaeetus leucocephalus | reverse complement strand
AGGCCAGGATGCCGTTGGCCGCCTTGGCCACCTGGGCACACTGCTGGCTCGTATTCAACTGGATGGCAACCAACGCCAGGTCCTTTTCCACCGGGCGCTCAGGCATTAGCAATATCAGCTGATCTGCTGCTGCCTGAAAGCCTGCAGATGCAGAACAGCCAGTTCAAACCAAATGACACAGACGGCGAATGCATTTAGTGTTGGCAGAACCCACAACCCTCTAAGAAAAGGGCAGGGAAAAATACCCATTTCCAAGCAGTCTCCGACACAAAGTGAAAGGAGGAGTTCGCTAACTCTCTCTGGATGACGATAAACTTTTCTTGAAAGTACTTTTATATGCTGTCATGACAGAAGTGCAGTTTAGTTGTTTTTTTCCTGTGGGCATCCAAGAGACAGTGCTGGTTTGCATATAATGTAGCAGTGTTTTACTAGCAGTTCTATACTGGGTTTTATCCCTTTCTGGGGGTGGGAAGGGGACAAGCTAAGCAGATGACAGAAGCCAGGAAAGGAATGGAAAAGAAATGTCCAGATTCTGATCTTTAACTTTATATGTCTTTGAATAATTACGTATTGTGTATGAATATAATTACACATATTAATATAATTATACAATTATATTTATAGGAACAAAAGTCCTTTACTGCATTCACATGAAGTATCATAAACCTTTTTTTTAAGTTAGCATTACAGTCTGGAGATTGATCTTCTGAGTCATTGGTCTTTTTAGAAGCAAATAATAGTGAGTAAGTTTATGGGGGCACAGGACTTTGTTAAGGATTAATCTATTTCTATTTAGCAGTCTGTGTCTGCTGCATACTTTCATCCTTTACTGTCTAAATAAGTTTTGTGCAATAGACAAGTCCTGATATCAGTGACATAATATCAAAATAAATAAAAATTAAAATGTTCTCAAGCAGTTGTATCTGTTGCAAATGTCTTTCTCACTACTATTCTGAGTTGGATCCCTAATTCTTCCTAGTAGTAACCTTTTCTAATTCTCATTCACGCCTTGGAATCTGCATGCATGGTTTATAGTGAAAAAGCATATTAATTATGTTTATGAGCAGTCTCACAAGCCATTTCTGAAATATGGGCACTAGAAATATAGTTGTAAAGACCTGATCTGAACATTTTTATCCCTCACTCAAGAACAGCTGCAATGGCAAGCTTTCAGGTTTAGGCAATGATCTGGTCCTGCTCTGGTTTTCATGCACTTTCTTTCCTTGTGGCTGCTTGGTGAGCCAGAGGGCTCACTAGCAATTTATAAGACTGAATGGGTTTTGCAAGGTTTCTGAAGAGGGGCACTGGGCATGACAAATGGCCAGCGCTCTCATCACTGTCACCAAGGGTCAAAGCAATCCATCCACAGGACAAGTCTGCCACTTTGTCTGCATCTCTTCTGTGGAAGCTTTTTATCAGCTTTGGTCCCAGAGACAATTTACCAGCAAGCCACAAAAATATACAGGCAGGCTGCAGTTGACATCTTGAAGGAAAAATCTCCCTATGTTTCCTACGGCAGAACTAGCTCCATTATACCATAATAAGACATCAGTAACTACCTCAGAAAATAACAGCTACAGGCCAGCTGGCTCTTTCAGGAGAATAGGAGAAATAAATAAATAAAGAAAAATAATCAAAACAAAATATAAACCAAATGAGCTGCACTGTAATGGATCTCAAAACTGAGAGGATGTCCCCTTATTTCCTCTTCATTGTAGTAGATCACACTTTACTGCTAAAATGCCACAGAACTTACAAATTCAACCTCAAAACACCCCTTGGGTTTTTTCTTTTCCCTACAAATGCAGGGCGTTGCAGACCACAAAGATAGAAAGGTCACACTGAGATTCCTTCTCCTAACTCCATTGGTAACACTCTTTGGGGAAAGAGATTTTGTGTGATTTTTACTTTGCACCATGTTGCAGTGGGGGCAATGTCTGTGCCTTTGTTTCAGCTGCTGCCACGCACACACAGCCATTACAGCTCCAGTCCAGTGGGTTTCCAGAACCATGCATCTTGTTGCCCTCCTCTATAGATGCTGCCAAACAGCAAACACCATCTCGTGTAGGCACAGAGCAAAAGATCCAAGTTGAATATTATTATGCTAGGCACACTCTTTCAATGTTGGCAGACAAAGCATGACATTTGGGAGGCCAGCAGTAAGGACTGTTTTGTCTTGAGACATCTAGTGAGTGTGCAGTCCAGGACACTTTCCAGAGGTATTCAAGTTCTTTCTTTTTCTTCTGTTCCAGATGCCTTCATATGTAATACTTATATAATGGATGAACTTCAGTTTCTGGGTCCTATTAACCAATGCTTGACCTACATGCTGCTAGTTATGTGCAGCTGGCCAGCATTATTAACCACTCTGCCTTTATCAGTACACCAGTACCTTTGCTCAGCACAGCCAAGGTGCCATTTTCTATTTTCTCCTGTTGTGCATGACCTGATACAACCAGAAAGCTTTCTGGTTTAAAAAAAAAAAGGTTATACATGGCTTAAGAGCACAATTAGTATCTTGATCTTCCCTCTTCCCCATTTTTTCCTGGCCAGTATAATTTTAAAGGATTATTTTCTTTTTTTCTCTATTCTATTAAATACATAGGACCATAGAACAGACCAGCTTGGAAAAGCCCAGATTGGTTTCGAGTCCAGGACCTTGAAAGATCATCTGGTCCAACCTTTAGTTTTAATTCAAAATATCTCACCAGCATTATAGCTTAATCATTACTTGGTACATCAGAATGGGGATATCAGTTTTAGGTCATGCTGGAAGCTTAGCAAAAGACACCTTAAATTTTTGCTTATAATGAGCTGAAAGAGAGTATGCTGAAATATCTACTGAACCTGCTTCCTCCCCTGCCCTCCCTGCATGGACACTGTATTGCTTGCTGCTCACACAGGGTTTCTGAAATTTTATTTCCTACTAAACTCTGCTCAGCCACTGAGAGATGACACATTTACAGTGCAAGATAGATCTAGTGGATATCCTTGTTTAGATCCATGTTTGTAACAGTTCACTATTCTCTTTAATTGAAATTTTGTAATGTTTGAGCTCTTCACTCTCTCTGTATTATTGTAAGTTGTGGTTACTGTGAATCTTCAGCTATAGAAATACAAGATGAGGCTAGGGAGTACTTATGCAAAAAAGCAGTAAGGTTTTACAGTAGAACGGAAGCCCAACATGAATTAACACTATTATATTTTCACCAAGTTTCCTCCCAGAGACTGGGATTATAAACAAAAGTTTTACATCTGAGACGCCTCTTGCCCATTTCAACTAGAATAGTATCTACTTTGGGAAAATGCATTTTTAAGGAAGATGTGGAAGAAATGAAGAAATCCAGAGGAGGATACTCAAAGGCCTAAGGAAGTGGCACAAAACATGAAGACTAAAAGAAAAGTCTGAAAATGAATGGAGAAAAATCACAGTCTCTCTGTGAGTGCTTCAGAGGGGGAAGGGAATAAACCTCACTCCAAATCCATGACAATGGACCAAGAAATAACAGACTTTTAAATACATTTTTTTTAATACTACTCAGGGACTAGTATTATTAAACCAAGAATAGACACTTAACCATAGTTAGGAACTGTACAAAATTACAATCCCTCTTCTAAATCGCTTACTCCTATTTACAACCCAACAAGAGAGTTATGGGAGAAAGTTATGCATGTGTACTGTAATTAAATGCTCAGCCTTTTTTCAACAAAGCTAATCAATACATTTTCACTCTGCAAAAGTATACATAACACCAACTCTGCCACTAAAGAAGCAAAACATAAAATGTTTTCCTTATTGTCAGAGTGCTCTGTGAGAGATCCAGATTCCCTAATTGCAAAAGGGGGGTGGTGGTGGAGAAAGTGAAATGCCAAAGTTGAACATGATCTTTCAGTCGGAGGGATAATAAAGGGGAGTGGGAAATCAATAAAGAATCTTTGATTTGGAAATCTGAAAGTCTCATTTCAGGCTTATGGTAAAATATGTGTCTTATACACAGGCACCAGGGAGGCTGAAAAATTCGAACCATAGCCTGCAGGCAGCTAGTCTCCCAGACAGATTACTTTGCCTTCGTGGTACCACAGTGTGCATTTGTCCTACCTCTCACACATTGTACTGGCAAGAAAGTATCATCTGCAATACAATTACTCCCTCCCTTATTTCCTTTTCTCTTGAACAACCAGTGAATAGCAATGGAAACCTCTGTCCCTTCCTTTGCTTTTCCACGAACCAAACAACCCAAAATAAGTCCTGTGTAAAGGGTTCAGATGTTGTGCTGGAAGGCTCTCCATGGATATTCAGGCATTTCAGCAGTATGTTGCTTTAAAATTTGAGCTGACCAAAATGGTGGTGACAATGCAGAGATACTCAGGCACCAAAATGTAAATAGTAGTAGTTGAGGTCTACTTACAAGGAAGCAGACAAATGAAAAAAGGGTCCTTCTTCAGTAACAGTTATAAGATGGCTTTTTGCAAAGCTGTTTTTCTTAGCAAGATTTATGCACATGCATCAACTTCACATGCAAGTTTTTAAAGAGGCAATGAAAACTGGCAGATTTGTTAACTTGTGGTCATATTTTCTGTATGATAGTTAAATTGGGGGTCTCTATTTCATCAGCATTTGTGCCTAGATTTGAGGAGCAGAAGGCCAAAAATCTTCTGTGAATGGGGAATCAACTCCCACAGATTTCTAAAGGAAGCACAGCTTTCTGAAGAACATAAACTCTTAGACTTGGAATTAGCCCAGTTTGCTCATCTGAGCCTTGAGAAAAATCTTTCTGCTGTTCCACCAACCTCTTATGAAGTACAAAATCAGCTTCAAACCTGGACAGTTGCAGTGAGGTGGGCAGATTCCTATCTACCGCTGTGCCAAGGTGTACCATTGATCAAGTTCAGGAAGCATGCCTGGTTTGTTTCTAGTACCCCTCTGTACTTGGCAGCCTGAACAAATTGGACAGAATTAGGTTGCATCTTTGTATTCTGCATTCATCTTCCAGTAGGTACTTATTACTCACCAGGTTAAGTGAAAATCCAACCAATAAAAGCAAAGCAAGCTATTCAAGAGATAAGGCTGGATTTGAAAAATTTTAAAGTGTATTTTGCCCATAAAACACCTTTAAGCAAGTCAAACTATAATTCTTTTGTTAGTACTAAGCTTAGAGAAAGAATACTGAGCAAGATGGACTAACCTGGAACAAGGCTCAAGAAATACTGACCCTCAGAAACTTCCCTCTGAATCGATGCTGTTTCTGGAAGGGAAATTTAATCCCCCTCCATCTTTTACAGTCATAGTTGCCAATTAAAATGGAAGGGATTCAGAGCTGTGGATGTCAGCTAATGCACATCTCTCTGACCACAGTATCAAAGCCTCTGCTCCTCTGCATCTCCCTGGAATTAGGGTTGTAACTTCCAGCACGACAGCCAGGATTGTCACACTCAGTAAGAAAACTATCAGGCCTCTGCAAGGCGGTTGCCTTATTTTTTTTTACCTTTATCAGGCTGTATCACTATTCATGGCAAGGTTTTGCTAAATTTACATCTGCTACCAGTGCCTCAGTGCCTTGCTTTAAGAGTTTTCAAGTATACATACATGCTGGTACGTATACTTGAAAAAAAGAATTACTGAATGTAAGCAGGGTCCCTCCTCACTTATATCAATGTTAAATGGAAACATGATGCAAGACAGATGGGGTGATCATGAAATTAGATTGAGGGATGCTTGCAGGTCTTCAGGTGTTTGAAGAAAATAGGTGTGGGGATCTGAGGGTGCATTGATACAAAATGAATGTGAACACAGTGACAACACTATGGAAATAAGATCCCAGGATTTTTTATCGATCAGATACAATATTTACTGTAATGCCTTGAGACTAAAAATTAATTCAGGTTTACCATGATAAAAAGTCACTAACATCATTGTAAGCTGGGGACAATGCCGTTTTCTTCCTTCCTCCTCTGTATCATTTGCTATAAAATATGAGCAAGTGTCTGGAAGCCTTCCCCTGGATATCATACAAGCCTTGTTGACAGAAATCTTTGGCAGATGGTACACAAGTGGAATGGAAGATGTTATAAAGTTTTCTGGGGTAACACTAACTAGCAAACATATAGCATGGGACTATTCAAGTAGTCATCCCCTTTCTTCTGCTGTACAACATTGCTTAATGTTTAGAGGAGCATGAGGAAAGAAGGGCAATAAAACAGCCTCGTGCAACAAAAGGGATGAAGGAGAGTAGATAGCATGGTAAGAGGCACAGAAGCAGAAGGCATCTGCCAATGAGAAGAAAAGTGCTAGTGAAGTGCTTTCATGCTTTATATATTAGTCAAGCAGACCCAACCTGCCAGGCATCATTGCCCACAACCTACTTGAAAAAAGCGATGTGAAAAAAACAATCTATTTGACTTTTTATCTCCTTCTTCCATCCTCAAAGACAACTTTCTGTGCTCTTTAAAGGTGCCTGTGATTCACTATTAGTTTAAGGGAAACCAAAGTGCTGCCCTGATTTCTCCCAGGCATTCACCTAGGGGAGGAATGTCAAACTCCCACTCCGCAAGCTGCTTGCAGCTGTGGAATGGTGTCATTTAGCTCCCAGACTTCTCGCTACACCTTCATTGCATCTTTGCCATACTAGGCAATGTCATGCTAAGACCCCAGTAAGCAAAAATACAAAGCACTGGGTTTGTATAGTGATAAACGTGTCTCTGAAGCACCTTACAGGTATATCCAGAAACAGGACTGACACACTGACATGTTTCTCTGCTAGAGATTTCTCCTTTAGTAGCCAGGCACAGAGAAAGCAAACAAGAGGATAGAAACCACCAAAGCAAAGGAGGTTTTTAGAACAAATTGTTTAAAACAAACTGTTTTGTGGAAGAGACCATTTCACCATCTCCAAAGATCACTGACTGCCCTACTGGGGGTCAGGCTGTGAGGAGCATATCAAGACATCAAGGCAAGAGCAACGTTTCTTGTTCAAACATGCGGTTTCAGTCTGTCTCTCTCTCATCACCCTTTGATGAGCCCAGCAATTGTACATGCAGCTCAGGTTCATTCTTGGGGCAGGACGTGAACTGCAGAACTGCACCAGCTCTTTCAAAGCAAAAGTTCAACAAAAAGGAAATCCTAGATTTAGTTATCAAAGCATCTTCAACTCACATAAAAAATATGCCCATGTCATGGTTCAGTATTCTTTTCAGAACAGGAAAGTGTGGAGTTACATTCTCATCAGGCTGTGGATCACATATTTGCTTCTGTGCTAACTGATCATAATTCTCATTTCCTTCAATTAAGTGCCCATAATCAGCTGCTTTAATATTGTGCCAACAAGACAGCTGCATTAGAACTCTTTTATTTCTTTTCATATCTTTGCTTCCCCTAATCGCAAACTATTGCATGAATGTCATTGAATTAAGCTTCAAAAAATCCCCAGTGTTATGATTAATCATCTTCCCTAAGAGGGGAAATTGGGTCACAGAAAGGTCCGTTGCTTTGGCCAAGGTCATCTATTTGAACCCTGGCAGAAGACAGAAAAAGACTTCCACACTGCCAGCACGTGACACAGCATCCCCTTCATGTAGGATCACGCTCTTCTACATCTCAAACATGCAGGGACATTTTGTAGAGGAGTTTCACTTCTTCCAGCGTCTGAGAGAGAAGGTGGGGAGGGCGAAAGAAGGGAAGGGAGAGGAGAAGAGGAGGGGGGAGGAGAGTGGGGTGGGGGCCTTCCAAAGGAAATGTTTGTCTTTTTTTAAAGTGTAAGCAACAGGGTCTGGGGCCGCAGACACAGGAATATGAGTAAGAAGGCTTGGAATCTATTCGCAGCTTCTGCCCCGTCTCTGTCTGTGTGGCTTTGAACAAACTAGGTTAGCTTTCTGTTTCTTTCGCATCTTTACCTGGGTTATCCTCAGGTGATTTAACCTGGGGATTGACAATCAGGAGAGTGTACTTTGGGCAGGGAGGGAATTCAGATACTGCTGTTGGGCATCCAGCGGGGAGGAGCAGGGCACCTCTGGGCTGGGGGCTGCCAGCAGGAGGGATGGAAGGGACGGACCCTCGTTGCCCGCCGGCAGGACGCTGGCAGGCAGTGGCAGCAGGGTTAAAGGTTGTTTGATGAAGTGGCAGTCAGAAAGCACATTTCAGGTGGCTGCCTCACTGTATTAAAGGCCTATTTTTATCCAGCCATTTAAGTTCAAGGACATTTCTCCTGCAGTTTTGGAACACTCTGTTAGCTCTTTGACCTAAATTATTAAAAGAGAAGACTGAGCCTCCTTCTTACAGGCAAGTGCAGCAGGGATAAACAAAAAGTGGAGCTGGTATGGGTAGCATATGTCTTTTTCAAGGACAGATGCCATGGGGAATGGTCCCTTGTATCCAAACACCCTCCAAAAAAAGGCCATACCAACATGGCTGTTGGCAACACAACAAGAGGCTGTTTCACAGCTGCCTCCCCTGTCGTCCACGCTGCCAGTGCCTTAGAGGGCGCACGCAGAGAACTAGGGACAAGTGTAAAATACAGTACAGGCAGCGAGCACTCCCATATCCCTGCTGAAGGAGCTCTGACAGGCACCCTACGTTAGACGTCCAATTCCTCCCCCTACACCCGAGGCTGCTGCAGGCTGGATGGAGACGCCTGAGTTTTCAGAGAAAGCGTTATAGGCACTGAGACCTACACACAAACTGTCTTCCTGGACTCATACATTATCTTCATCCTAGTGGTTGGCTGGATGAGTCGTTCCAAGCATTTTTAAATGATCCCAAAGTAATATGGGGAAAAATCTCGCTTTCATGTCTACAATGCACAACTCCCTCACTCAACTTCTCCTTTCCCCGTAGTTTTAAGGTCTGCACTAATGCTGCGACATAGATCACTGTTTTCCTTTTGAAAGGGACCTAATGAATAGGTAGGCTAAGCTAATGCCAGATAACTTCTCTATTTTTTTCCTTAGCTCCCACACTCTTCTTGCACTCAGATTTCTCTCCTGGAGCTTGGAGCCTCCAGGAGAGAGTATTCATTAAAGTTCATATTTCCTTTTTTGGCTTTGTGATTTATAGACCCCCAAAGAACAGAAGTTACCAGGAACAGCAAGGCAATGGCCTTGCCTCATGCTGTGAAATATTAGTAGTAGTCTTGCCTCTAATGTATTTTCTAGAAAGCATCTTTAAAAGCACTCAGCAGAAGCCCTGCTAAAAATTATCTTTCTTCCAAGCATGTGCAAGACCATCTCAAGCTACAACCAACAAGGGTAACTTTATAACACGTATGAAATGAGACACTTATAATATTATTACTTAGTTGAATATTGACAAATCCGTTTGCCATGGAGCTGGCACATTGAAAGGGCAAAAGGACATAGAACATGTCCTTCCCTTTCCCTTTCTTTTTTCAAGGTGGTGGGTATGAAAGGCCACCATCTTAGTTTTGAAGCAGAAAAGAGGGGTTTCTTTGTCACTGAAATAACATCAACATCAACTTATGTCATTATAGACACACCTGAGCACCACAAACATGACCTGAACAATTTATCATCTAAGCAAGATGTCAAAAGGAAGGAACAGAATAAAAAAAGACTGATGACTGAATGAGGATGGAAACTAATGTGTGCATGTATTTCTCTCTTCTTAGGCAGCTGGCAGATGGATCTCCAGCTACTCACCTTACCAAGTAGTCTACTTTCCTGTATGCTAGGTGTGAGCATAGGGACAGATTTCATACCAAACAAACTGGCAAAAGGCAGGATGATCTCAAGTCAGAGGGTCATACACTACTGTGGTTAGTGATGACTTGAGAAAGGTAAATATTCTGCCCTAAAAGAGAGAAAGACAGTAATCCTATCTGAGAGCCAAATGTCCTTCATAATTTTATGAAAAATATGCTTTGCAAATTGTCCAATCCATGATTCATTTTCTCTAAGCAAAGTATAAGGGGAACAAATGCACAGATGATACTACATAGGTGCTGCCTCACTCACACACTTTTTTCTTAAGCATGAGCTTGCAAATGTGCCTCCTTCCTCTTGCATGGATATAACAAGTGGTTGAAAAGGTGAAGTGAAAGTCACTCACTGAGCAGCTTCTAATCTCCATAAAGATCTGTGTCTTGTTGAAGACATGAGCAAGAATTCTTCCATATGATTTGCTCATCAACCAAACTATGCTTATGCAGCGTTTTCCTTATGATGAAACACTGAGAGAGACGTGTTCCTGAGCACACAATTAGTGCAATCATCTGCTGCTAATTATGTTTTCTGTTTCTGGGGTAGTTTCCACAGGAAGGAGTCCGTGTATGTTACAGACATAATTGAATTAAACTTCACAATACTGCTATTAAATGATGAAGCACTAGCTCTTCCAGCTGAAATAGCTGGTACTGAAGGCTTGAGTTAATTGTCCAGAGCTGATAGATTTTTACATAGTTCACCCCATCTGGTGAATTAATCTCAGGCCATTTTCATCCTGTTGCCACTACACTAAGCCCAGGAGTTTTGTGCTAATAAAGCATATCTTTCAGAAAGGTAGCCAGTCTCCATCTGAATACATTGAATGATAGAGAATCCATCACTTCTCTCAACATTTCTTCCTGTTGCTAAGGACTACCACTGCTAAAAAAATATGATATCTTTCCTTTTGAATTTGTAAGGCTTCAGGTTCCTTTTCCTGACAGATCCAAAAGGCCTTTGGTAATGACATCTCCCCATGGAAACAGGACTGGGATGGAGACAAGGTGGCCTAGCCCACACAGTGATCTGCTTAAAAAGCTTCCTCCAACAAACTCATCTCCCTCATTCCTGCTTCCTTTCTGGGGAGCATCACTTTACAGTAGGCACTTTACTTTTTTCCTCCTTCTACTCACTCAAACTTGATCTGGAAGTTTCCAGGAATGACCCCTCATTTTAATTTTGTGCTCCAGTTACTATTAGCTTGATGGTACCCTTCAATGCAGCAATCTAATCCTGTCACTTTGTCTTCTCCAGATGATACTCCTCATCTTTCTTCCTAAGCCAGTATTTTCTTCAAACGTCAAATCATGTGAATATCTTTTCTTCATCTGCTACAACTTTTCAATCTATTTTTCTCAAATGTTGGCATAGGGATTTTATAGGTTACTCCAGTGTTACACCAAACAATGCATTTTCAATTCTGTATGCAGCAAGAAAAAAACTATCTCTTTACTCTCCTGTTTCTTCACTGAAGAATCTCAGCTGCAGCATTACAGTGAAAGTTAAGGCTGCACAGAAAAATCTGTCACCTATACCTGCTTAATCATGCTATGTCAAATAGTTTGAAATTCACGTCCTGTAAATACCACTCATGTTAACTTTCCTGTTTATGTTACTGGAACTACCCACTGAAGAAAACACCACTTATTTGACTAAGCATTGCAGACATAGCCCTGGACTAAATAATATGATAACAAACTTCTTCCTTTTTTTACATAACTGTAATATAAGATGCTTATTTTAACAGTAGCTTTCTGGCTACAAATATAAGGGTCTATTGATTTCCAGCTTACTTGTATCCTGTCCTATAAGTTTGCACTGTCTGCATCATCTTGCAATAGAAACCAGCTCTGATTCCCACCAACAGCCCTCTTATACTGGTTTATGTAAATGTATCTCACCCAACTTCCTGAGTACAGAAAATATTAAAGGATGCAAGCTAGAAAACTGTAGGTGATAAATTAATGTCTAAAACATTTAGATACCCAAAATCCTATTCTTGAATAGGTGGGAAGTTTACTTCTATGCGTTCTCTTTTCATGTCTGATACACTTTTAGAAGATCTAAAAATTATTTTGATCTGAAGAGACATTTTTCATGAGCACTTCTAACTACTAAAAGCTAAAGCAAGTTGTGACAGAAAACATGAACCGTGAACTTGCAAAGAAAATGGGCATTGAAATGAAAAGTCAAACTCTCTATACCATCTTTTACTACAAACTACAAGAGCATTATTTAATTAAGATATGTAAAAGTAAATGCACTTATCCTTTTGCCTTTCTTGGAGCTGCAAAACCTGCTGCTGAGAGAACACAACAGTTCGGGTAAGAGTTTTATCACTGTTGGCCAGAACTGTAAAGTTCAAATCCAGATTAAATAATCCTCTGATGTTAAATTCAACTGGCTCAGTTAAGCACTTTCTCCACCTGCAGGAATCCTATGGCTTCACTGCATCACATCTGATAATGGAGGGAAGACATGGCCCCAGTGAAATGTTCACTTATTATCCTTGTAGAAGCAGTATGACATCTTTTTCATTTGCTATCTTTGCACTTATTTACTGAATTAATTGAATTTATTTTTAAATGAGGCCTTCTTGCACTGCTGCTACTTTCTAATGAGTCAAGAGGAAGTCTGAACAAATGCAAAAGCTCTGTTTGGAAACATGGAGAAAAAGCAACCCACCAATCTATCAGAGAAGATGTTTCTTTTCTGCTCACATCATAAGCCTGAGTAGACTAATTCTGGGATATAAGCAAATGAGGAATGTCTGCTGTGCAATATTTGTGCTTAGAATGGCTGCGGATTCTGGTGACCTAGAATGGAACAGTGGAAGCCAGAAAAGTTATGAAGAAATCATCATAAATGATCAGTAGAATGGAGAAGGCATGGTAGGAGAAGGAAGCTTTTCCATCTACATTGGGTTTGTGTGGCAAGCTTTTGTTAGCAGGGGGGCTACAGGGGTGGCTTCTGTGAGCAGCTGCTAGAAGCTTCCCCCATGTGTGATAGAGCTGCTGGCCAAATCTGATCCAATCAGTGATGGTGGTAGTGCCTCTGTGATAACATATTTAAGAAGGGGAAAAAAAACTGTTGGGGGGAACAGCAGCTGGAGACAGGAGTGAGAATATTTGAGAGAAACAGCCCTGCAGACCGCCAGGTCAGTGCAGAAGGAGGGGGAGGAGATGCTCCAGGCGCCAGAGCAGAGAATCCCCTGCAGCCCGTGGGGAAGACCACGGTGAGGCAGGCTGTCCCCCTGCAGCCCATGGAGGTCCACGGTGGAGCAGATCTCCACCTGCAGCCCGGGGAGAGAGGAGCCCACGCTGAAGCAGGTTTTCTGGCAGGACTTGTGAACCTGTGGGGGACCCACGCTGGAGCAGTCTGTGCCTGAAGGACTGCAGCCCGTGGGAAGGACCCACATTGGGGAGGAGGAAAAGAATTCGGCAGTGGAGTTGTGCCCAGGAAGGAAAGTGTTTTAAGATTTGTTTTTTATTTCTCATTACCCTACTCTGATTTGGTTTGTAATAGATTAATTTTCCCCAAGTTGAGTCTGTTTTGCCCATGATGGTAATTGTTGAGTGATCCTTCCCTGTCCTTATCTCGACCCACAAGCCTTTTGTTATATTTTCTCTCCCCTGTCCAGCTGAGGAGGGGAGTGATAGAATGGCTTTGGTGGGCACCTGGCGTCCAGCCAGGGTCAACTCACCACACCAGCTTATCAAAATGAACAGTCTTTTTAAGTGGTTATCGGATGAAAAAAAGGGAAGCAAATAAGCTTTTTAAACTAACAGGTGATGCTAACATGAAGATAACTGAAATGTACAAATGACAATGAACTTCTTTAGCTGGGAAATGAGGGAAAACTGTTTTTTTCCTTAAGAGAGCTGATGTTCTCAACCGACCTTTCAATGGGAAGCCTATGTATATGTATAGTAGAAAGAGATAGAAACAGTTAATGAAAACATAAATTGTTCCCATTCATGTATTAGCAGGAAATTGGACTCAGTAACCAAGGTCTGTTTTAATACTTTACCCTTTTTTTTCCTTTTTTTTTTTAACTTGTTTGTTTGTTTGTTTGAGGGGATGGTGCTAAGAGTGAGGAAGGAAGGGACAGCAGAAAGAGGAGGATAAAAGAAAAAAAAGGCAAGTCTTTGTTAAGGCTTAACAGTCAAGCCAATGGTCACTTAGATATAAGAACACTGCACATTCAGCACATCTCTGTCCTCTCCATTGCTTGTCTTGAAACAAATGACTTTGTGGAGATGACAGCCTATAAAGCAAAGGCCTGAGAACCTACATCTGTGTTGAGTGTCCTAATATAGAATTCAATTGAAAACTAAAGGTTGAAGGGTTATGGAATATATCCTATTTGTATTATAACATCTGAGATTTTTAACCTGCCCTAGACTGTCTCAGTGTTCCTTTATCACCATTAAGTCTCACAAAACCCTTACACCTTTTCTGATGGAACAGTTCCCTGAAGAAAACATGCATTCCCCAAACAAATAAATTTATACATAATTTTTTCCCTGGAAGAATGCTGCTGCTGCATCATTATAGTTCTGGTGGGATCTTTAGGACGAACAAGAAATCCTACTACCAGAGTGGCAAAAGGGAGATGCTTAAAGCAAGAGGAGAATTTGTCTAGATCTCTACCCTGCCCAGATTTCTCACCATTCCTGGCACAGGATAATCAGTCTCATCCAAGTCTTATATCATCCAAGCCTCACAGCATAGAAATGAGGAAAGCTGGCATGCCTTTCCTTTGGTCTCTTGATGTTCTACAGCATGACCAAACTGACAGTTAGTTCTAGCATTAAAATATCCAGGTTAAGAGTATCCGTTCTGCAGCGCAATGAAGTTGACACATGGCTGTTGCAAAACTCCTTCCAAGTCAGTACAGGTCTGCTGAGATCTGTCTTTGGAAATTAAAATGTTGCAGTTGGACAACAGCTGTCAGATATGCACACATATAAGACATTATTAGGTTTTTAGCTTTTGTTTCCTGAACATATCTGACTTGCAAGGGAAAATGAATTCTTCTTGCTATTTACCAAGTCTTCACCAAGTTCTCTCAACATTTTTTAAAAAACAGAAATAAAATGTTCTTCATCATGGACTGGCTCAATCCATCACACCTCTGACATGAGGTGTGGTAGTAACAAAAAACATTGAAATATAAAATGTACACTGATGCTTTTCTACCTTAAAAAAAAAAAAAAAAAAAGCTTTTTTGAAATGCTGTTACTGCACCAAAAGCTAAATTTTATCCTTAACATAGTTTAATGGTATTTATTCTGGAAGCATTGTTGAACTTAAAAGGTTGCCTCTTCATACATTTTAAGGTGTTTTATCTTCTCAGCTCAAATTTATTTTTCTCTCACCTTGAGAAAGTGTGGAGGATGAACTCAAGCAACTGCGAGTGCTTTCAAGCACACTTGCACATAGAAATCTACTCTGAAAATAAAACTAGCATCATTTGAACCCAAAACTTTTGTGGCTACCTATTTCCTTTTGAAATAAGAGCAACTAAATGTTTTCATCTCACAAAATTATCAGTCAGTTTCTCATAAATAAAAACAGTTGAGGGCCTCTGGTTCCTGAGCTTGGTCTTGGGAGTCTGTGTGGTAGAATTAACTGTGATTTCAGTGATATAGGACAGGAACACTTAATATAATGGCACCTTGGAGCAACTGTGCATGATTGCAGAGCTCTGCTTTGCAATAGCAAAGGCTGAAGACACTTTCACTTTAAAAGTCAATTGCTGAATACCTTTAAATCACAGTCTCTTTGGTCCATGGTGATATTTAGCATATCTTGGGAATGTTTAGAGTAGAGGGGTCCAAATACTGTGTCAGTTGAGAACCTGTTTCTGAAATATAGTTCAAATAAAACACTTTTTTAAAAACCATACCTCTTTTCATTATTTTTTATTCCTCCTCATGTCTTAGGAAGAAATTGCATCTCTCAGTGTGGCTGAGTTGGCCACAGCTGCTCAAACATTTACTTCTGGTAGATTTAGTAGGGCAGGGAGCTGAAGAAATGTCCCAGTATGCAGGATTTGTGCTACAGATGAGGCTAGATTTATATTTTTTGAGAGAAGTAAAACTGAAGTATTCAGGGACTAGCTGAATGGTCTAAAAAGATTTCACTGAGCAAACATGACGTGAGTTGGGTGTTCTGGCAACACACATGGCTGCCACTGAGCCCAGACCAGCCATCACCCACCGAACCTACGTACAGTCAGCTGGAACCTGACTTCAGAACAGAGTTGAACAGTATCTGTGGTTTCCTGTTGAATCTTCCTGTTCAGTTTTTATTGGTTCTGGCTTCATTTTGTGAAGTTTTTCTACTGTTAGAGTACATTCAGAAGGCCTTTAGTCTATTTTCAAACAGAATAAAACTGCACAGGTAACTCACCACCAGAAAAAATAAAAAAGGTGAGCATGAAGTTCTGGGAGGTAAAACTTAATTACAGAGAGATCCTAAGTAGGGTGAGAAAGGGAAAAGAACAATCTGGGACTGTGAGAGGAATAAGACAAAAGGAAGGTATGTGCAGGGCGGGGTGCTGGAAAGGGTGGGAAGGTGTGGGCATCAGTCAGAGAGATGACGAAATGACACAGTGGCACCTCATGACCACACACTGCTTTCTGTCTGTGCTGGGATATGAAGGTTTTGCCCTTCCATAGGAAACTCTGATCCATATGAGCTTCCTACTCTTCTGCTGGCACTTGCACAAGGATTTTGTGATAGCTTGAGAACAGAAAAAGAAGACAGAAAGACAGACTCTTTCCTTTCTGTTCATCTGCTTAAAATGATTGTAAACACTTTCTAAAAAGCCACAAGTCTTTGGAGACACAGGAGTTCTCAGTTGATTTCTTTGCTGGAGCTATTAGCTATTACACAGTTCAAATATTTCAAAGTATGTTAATCATCCTGGGTAGAATATACATATGTGATGAATTAATTTCATTGATTGTCTCAATTGTGGTTATCGGAAAAGAGGTGCATGTGAGAAAATCTGGTAAGGAGTCCCATAGTGCCCTTTATCTTGATCTTACTAGTGACACAGCTGCACATGTACACAATTACTATGAGTACAAGTACCTTTATCTAAAAAAAATCTTCATTTATTGAAAAAAACCCTACAAGAGTTAAAGAAATGGCCTTATTGACTGCCTGATAAATTTGTTCTGTTCATGTCTAGTGAGAGAAAGAGGGAGACAAAAATCACCAGTTTTTCAAGTACGAAGAGCCCACTGAGAAGCGATATAGGTGTTATCTATATAAGGTGTCCTCAAGGCAATATTTCTTATAAATAATCTTCAAGGAACTTTTATCTGTCCTCCTCCAAACTGAATGAAGAGACAAATCCTAAACCAAGCATTTTGTCCAATTAAATCAGTTATGAAGTTTGACAAATTAAGCAATACATATTGCAATCTTTCTCTCTTTATTTCTCACCATTTCAACTATGAAGACTCAGCTTACTCAAATGGGCAGATGGCTGACATTATGAGAAGCAGAGCACATACAGCATGTTCTAGAAAGACCATGCACTGTGCTCAGATTTATATTTTGTTGTTATTTGGATAGTAGGACAACATTACACTGATCATGAGTAATAGGCTGTCTTTCCCTCTTGTTTAGCTTCTCTCTGAACTTTGCTAGGACATCGTGAAAAATTTGTTCTGGTTTCATTAAGAATTTTCCATGTGAGCAGTCAGGCATTAGCTGCTCCTTCCCACTCTTCCCCTAATCTTCAGTGGGGCTTTCCTTTGTATGGAGAGACTTTGTATCCACACTACTCTGTTTAATAAATGAATGAATAAATATATAAATAGATAAAAGAACATGATATGATCAGAAACATGACCTGAATAAAAATGAACCATGGCTTCAATATTTTTATTCCTCAAATTATCACACACTCGATCAGTTTCACATTTCATAGTTGTTGCTGGATTTGCTGTAGAATTTGACCTCTCCATACTGTAGAATAACAGTAGTTAGAAATAGAAAAGAATTGTTGTAACATCCAGGTTATGCCTGCATCAGAGCAAACAGCAGGTCCTACATGCTTATTCCGCCTGCAATTCTATTACAGCATTACACTCCTTATATCTTATATAACCCTTGAACTAAACTTTATAAAGCAGAGTTATCAAACATCCATTGTATGAAAAAGATGAGCAAAAAGAAAAGTTTGTACTTGTATAAGAAAGTTAGATATTACAACATCTATTTCTACTTTTCTGCTGTTGTAGAGAAATAATTACTGCTTACGGTGTACCAGCTCTGGTATTCCTTGAATCTGTCCATGAAGCAAACCAGCTCACTAACTAAAAAATAATTACACAAAAACTAACACAGAATAAAAGGCCCCAAACCCTACAGATCATTGTCTGCTTGGTCAGTGAGTTGAGCTGGTTCATCATGACAGCTGGACTTACTATATGTCCAGTTGCAGATGAAATAAGTTTAAACAACAGAAGTTCTGAGATAACTTGCCTGTTCAAAAAAGATGAGTCTAAGTTTTGATTTCTGAGTAGACTGAAGCACAAAGAAGTACTACTCTTGTCTAGGGATTGAATTAGACAAACATTTGTCTTCTCCTCAGTCCTCCTTTGGTCCAGCCCCTCTGTCTTGGTCACATGGTCCCATTCTAGCAAATTTTTTAGTTCTCATACTATTCAAGTCAATAAACAACAACAGCAAAATCTTATTTTCTCTCTCTCTCTTTTTTTTTTTTTTTTTTACTTCCAAGTTAGGTGTCTATTGGATAGTCAGTTGAATTGTCTCTTGGAGGGGAACTGGCACCAGTTGATTCAAGGCAAGTGAAGCTCTGGTAGCTAGGGCCAGGGGTTCCTTTATCCCCAACTCAGTACCCAAGCTCTTACAGTTCTTACAGATATGCAGGAAGACAAAAAAATCCCTCCAAAACGTTTATGCTAAGCCCATCTCTTTATAGCTCATGCCCAACAACATTCCTAGATGGCAGGCACAAGTCACAGATTGTTCGCCCTATGGAGATGCGTCATCACCTTGGCAACAATAACATTTTACTTTTTTGTTTTATCTACTCTCCTGTTTGCTCACTCATATCTAGAAACATTATCTGAGTTTTAATCCAGACTGACTGTCCTAGCCAGAAGCATTTCAACCTACTCTGAAAAAACATTTTTAGTTCTTTGCACTCAGCAATCTTTTACTCCACAGGTGGTTGAAAGGCTACTTTGACATGCAATAAGGACTCTCAACATTTTGGCTTTCAATAAACAGTGAAAATTCACAGAATGGCTATTCTGCTTCTGTCTCAAGTTTGTACTTTGTTCACAAATAGAAATCACTCATGTATTTGTTCCAAAAGCACTAAACCAAACAGAAACATTGTTTGATGTGCTACAAAAATTTGACACCATGTCAGACTTGCTATCTAGGTGTAATATCAACACTTCTCAGGGGAACTGTGAGTTTAATGGCCCAAATGTCTACCTGTGCTGCAGTGAGAGGTGGGTGGAGCAGTAAAGTTACTTTCTCTAGACAGAGAAGTGCACATCTCCTGCCTAAACACAGATCAAAGATCAAAGCCTTTGGGAAACAAGTGGCTTATTCATGAAGGAGATTATTTGGCCTTCACCACTAGCATGTGTCTATTACTGAGTTGCTGTTGCAGCTCTCAGCAAAAGTATTGATTTATGGTAACTTTCCAAGTGCTTTATTATCAAGTAGTCACTCCCAAGGCAATTGGAGACAAAGAGTAATATAATTAAATTCGAAAGTTGTGTCACAACATCTCCAAGGAAAAAGCCTCTCAATGAGAACTTCTACTCAAGCACAAAGGAAATGCCACTTAATGAACTTTGCCAGAGGACCACTGTGGTCATAAACCACAGGAGCAGTAAGGGATTGTGAAGAAAGGCAAGTAAGGGAATGCTGCTTTAAGGATGCAGATGAAAATCTGTCAAGATAAATGCAGAGGAAGGAGGAAAACACCTGTGTAAGGGGATGGGGAAGATCAGATACATGACCATATCTCTGTAAATCAGTGTAGTTCTACTGACTTAAAAGGAGTTTCACAGATTGACTAGCTGAAAAGATTTGCAATTAAGAACTGTCATTTCACTAAAAAAGCTAGCTGTATCTGTAAATGTATGATTTTTGTTTCTCTTTCAACTCCTATTAACACTGTATAAAAACCAGCTTAAGTAATTGTTTGTTTAAAAAAAAATTACACACAAGCCAGTACACACTTGACCATTACAGTCTTAAAAGGCTTCACTCTAATGTGACATAAACTTGATATCAGCTTATATATATTCTATTATCACCCAGCATCACTATTCCTCTCCCCTGTTCCTGTAAATTAACTGTTAAAGAGCTAGCCATTTTTGCTTTAAAGGATAGCCACACTGAGTTACCTACAGCAGCTTTGGAAATTCTATTTTCTCACATTTCAAGATCAGTTTTGTATCTTGAGAGCCAAGTTAAGTATCATCATGTATTTCTTCTATCAGTAAGCCATAGCAGAGGGCAGGCATACAACTTCTGCATCTGGGCTGCCAAATTTGATAGTTATTT
The DNA here is from genome assembly GCF_000737465.1 of Haliaeetus leucocephalus. NCBI lineage: Eukaryota > Metazoa > Chordata > Aves > Accipitriformes > Accipitridae > Haliaeetus > Haliaeetus leucocephalus. The sequence continues at coordinate 554,615 of NW_010972477.1, read as the reverse complement.
TAAGAGACTGAGCTAATATGCGTTCTCCTCTGACCTCTGTTCAAGTCTCACTGCAATAGCAGAAAGTTTGGGGGAATTTGGAAGGAGGAAAGCCTTTCCAGCAGAACACACCTGCAGGGGCAGGGAGTACTTTTGTGAAGGTCAAACAAAATCTTGCAAGAATTCTGCCTAAAATCCCAAATGTCAAACTGTCTGTTTTAATAAAAATACTTCTTGTTGGGTTCCCTTAAAACTTCTTGCTACAAGTTACCAAGTTCCAATGAACAGAGTCCCACATTGAATCCCTTGCAGCTTTAGGCTGAACACTTCTCAGTGGCTACTTTCACCATCTGAAAATTCTAGTGCTTTGGTGCTTAGACAAGGCACAAGAAGATGACAATTCAGTCACCCAGTGCTCAGATATAAGCTAATGAAAACCACAGAAAAACAATATAGGTGCACCTGCATGCACTGCAGAAGACCAAAAAATTTGCAACTATTATACATGGGGAAAAATAAGAAAGTGCAAATTATTTCCCAAAGGTGACTGGGGAATTGTTATTATGATAATTATTACATAATTATATCATTATAATATTACAATTCTACTATTCAGTGACCCAGTGCAGTAGGTAATAGAGAGCCTTGGATCTTTCTCCAGGTCTAACCACCCTTCTCAGTGCAAAGCCAACACAGACACGTGTTTCGGGTGTGGAGAGGGAAGGGTTATTTAGGACTTATGTATTCTGGTCCCATTCACTGAAGGAATGTTGGTGTTTGGAGGGCTTTAGGTTTCACCCCTGTTGTGGCTTAATCCCAGCCGACAACTAAGCCCCACACAGCCGCTTGTTCACTCTCCCCACGGCAGGATAGGGGAGAGGATCGGAAGGATAAGAGTGAGAAAACTTGTGGGTTGAGATAAAGACAGTTTAACAGGTAAAGCAAAAGCCATGCACGCAAGCAAAGCAAAACAAGGAATTCATTCCCCACTTCCCATGGGCAGGCAGGTGTTCAGCCATCTCCAGGACAGCAGGGCTCCAGCACGCCTAACGGTGACTTGGGAAGACAAACACCATCACTCCGAACGTCCTCCCCTTCCTCCATCTCCCCCAGCTTTACATGCTGATCATGACGTCCTATGGTCTGGAACATCCCTTGGGTCCGTTGGGGTCAGCTGTCCCGGCTGTGTCCCCTCCCGACTCCTTGTGCCCCCCCAGCCTCCTCGCTGGTGGGGTGGGGGGAGAAGCAGAAAAGCCCTTGGCTCTGGGTGAGCACTGCTCAGCAGTAACCAAAACATCCTGTGTTATCAACACTGCTTTCAGCACAAATCCAAAACACAGCCCCATACCAGCTACTGTGAAGAAAATTAACTCTATCCCAGCCAAAACCAGCACAACCCCAAAGAAAGCCAGTACACGTGCCCTAAGACTGCTCTGGAATGCGGAAGAAAGTGCAGTAGCTGAGGATGATCAGGAGATTTGTTTCAAAAGCAAACACCCAAGCAAAGCTAAAACACTAATGTAGAGGTACCTTGGATACTCTTGGCGCCACTGGTTTTGGATTTTGAAACTAAAGCAACAAGAGTCCTCTTCTATACTAATTATAGCACCGAGAGCATTTTAACGTTGCACATCTTTGGCTAGAATAATCCCCATGGAGGAAAAACTTCTTTTGATTTGCACCATCAAACATATTTTAGTTTGGGTACTATATGGCTCCATATTATAAATGCTATAACATTGCTCTCTAATAGAGATGCTTGCTGAGATACTTCTCCAACATCTAGCTTAAATATGATAAAGAGAATTCATAGTTTCCTAAATACCAGAAATAAGAATATATATTGGGGAGTTAACAAAAGACTATCATGACTTCCTAGTCTGGTTCATCTTGTGATAGCAGAGACACTCTCAGTTTACTCCCTTGCCTGCCTTTTATGCTTGTGGTTATCTTTGACTATTAGTGATTCTCTAAAGATGAATTTCTGCAGCTGACAGATAAGCCCTTTTGACATTCTTCATATCCAAAGATAAATAGCAAAGCATTATGAGGCAAAATGGAGTTTAAAATTCAAAGTAAGCAACAATTTATTATTTTTTTAAAAACTTTGAACTACCTGGCAATCTGAGATTATACATTCCAAGAAATGTTTCATTTCACAGTGCTTCCAACATGTTAAATGACTACCACTTAATTGCTGACAATTTATCAGAATGTTTGCTGACATTTTTCAGCTACCAATATTTGAGTTCATGGGCCAAATTCTGCACGTGCACTTCATGGCATCATGTATTTTTAAGCTCAGTGGTAAAGGCTACAACATCATTTCTGTATTCTTATGCATTTGTCAGTCCTTTCCCAGCAGCTCAATAACCCCACAAAACTGAAGCTGACTAGAGCAGGGTAAAGAAGGTGGCACTAAGAGCAGATGAGGATGAGATGACTTTATTTTAGAATAATTATTGGGATAGGTAACTAAATGGAATTTATGGAATTTCAGCCAGACAACCAGAGTGAAAATCTGGGCTATTTCTACCATTGCTTCTTGGCAGTAAAGTCTAATTTCACATTCATGGAAGGAGCAAAAATGCTAGCTGAGGATGTTTTGCAACATTACTAGTGTATGTTTTGCATTGTCTTAAGAGAACTTAAGAGACCCGCATAGTTAAACATACTATTCTTTTCTGTTGTGATCTGACATGGTCTGTAGTAAAAATATGTGAACTTGAGTAAGAGTTGCATATCAAAGGCCCTGCATGTTTGCAGAGAAAGTAGCAGAGCTCTGACGTTGAATGTGACCATTTGAAATGCATGCACTTGAAAAATTAGCTTCTTTTCCAATAGCCAATTGTTCATTTTAATACAACCCATAATGGAAAACAATTTCTCTGCTGCAATTTAGAAAGGTAGCAAGATCCCCCAGCCAAAAGCAAAAGACATCTCTAAAACACTATTTAAAATCTGAAACTGATCAAATTGATAAAAAAAATTAAAATAAATATCTCTCTGGGTCATCAAGGGGGGCAAACTGCATCTGTGATCAACCCAAAATAACACTGAGGAGTCCCTCACTGGGACACAGCTGACCTGAGCCTTTCATATGAACATTGCAATTGCAGATACATTTGGAAGTCTGATTTCATTCTGTTTCTTCCAGCATATGAGGTCAGTCATGCAAGGTATACTGAAGGCTGACAGGCAGAAAGATGGCTTTCTGTCTCTCTGTCTCTCTCTCTCTCCCCGCAAAGCATTTTAATTTACTGGAGAGTCTGTCATAACCTTTTCCGCACAGCTACACATACTAGTATGAATATATACATTCAGGATTGCATGGCAGGTGGCTAAATATAGTCTCTTTGGCATTGCATTGTTCTCTTCAGTCTTGACTGGCTGCTCTATCTGTCCGTCACCCACTGACGGCCTTTCTTCTCAAAGAAACGTTGGGTTAGGTCCAAGACTTTAGCTGGGTACCCCACTGTGTTTCTTTCCCCAGACTTGACACAGCTGAACTGATCTTCCCAGTTCAGACCATATTTGTTGACTGGAACTTTTTCTTCTGCACAGACAGCAGGCACGCCAGCAGGAGACATCGTAACAGTCCTCTTACCTTGCCCAGAAGTCTTCTTGTACTTCTAATGTATATTTTATACTCAGAACACAAAGCGTGATTTTTGTGAGACTCCAGCGACAGCAACAAGAGTGACTTGGCACTGCAGTCCTCATAGTAGTGAAGACAGTGGAGAGAATATTTTAAGCAACTTGTAAATTGCCCTAAAATGTCTGGGTACTAAAAAGCTACACTTTTTGAGTGTTGTCAATGTACAGAATAGGGAAGAAAGAAAAAAAAAAAGCATTCTTAGAAACGTCCAACAAACTTTCAACTGGCTAAGGCCCAAGTTTGCCAAACAGGTTTGCATTTCATTCAGATCCTAATGTTTGAACTTCATGTGCGATCCTAACCATGTACAATCCATTAAACATTGCATGCTCATTCCACTGCCCCAATATGTTATGCAGGTAATATGCTTGGCAAGCTATCATTTACCAAGTATGCCTTCAAATATCTAGTAACTAGTATTCCCATATAACCACATGCACAAAACTGAGGTTTGCTGTATTTAAACCTGCCTATCTGATTTCTGAAAGTTAGGTGTTCGCTTGTGGGACCTCCAAGAACTGGCTTGAAATGACTCTGCATGAATATCCAACATCTGTTCTTAAAGTCTTGGCCTCATAAAGAAATTGGAACTGCCAGCAGAAGGTTCATATACAAATATAATTCAGTAAGAGTTCCTGAGAATGGTAAAAAAATGCAGATTATTTTTACTTTATTAAAATTCACCCAGTTCTGAGCTTCAGGATATGTACGCAGACTTTACCAAAACACAGTTTTTAAAAGATTAGCAGCTACAAATAGATGGAAGGAATAAGATACAGAATGTCACTGTGGTACATATTTCCTATGCATCTCTTTGAAAGGCTTTAGGATTTTTTGAAGATTAGTCAGACTAAAATTTTCATTTAATAACAGGCAGTTCCTTCAGGTGTCCATTGCAGAAAGCTATTTAGAGCCTTCTGATGTACTGCAGGTTTTATAGCTATAGATAATAATTACCTGTGGTGAGCAATGTAATCCACAGCCAACTAACTGTAAGGATGCTTAGCACACAATATCAGAACAAGCAGCAAGACCCTTAAAACTGTTGGGGCTCATTTGCCACAATAAAAGTTTATACTGTGTGGTTGCCAACCTCAAAATATCCCCTTCCTCCACACATCCCCCATGCAAGGTGTAATTTATCTGCTTCCTGATGCCTCTCATTTTAAAATTCAAAGGTGACAATTTTAAATCCACTACTATGTATACAAGATATCATTCCACATTTTGCAAATATAAATCAAAACCAATTCTCATCCTGCTGTAATATTAATATATTATTTCCCACTTTTGCTGTACACAACACACCATGTGCATCTGCCTGTATGTGCAATTCATTCATTAGCTTGTCTTCATTTACTAGAGGCTGGAATGCTTACTGATAGGAAATACATTCAAGCACAGACCAGTTGACTTAATATTTAGCAGACAGCCTATGGAACTGCAGATTAACTCATCTGTAACTAAAATCCTAGGCTTATATATTGTGTTCAGATCCACATGCTTTGCAATGAACTTTATGGGAAAAACAACACACAAAAATAACCACCAAAGAAACAAAACAAAATTAATAGCCCCCTTCCTGTCAAATTCTATATGCAGATATTTCCATACACCATTTTGTTTCCTCTCTGAATATGATTTGTAACCAACCTTAAACAGAAGTGAATACATTAAAAGTCATGTAACCTTTAGATTTCAATACTACTGTCTCAGTAATTTTGTGTTGATGAACACACTATAAAAATGATTACAGGATGTCTCAGCTGCCCATATTGGCACATGTGAGTAAAGCTAGAGAAGGGTTTGATTTAACGAGTAGAATATATTAAACAATTTCCCTTATGAAAATTGTTTTCAGTACTTACCATGGTTCTAAATGTTCTATGAGTTTGCAGGGGAATATATTTCTGAAAAGGAAAAAGAAAAAAGAAAAGAAAGAAAAAAGAAAAAAGAGAAAGAAAGAAAAAAATTTAAATCAGCAGAGTACAGGAGATTCCTACACATGGAAGCTCAACCACCTGCACTCTGTGCTATGAGCTCCTCAAGAAGGGCAAGACACGGGAGAGAGCGGACTTCCCATTCCACCATCTACAGTTCTTTAAGAAGTAAAACCATGTCAACTTATCCCCATAGTGACCTCCAAAGAAAGAAATGTCAGCTAACGGGAGGCTGTCAACATAAAACTGAGAAAGACAGTCAGTTATTTTTCAGGATTTTTCAATAGAACTCCTTTAATGTCTGAGAGACTTTTGGGTCAATGACAGTGAAGCACTAGCAGTATTTTATGTGGGACTTCAACTTACACGGAACTGTAAGGAAACATAATTATTACTTTCTTTTCATGAATGTGTGACTTCAGCTGATAACAAATGCAACATTTGTTTTGCATAGTTGAATTGCTGTTCCCAGATGGAAGAAAAACCAGAGTTCATAAATTCTTAGTAGTGTTTATGGGGCTATATAGGGATGCTAAACAGGGAATACTGGAAAACTGAGCTATTTTGCTGGTATTCTGAGATGGAAGACAGTACTCAGTGAAACTCGGGAGTCTAGTCTTACTTCTGTGCCTCAAGCTCTCACTTCATCAAAGGAGCACAGTATTTCCCTGTCTCAAAAAGATGTTTTGTTGATAATGGCTTGAAAGTGTCTTAATACATTGCTGAAAAGCCCCGGAGCCTGCCCAGCTGCCTGCCCCAACTCTTTCCTCACCTCTTTCCCCAGGATGCTGCTGCCCTGGCACCAGCTCTGCTGCTTGCCCATCTGCACGGTGGGGTGGTCCTCCCATCAGACAGAAACTAGCCTGGCCCACGGCTGAGGGGGGAGAGGTTTCAGCAGAGAATGTGGAGGTCACACCTCTGAACCCATCGTTACGCAGAAGGCCCTAAATACGAAGAAAAAGAATCTTAGCAAAGGCAGAAGTACTTCATTTTTTAGCTTGTCTTGTTTCTAACTAGAAAAGTTGCTTAAGTAATACTAGGAGGAGCAAGCAATCCAAAAGGTAAGAAGGTGAAAATGGGATGGTCCTTATAAGGGACAAATTGATTTTGGAGGAAATCCTTTGAGTTGTGCCTCCTGCCAGATGAAGGGCATGAAACAAGGGCCCAAGAACAGCAATATTTGTTATACAGGAATAAGCAGTGCCCCACATCTCTTGTTGTAGTTAAAATAGCACTGGGCAATTAATGCTTCAATACCATCAGGCTACCAAACCATCAGGCTACCAAACAGAGCACGTCATAGTTAGTTACAGCATAGATCACTGGGGGCTGGGGAACAGTTCTGCCAGTTGGACTAAAACGGTCAGAGTAGATCTGAGACCTTTGAGGACGGCTTTGTCCTGAGTCTGGTGCATGACCACACTCTGTCTATGACTATCAGTATAATGTCTGAATATTTTTCTGGCTTGGTTCTTCTAGTCCTCAGCTCATATTTGTTCAGGGACAGGGAGCAGAGCCAGATCAAGAGTTTGGGATGAGGCCAGACAGAACTTGATTAACACACTTGCCTCTAACTACAGTGATTATCATAATAAAGACTAATAAGTTAATTAGTGTTCGAGAAGATAGAAAGAGTTGAGACATTTTTCAGTTGATCCTACAAAAACAAATGCAAGTTTAGCTTTAGCCTCCATCGGCTTGTGTATTAGCCTATGCTTTAGCCAACAACTTCTGGTTTTAACAAATGCAACAGTACTGACATGATGCTTTCTGGATGTATGATTTAACAGCACTACGTGATTTATGATTTAACAGCGCAACAATGCAAGGTCAAGGCTTTCATCTTTATGTAAGAAACTTCTAAGAGTCATGGTGAAGACCCCACTACAATATTTCACTTAGGAAGGGGAAAAAACCATAGATTCTGACCATCTACTTTGTTTTTAAACAAATTTAATTTCACCCATAAAGTGAATTATCAGAAGACCATAGTAGTTCAGATTTCTTCCCTAAGTTTCTCCATAACACCTTGCCTTGTTAAAGCAGAGAGCTGACAGCTATTTACTCCCAGTCAACAGAGGCAGAGAGGACTTGTTGGATTCCATCTGAATCCCACCAGGAAAATGGAAATAGTCCTCTAGGGCATGGAAATTAAAGTTTGTGAATGATGCAGGTATAGACACACTAATTTGAAGCAAGAATATCAAATTGTCCTTTTGTTAAAACAAAACAAAACAAAAACCTTACAGGGAAGGGTAACTTCTGACCCCACAGTATGTGTTACTTCAAGATCTCTGTTAGGTTCTTTCTCATCAAAGTTCCCGGTAATGTACTCTTTTACCCCATTACAATCTTCTTTGATTTAGATTAAAAACACACAACTGTCTCAAGGCCTAGAAGACTTGCAGGCAAGGTTCTGACTTTGAGGCATTACTCACATGACGTTTACTTCAATACCTAGCATTCAAAGGATTCTACATGGTCATACTCATCATTCATAATGGAAATCACTTAAGCTTGTGGCAATGTGATGTGCTATACTTAAAGATGTTTTAACTCCTTAGCAGTTACAGGCTACAAACCTGTGTAATCTGCACAGGTTCAATGGCTAAGGAAATAAGGAGTATTTTTTACAAATAGATATACACGAAAAGCAGCAATAAAAGGCTTCATGGCACTTTCCCCTTTACGTATTGCTGAAGTGTTGATGAAAATAATGGCAGTACTCCTAGAAGATCTGCTTAAAGAACGGGCAAGGAAATTCCGTGCTTGCCTGAAGCTTGGAAGACCTTAGTCTCATCTCTCCTCATACACATTCAACATCTCAGCAGTCTCAAAGACTGGGCCTTTTGCCTCTGCACTTCAGCTCCTCCACTTAGAGAGGTGTAAAAAGGATTTTCCTTGCCCATGGACACACCTGTGATAAAACTATTTAAAGATTTGAATAGTTAGATATCTTAACTGCATCTTAGATATCTTAACTGCATCTTAGATATCTTAACTGCTAGGGTAATGGGATTGTAGTAGATCAGCAGGTATTTAATCTGACTTAAAATTTTCAAGAAACTTTTTAGAGTCTTACATGTAAAAAATCTAAAGACTCCCACAATATCTAAGTAAATTTCTAGGGCATAGCTTGGCTTCACTGAGCACCTGCAACCGACATCCTTTCCAACAGGCACTGAGCAGGCATAACGAGCATGAAAAGACAGGCTTCAGATCGTTTGTCCTCTAGCTCCCTGTTTTGCAAAATTTTCACAGATATTTAATTGTACACACTTTGGTAGCCTGATGGAATTTGTGCTTAAGTCTCTGTGATTAATGCACTTATGATTATTCAACCTTTCTAGAAATAGTTTTAGAAGTACTTATAGTAGAAATACTTAGTATAGTACTTATAGTAGAAGATATCCTTACACTTACTCACTTTAACTGGTCCTTCTTAGATTGTTTAAAATACATGTTTACCTCCTAATTAATTTTAAATGCTCCCTAGTGTGTTGTAACACTGTTCTTAACACAGGGTACATATTAATCATGTATGTCTGCATTTGTGAGTAAAATATAAAAAGAAACAAAAAAATCAAGAGATATTTTGGCAGAGTGTAAGTGAAAGAAAAATGTCTAGTTCAAGAGCATGTCAGACTGGTACAGAGTGAGATCATCATAAGGACAGAGATAAAGATGCCAGCTCCGCCACACATAAGGTGATTTACTGTGGAATTAGGCAGGCCCTTCTGGTACATTCCTAGAAATGCTAAACCTTTAAGCTGGCACACCCCACAGTAAAGCAACAAAATGCTGAGGACCCAGGATCCTCTTCTCAATATTGCTTCTCTAATATTTTTCAAAACCCTGCAGCTAGTGCAAGGTACAAGCATCCTTAGCAAAGCTATTTCTATGATATCCTGGTGATTGTAAGTATAAAAAGCAGCTCACCCAATTGTGCTTCTCTCCCAAGCTAGTTTCATTCAAAGAATCTCAAACACCAGTATAAATAAATATGCACGAGGTGAAAGCAAGCATTTTTATCTTTTCTACAATTTACAAGGTACAGTACACTTACAGTTCTTTAGAAGTCAAACTTAGTAACTAATAGCAATGCTTAGTAGTAAACGTTGATGTTTTCTCTTTTTCTCTTAAAGGTGTCATTTAAGATAAAAGCAGCACTTTTCTCCACTTTAGAGGTAGGAAAACTGAAGGCGAGTGCAGCAAAAAGTGCTGCGCTACACATCACAAGGCGTGTGGCTGCCCCTGGTATACAACTTTGCTCTGGTTTCCTCACTGCCAGCCCCATCCCTCCCACGCGGAGGACATCTCACACTGCCGAGGAGCGTGGAGGCGGATGTGGCTCCCAAAGGGTGCTGAGAGCCCAGCGCCGACCAGCAGCCACTGCACATCGGCTTTAGGACAGGGCTGTCTCCTGTGCTGCCTCCTGCCTCCTCCCCTGCCCACCCATTTCACCTGGTGCTGTCACGCCTTCGTTTTTCTTGTTTAATAACTTCTAGACTAGAAGAAAGCAATTCATTACTGAACAGCTCTGTGTGTTCATTAATCATGAAGACGTATACTAAGAACAAGAGGAAATTATTCTTGGCAATAACTCCATAAATATGCACTATACATCATTGTGGTGGGACTCCTAATTGACTAATTGCCAGAAATGAACTATTTGACTTCAGGAGTCAATATTAGTTTTATGTCAGCCAGAGATAGATGCCAGCTTTGTCAATAATAATTATAAGGTGCAGAAAATTAGAAACTGAGAATATTTGATTATTTATCACTATTGATCCCTATTTGATTATTTGATTATTTAAATGTCAGAGGCTAATCATTCAATTTTCCACAAAAAAAACCCATTTTCACTGACTTGACATGATTCCTTGCCCATGTTTAATACGGGAACAGAAAACGAATACAAAAGCCATGATATCTATATCCAGAAAAACTGGAATGTTAATCTACTAATTTGTTCTGTGTGATGTGTCTTGAGAGAGTCAGCTCTTTCAGAGAACTCTGGCTGAGTAGAAGGGCACCTTACTGACTAGCAGAAAGAAAACTGAGTTGGACAGTGAGGTCTGTTTGGCGGCAGATTTCACCTACACTGCAGAATTTGCAGAATATCAGCAGTTTAAAATTACAAACATGTGCCGCACCTGGTTCCTGAACAAACAAAGCACAACATGGGACTCTCCCTTGATGACTTATTTTTGATGAAATCATTGAGCCAAGGCAGAAAGCTGGAATTACAAAAGCAGCAGCCTGAATAGGCCTGCTTATTCCTGCTTCAATTACCTTTTTCTCAGTGAAGGCTGCCTATTTTATCAATAGCTCTGTCAACATTTTAAAACCCCCTCAGAGTAATTCAGATTGTTGAATGTAAATAAGCCACCTGCTTTCAAAGCTCGAAACAGGATTTATTTATTTATTTATTTAAACAGATAAAGATGGGGCCCTGCATACAACTAACAGAACACTCCCCATCTCTTTCTTTAATCTGTGTTTTTGAAATATGCAGATAATGCTTTAACTGAAAACTCCTACTGGACAAATACAGGACAGCAAAGGAGCTTAAAGATGTGTGTGTTTGCCTACATAACATCAGACGAATAGTGATGCAACCAGAATTTGATGTTTTGTGCATGTATCGCCCAGACAGTTCACTGCAGTACAAGGGATCTTGTACAAGGCATCTAGGAAGGACATGACAGGTTCTTACCACAGAAGGTGGAGAAACCAAAGACCCCCTTTTCAGGCAATGCTGTCAATATTACAAGGAAGACATTGCCACTTGTAACACCCCATGGAGGACAGATCCACCTTTGTCATTGGTGGTGTGCACTGAGTATCTACTTCTATGCTCAGAGCTGGTTGAAGTTTGGGAAACATGGGGTCCAGCACGGCAAACATAGCAACCTCTTCTAGAGTGTAAAGCTACCTGGGTGACAGAAATGCTCACATACGGTTTTGGTTTCAGGAAATTATACCAAGCTCCTCTTTCCTTCCCTCTCAACATTTTATGCTGCCACAGGAGTAAATACAGACTCTAACAGAAGACAGAAGTAGGATATGTGTAGTATGACAGACTCATTAGCTTAAGTGTCCTTGTCATTTTAACCTTGTGCCGTCAGAGCCTGTCAAGCCTTATTTTCCTTCTGCCTCCATTTCATGCTTTCTCCCATCTACCCTCAGCTCTAGCTTTCCTAAGCAGGCAGCAGGGATAGATTTTAGTGCACATTTCATACGCCAAAACCAACTTCTGAATTCTCTGGAACTCTGCACGTTGTCTACAGATCCATGCTTGACTGTCATTTATCTGCAGAAGAACTAAATCTTTATTTTCACTTTTCATTATCTTGGGATGTATAGCATAAAGCAAAGATATTTATTTTTTAACTCTGAGGCATTTTCTACCTGACTTACTATATCAGCAGTACATTTTGCAGTGTGGATATGAGGAATTCCATACAGTTGTAACAGCTCGCAGTCTCAAAGCTGCTCTCACGGCTGCCGGTGGGAGCTTTGCCATTGGCCTCAACAGGGACAAGTTCAAGTTTCATATTTGTAATGCAGGCGTCCACGAGAAATAATTTATTATCTTTTCAAAAGCTCCCCTCTTACCTTTAGTACAAATGGAATTACTTATATTGGCTATATTCCAGTATACACTTTTAAATATCTTCCAGCTGCCAACATTTTCTCACTGTGTTTGTTTTAAGGTTTTTTTGAAGAACACAACTTTCAGAGCATTCCTTTCAAAAAAATGCTTCTTAAGTAGCAAGTTTTTGGTTTCAGGGCAAATACTATCTGTTATTTATTCAATTTTTCCACTGGCATTGTTCAGAATAAAATTTGAGATTTGATAGCAACACATATTTCTATATACCTGTGTCAAACATATTCCTTTCTCATATGCAGCACAATTGAAATTATACAATAATGACAGGCAAACAAGGCTTACAGGTTTCTCACAAGTGTTGGAAACACACAGACAACAATCCTACCACACTTACATCAGTGAGTATGATTTAAAATGGAGATTTTGATATTTCTAGCATCCCACATGCCTTGGGTCATGTTCAAGCAATGTAGGAACGTCTTCCATAAGTTAAGCAGAAATGCTGTGAAAGATGACTATAGTGTAATAGAAACTCTATTTTATTATAGAAAACAATTTCAGATAAGCTACTCTGTGTAAAGGTTATGGATCAATTTAGGTGAACAGACCAGTCAGTGCAGAAGACGCTCTTGAAAGAAAAATAAGCAGATGGTTCACTGGCACATAATATATCTCCATCTTCTCATCTCATGCTGGTGGGACATGGGGAGAGGGAGATTTAGAAAAGAAAAAATGTTTTGAAGGAAACCAAGGGCACAGATGGGTATTTCAGTTGAAAACTCCATGCGATCAGGTTCAGTTTCCACTTGACTCCACTTATCACAATGGAGATACCTACCCCTAATATTGTTAACTCACTCATGACCTGCAGCATGTCAAGAGTAAAAGAGAATGAGACTGGGAATTATTCTCTTTTTCTGAGGTTACTTCCTATCTGTTGAAGGGTTGTTTTGAAGATAATGGCAAAGGCATGGTAAGGCAATTAGGCGCATGCCACACAAGGAATCCAAGCCATTTGGTAAATATCACAAAACCAATCTGAGTTGCAGTCATGTCCAAGGACCAGAAAATAGTGACTAAGGTAAAAAATTATCCCCTCTGAACTACTTATACAGTTCCTGCATGCATAATACTTTCAGAGGCATAATAATAGGTTGACTATTGGTGTTACGAAGATGAAGAGAGCAAGGGAAGCAGAGTGGTATGTTTATCATCAATATAAAATTAGCCAACTTTAAAGCTGAAAATTTTAAAGACTGCATTGACATGCCTTGGTAAACTATTTGGCTGATGACCACAGCCTCTTTTTGTCACAGTTTCCTTGAATCATTATTGGTTGGTTTTTTGGTTTTTTTTTTTTTTTCCTTTTCCTCAACAGATACACTTAACTAGGGGAAAGAGAGAAAAAATTCTAACATTCTCCCATGAATGTGTAATGTTGCTAGGGATGAGCAACAAGTCCCCAGTCTCAGTTTTAGCTGGAAACTGTTCCAGTAGATGTTGTTAACTATTTTTGGAAGTAGTGGCACAGAAAGAAAAGCTTTGGATGCAAACTTTTTTTAGCAGGGCAAGCCCAAATATTTGGTGGCATCCAAATTTTTTTTTTAGAAACAATAGTATCATGCTTAATAACTTTTTGTCCATTTCCAAATCCTGAAATATTTCTTTCCATAGAGAGATGGTATGCCCAAGAGGACTTACAGTAGTGGGGGTTTGGGAGATGTACTAAAAATTATTTAAAGGCTCACTTGAAGTAGATCAGAACAGCAGCAGCCCGAGTCTTTAAATCAGGCCTCGAGCCTGATTTACAAATCTCTTTGAAATGGATGAACAAAAAGATAGTAACTAACTTTCCCTTTAAATACCAATATTCAAAATTTAACACTTATTTAAACCTTAACACTCTTATTCAGGCAATGCCCCAAAAGCATTTAGATATATTTCCTGAGGCACAAATTTCGTAATGTCTCAAGGCAGACACATTGCTCTCAAGGTGCAAGAATGCCATCCCCCAAACACATTAAGCTACCCTGCTCCTAAAGTTCAGGCAGAATTCACCAATGAAGTGAGACAGATCAATGGACAGCAGCGGGGCATGAGGTGGTGTGCACACTCTCATAGGGTAACCAGCTTTCCTGATCTCCTGACCTGCAGGCTAATATTTTTGCATAGCCAATAACCACAAAACGCCCCACTGCCAGCCGCAGGGAATGTAATCTCTGGGATGGTCTCGCTAGAGGAACCAGTACTCCACTGCTGATGGAAATGGGAGGAGTAATTTGGGGTCTGCAGCCTTATCAGCCTGTTCTGGGCTTGGATTTTAGATCTACTGGATCCTGAATTCTGTGACCTAAGTCTGCTACGATAGCTGCTTTTTGACTGTGGATAGACAAGCTTAGCTTTCCTTTGCGTAGTTATTGCTCCTGGGTGAAGAACTGTAAAAGCTAGCCCTGCTGCCCCACGATGGGTACTCCGTTGCCCTCAGTCTCTCCCACACTCACACGGAGCGAGGAAAGGCTGCCTGTGTCATCGCTTACAGCTCAGGCGTTACACCGCTCGTTCAAAACATACCTCTCAAGATACAGTCCAAAATTCCTTCTGGCCCAGGGGTGTCATCCCAGGGAGAGAGTGCCAGAAGTCATCAGGCTATCTAATATACAGCTCAAAACCAATGAAACCATTCTTCTTTTCAGAAACAATGAAGATTAATCAAAACACAATTTTAATTGACCCACATCAGCACTTAGCCACCAAGTAAGAGTTACTTTCTCTCTTCCTCTCTCTGATCTGCTGGATACCTACCTACCTACACAGAGCCAAAGAGCCTGAGCAGGAGAGCCTCGCGCACACTGGTCTATCAGCAGGTGATGATAGCACGCTTATCAGAAAGCCAGATTAAAATTCTTTCTCTGACTTAGCAAGATGGTTTCTCTAACTACAGGATTAATGGGTGCTAGCCTGACATTATGGTTTGTGTAAGAAAGACTTAGATCTGCAACTCAAGGACAAACATCCTGGCTGTCAATGCTGAGGGAAAGGAGGCATCCCGCTCCAGGTTGCACTTGGTTACTCAGGTCCCACTTTTACCTTATCTTTTACTGGTTAGTTCAGGCAGGTCACTCACAGAAAGTGTACAGATGCCTAGCTTGGGGTTGGAGGTTACATGCAGTAGTGAGATGGGTATAGCTTTAGTATATATCCAAAGGTTTCCACTACTGAAGGAAACTAGAGCTGTGAATTCAGGGATAATGTAGTTTAATCGTCAGTGTCAGTTCTAGGAAATTCCCTCCATGTAACAGTGAAACTCAAGGGCTGTGACTCCTCACTATAGAAGAGTAGAGACAGTTTCTACTGTGAAAAGAAAGCATTGAGTTTCACATCATTATTTACGTAAGCATGAGGTGATGTCAGCTGAGTATGTGGAGGATTCAGAACAGTAACCGAAACAAGATAAAAAAACTCCTGTTTGACCTAATGAGTGGCTAAGACAGCAGATATTTTTGAAGAAAACATGTTTGGCCTGAGTATGCACATAGAAACAGCTTTTTAATTTATCGCACCAAGTGGAGATACAGCAAGTCTTGCTGAAGGGCCAGATGGCTTAGGTTCTTAATTGGTATATGCAGTTTGTTATTCTTGCAGATTAGATCGCTCTCATCTTCACATAATGAATTGCTTTTCCACAGGTTTCACATTAAGTTATTGGGAACAGATAATTCTTCACTGGGTAGTGAGAGTACAATTGCTGTAGGTGCAATGGGTTTCTCATTTTATTTATCACTACCTTAATTCCAAAAATTCTACAACAAACTGTTTGTCTGGCCTGGAAAAAACAAGTACATAGAGGCATTTTCCTTTCTCTGGGTACTCCACGGAGTCAGGGAGAAACAATCTTTTAAGATGTAGGACAGAAGAGATATTGTGTCCTTAACTTACTCTAACTCTACCTCTGTGTAGACTGAAAAACATGTCTGGCAGAAGGTTTATAACGAATAAGAACAGGGAGCTTAATCTAAACATCCACTGAGACACGAGCTCAGTTCTGAAGCTGGGAACCTGGGATAGCTACGATTTCTGGATCATCTGACAATTAAGAATAGTAGAACTTTGAAAAGTTTTCTAATTTAGTGTTGTTACTTTTCTTGGTGCTTTGGGCTTAGAATTTGTGTATAAGGTAAGAAACAGTAAGAAGAACAATTCTGCAGGCTGTATCAGAACTGGTAAGTAGGATTACTCTTAAACCCATGAAAAAATCTGTATCTGCTAACCATCCACGTTGTAAACCTCGCACTGGTGGCAATTTCTTGCATATAGTTCCTAGCCTGTCAGATTTGTCAGGGTGTTTGGAGCTTAACTATAGCACTGGCACTACAAAAAGCTTGCCTGCCAGCAGAAATCCTACCATTCCTTGCTTCTTTCTTTCCTTTCTTTCCTGTTATTTCAAGCAAGCCTTAAGAAGAGACTGTACCAAGTACTAGAAGATGACTGGTTCTCATGGAAGAAGGGAACTTGGAATAGCTTTTAGCATTTTTCCCAAGAAATAATAAGCCCAGGTAGAGTGCCTCCAATGCCAACTGCAAATGTAGGGTAATAAAACATATTTCACAGTTAATGGACAGTACTAGTATAGGCACACAGACTCAGACATGTAAGAAAAACTGATAACACAAGCTCAATGCCCATGAAAATCAGCAGAAGCTTTCCATCAAATTCAGTATATATTAAACAGGGGGATTTTTTGTTGTTGCTCAAGCAGCTTGCACTTTTGCTCTTCTGGTGCACCAATGGGATTCACTCTTTGGCCTCTCTCTGACAAAATCTTCTGGATGAAACATCTACTTTCAGATCCCATTTTCTTCCATCCCCAAAGCAATCTCTTGTTGCTGAAGGTAGCTCTGCAGGTATTCATAATCCCTAGATACACTGAGGAGTATTGTAAATAAATAGTATAATGAGGGCATTCTTAATACATGACAGTAGTCGTTCCTTAATACAGGTCACTGTATTAATTTCTAAAACGTTCACACAAAAGGGATCTCCCTTATGCTTGAGAGTCTTTTATTAGGATCTTACCAGACTTCCACTGTAGAAGAAACCAGCAGGTTAAACCTCCACAGTTTTCTTGTTTGATTTCAATAACAACAGCACTTTTGTTGTGGTTGGGGTAATGGAATATGAAGAAATGAGAGCAAAAGTACAGGAAGTTATAGGTTAAGCAGGAGAAAATAATTCTGTTTTGCTTCAGTATCTGCTCTTTCTTCCATGCTAATAGGCTAAATAAAAAAGGTATAGTAAGAAAATGAAAACCAAAATAAGCACATACACTGATAAACAAAATGTGTATTTATTGTTCCTGCTTAGATCTTAAGGCTGCCATTGTTCCTCACAAAGAGAGTTTTTAGTTTAAACCATTCTCATATATGCTGCAAATACTTCAAAAGGAAACATTCATTGTTTGAGCTTGGATGTTGTTTTCAAACAGCTGACTGGCATGACGCTTTCGGTTATCTTTACAGCCCCCTTCTATGGGAAGCTGGTTTGTTCTATTCAGTTTAGCTAGACAGTATACATGCAACTCTCTCCAGTAGTTCCTTTAACAGTGAGCCATGCAATTCCCAATTTGCTTTTTCCTCTTTACTCACAAGGCCACAGCATTGTGCATGCAGATGGTGGCAAAGTATGGATGAGCCAAGACACAGTAGCACTCCAGATTTTCGGCAGCCCACATTTTCTTTATCATACCACAACAATGGCAGTCTTTGCAGTATGTTCTGTATTACAATAAGAAGAAAAATTTTCTGATCCAATATTAGAAACTTTCTTTTGCATACAGGTGCACAAACCCTAGAATATAGACTAGCTATTACTGAACCTTGCAGTAGATAATCTGCTGTCATCTGAAAAAGAAATGCTGGCACAGAAAATTAGATCTGGATTGATGAAATCTCTTTGAGATCTGAACCTTGATATGAATCTTAATACAGATTGATGGTTCCTGGGGGTACTCTTCAGCTCCTGACATACCCTGAAGCTTGACTTTAAACTGCCAAACCAATTTAATCTCAACATTTATCCTGGTCATGCCCTACACATATCATCATCTTGTCTTTTATGCAGATACTTTCTCAAAGTATCATTTTCTCGTCAAAACCTCTCACATGGGGGCAGTAAACCTGCAACAGCGGTACTTTATTGCAACTGTGTCAGACTTTCATCACAAAGCCATTATAATATTTTGCAGACTCAGTAATATATGAGATTGCATAATTTAGCTAGTCCATATTTTTCAGACAATCATTTTCAGATGTAACTAGAAAAGGAAAAATATTCCTCATAAAAAGGTTTTGAAATATTTCACAAAAGTTTCATTAAGACACCATGGAGGCCTAGAGAAGCCAGCAAATAAAGGTGGACAAAAGAATAGTCATATGAGAAAGAATTTCCAATATCTTAAATCCCCCTCTCTCCCACATATAGTAGAAGCATTTTGTGGACATTAACTTGGCCAGCACATTTTGTTTCCTCTCCATTGCCCCTTTGTTCTACTCTTTTTTAGACCCTCAGAGCTGTAGAAGAACATAGATCTTTGGCTGTATTTATATTGCAGGGTTAATGAGTGGTCTTAAGAGACTATTTAAGCATGCTAAGCCCCACAACCAGTGCCTATCTGTCATTATTATGCTTACTGGATCAACTTGGATTGGGCTTCATGCATTCTGTTGTGCTTACAGAGATACAAGCTCAGAATAATCATTGACAGATTAAGTTATAACATGAAAAACCTTAATTGTGCCATTCTCAACCCCTCCAGGACTCATTCTTGACTCAAAGCATGCTGAAACCTTCCCTCCCTTGTGCTTCTGAGCATGTGCTAAAGACCCACCTTTATATACAAGTATATAGAAATATGTAAAACATGGAAGCTTTAGACAACATAGTTGTTATTCTCCCGTAAAATGGACACATTTTACAATAGGGACTTAGAGTCAGACTTTTAGCAACAGTTTCACCCTTTATTCCTGGTTGTTGCAATATTTATTTGCATAACAAACAGCACAGTTAAAGCTGAGGTACTTCATGCCTTTTGTCTCAGTCTTCACCAGTTCAGGGAAAAGACAATCTACCAGGAGGGGAAAAGGATCAAGTCAGTGATTGCTTGAGAAATCTCAACCTATGCAAGTCTGTGGCACTTAATGGGACGTAGCTGGGGGTGCTAAGAAAGCTGACCGATGTCACTGTGACACTCTCTATCATCTTTGAAAGGTCATTTAATCAGGCAGGGCCCACAATGGCTGAAGAAAAACAAATGTGGCACTGATGCTCAAAAAAAGGCAAGAAGGATGACTCAGGGACCTACAGGCTGCTTTGCCTCACTTTAGTGCCCAGAAAATTGTAGAGTGAGTCCTCTTGATGCACAATTCTGGGCAGATGAAGAAATGAAAAGGTAACTGGAAATAACCTGCATGCATTTACCAAGGCTGAATGAGGCAGAAGCAACCTGACTGCCTTCTATGATGCAATGACTAGATTTGTGCTTGAGGACTGAGCAGTGGCTGTTGATTACCTTGACATTAGCAAGGCTTTCCACGTGGTCCTTCACAGCATCCTTAAGACCAAGTTAGAACACTATGATCAAGATGGATGGACTGATAGACAGGTAAAAAATGGTTCAAGATGGTATTGGTAAATAGTTTGTGTTCCACTTGGATGCTGGTTAAAAGTAGAGTACCACAGGGGCCTGTAGTAGTTTAATACCTTTATCAATTACCTGGAGGAGATGGCGTGCCCTCTCATCAAGTTTGTAGAGTATTCCAAACTGAGAGGAACTTTCAGTATGTTCAGAGGCAAGGCAGAAATTCAGAGAAGGCAAGACAGGCTGGAGAAATGGGCCAACAGGAACTGCAGGAAAGTCAACAAGGACAAATGACATTTCTGCCAACTTTGGACTAACCCTGCAGCAGTACAGGCTGGGGACTGGATGGCTATGGAGCTACTCTGCTGCTGGTAGAAGATGAGAGACGACAGATATAAATTGAAACAAGACAGGTTCAGTTTGATGAAACTTTTTCCCTGTGAGGACTGCCAAGCAGTGGAACAGGCTACCTGGAGAGGTTATGCAGTCTCCAGCCTTAGAGGTTTTCAAGACTCAAGTGGGAGCAACTTGGTCTCAGGTCAGTGTTAGTCCTGCTTTGAGCTGGAGGTTGGATTAGAGATGTCCCGTGGTGCCTTTCAATCTAATGGATACCGTGATTCTGTGTTTGCTATGTACATATGGCTGTGTAACCACCTCCACGCTTACGCATGTACACATTTAGTCTTTTTGCTTAAAAACACAAAAAATCTTGAACCCTCTCTACAGACATCTATTGTCAAATACAATCCACTGACCTATATAGTGCCAGAATAAAGGCTGTCACTACTGAGCTGCAGTCCCCCTTTTTAAAACATTCCCTCTGTGCAATAACAGGGTTATAAATTTTACACCCAAATTCAGTTGTCATTTTCCCAAGGAAATATCAAAGAACGTGAAAGCCTTTAGAACTGACAAAGAATTCATGTTCAAATCAAAACAAGTTTAATGGAATCTTCTAATCTTAACAGCAAGGGGAGGAAGGAGTTTTTACTGAATGCTCTATTTTGCTCCACACAGATTGTGTCAGTCATCTGCTTCATAAATAGAGTGAGTAGGAAAAAAGGAGGCATTTTTCCAGGCAAAGATGACCCATGTATACAGAACTATGATTAGTTTCATTTTAAGAAATTAACAGTAATGAGGTGGGTAAGATACATTTATTAAATATTAATGACACATTTACTTAGCTATAACCTCTTCCTACAGACCTACACAGCTCAAGGAGCCTGCTCACTTGCTTCCCCACCCACTAATGTCGGTGGCATTTAAAGAGAATGTCTCCTGTCAGTGCAATATTGTATTTCAGTTGGTAATTTTTAAGTATCATCTGAGTGTAGGAGGCTTTGGCCTCAGAAATTCACATGTTTTTCTGAGCCATACAAACCTCTCAAGTGTGGGAGACTGGGCCAAAAAAAATCCCTGAAGACTACTGTTCTCATGAAATTGCTACAGTGAGCTGCAAAGTAAACAAACAAAAAAAGGACATATGAAAAAAGGAAGGGCTTTTACAAATTGCAGGTCAGGAAAAGTATGGTTTCAGGCTCCATTTTTCTGAATTGCCCTCTTGGAAAGAGTGGGAATGTAACTGACTTCTAGTCCATCTCTCACTGATAGGTAAAGCCACTGAGAAAGTAATGCCAGGAGAGCTACAGCAAAACAGCATGCCTGCCAAAATCCTGAAGCCTTTGCAATCAGGCTTTGAGCCAGGTCATAGCATTTAGAAAGCAGCAGCAGCACTAAAAGATTGTCTCCCCTTGGCAATGGATCGGCCATTTCTCAATGCTGAAATTACTCAGACTCACCGTAGTCTCCAGCAGTCAGTCCCTCAGGGTTGCTGTCCCACATAAGTGACATTTATAAAGGCAGCTTTTATAGTTGTACAATGAATTACTATTATGAGGATCCAAAGAGTAGTAATGGTAAATTGTTTCTCTACTAAGGACTTACGGAAAAAAACTAAATGGGGTCACAGCTGCACTCCTTTTAAGAGATGTATGGGTTTATTTTGGGTTATGAGAAATCCTGTTCTACACTGGTTTAGGTTGCAAGTGAAAATAAGTGACCTGCAAATGTGCAAGGACACTCTCCATATCAGATCAATTATGAATCACCTGGCTGTCCTGGAAGTCCAGCAGGAGCAAAGCCCTGCCAACAGGTTCCAGAGGCATGTGTGG
This sequence comes from Haliaeetus leucocephalus, assembly GCF_000737465.1. Classification (NCBI taxonomy): domain Eukaryota; kingdom Metazoa; phylum Chordata; class Aves; order Accipitriformes; family Accipitridae; genus Haliaeetus; species Haliaeetus leucocephalus. The sequence goes on along the minus strand of NW_010972477.1, from coordinate 532,609 downwards.
ACAACCTCATCCTCCTGGGGCCCGGGACACTATATGCAGTACCCAACTTCAGTAGTTAACGGCCGAAGCTTAGACAAGACCGAGCATTAGCATTTCCTACCACAGGTTAGTTAAATGCCAATTAATGCATTTAAAAATGTTATTCTGGAAATTCTTTAAAAGTCTGTTCTGTGATACAAATTTTTGAGTTTTATTTGTCTCCTGGTTCTATGGTTACTTGGGGATGTCCTAGCATTTCCAGTCACAGTTTCTACTGTGACTTACTTGGCAGTCAGGTAACTCAAGCAAAATTAGCCCCTAGGAGAAATGCAGCTTTAATCGTCATGCTACATTGTAACCAGGACTTGAGTTTTTTGAAGGAAAAAGGAGTCACTTCATTTTTTGAGGTGAAAAGAATCTCTGAAGGTAGTTAGACCTTATCTGTATTAGAAAACAAACAATAGAACAACAACAAAAAATTCCAGATAAAGTTAATGTAATTCAGACATAAACGCTACACCAAAAAATAATCTGGATTAATGCTATTCAGACTTGATTGTGAAAAATACTTCATTTCTGAAATCCTTTTTCTTTTTTTAATCATGTCTGCTTTCCAAATTAAAGAGTGTTTTCAGTAAGACAATGTCAGCTTGAGAGTCCTGTAAAGATTTTGCTCCCTTTAATTTTAAGAACATGAAATTTCCAAAGATTTTATTCTCTGCATATTGTCTTGTTTTGAAGAGAAAAGCAGATTTAAAAATAGTTTTAAATTTTTGCATATCCCAGCTTTTCATATATAAATAAAAATTGTGGAAGTACTCAGTGTTTTAAGTACACTTTGACATGTCAGTGAAAAACCTGTGCCCTCTAGCCTTCTTGCATCATCACATAGCACTATGATGTTTACCAGCTAGATTAGCAAGTGATAGATTTACTACTGTAACAGAATTACCTAGACTGGTCCTAGTTGAAATGTGGAGGACAGACATTGAAATATTTTAGGGACCTCTGCTCTGATCCAGATCTCCTAGGTAGTTAAGAGCATATTCCCTAATATATCTGTACTGTGGTTCTACATTTCTTTACCAGGGAGAGTGTTTTGGTTCCCTCTTCTCTTTTTTTTTCATGCCTTATTTCTATATTTTCTGCCAACCTGAGAGAATATTCCATACAGAATCCCCTTGAAATCAGTGCAAGAATTTAGGGTGCACCGAACTAGATGTCTGAGTAAGGGCAGGTCTGTGTAACAGCATTTTCTTGGTACAAATTCACCAGTGCTAGAACGAGAAAAGAATTGGTTCATGTCCTGAGTTTTGGTCCAATCTTGGAAATCTTGGAAAAGCTAAATATATCTAGCTCTCTCCTGCCCCTGACACATTCTGCTGGTGCAAGTGCAGTCCAACTTAATTTAATATTAGTTGGAAGTGAAATGCTTTATTGTAAACTGAAGAGAACATGATTTATTATTCTATATATGAAAGACATCTAGCACAACAAAAATCCTGTAATAGTCCGTGCTTTTGGATACTTCCTTGATAAACAGTGTTTCTGGTAGAAGACACAGGCTATAACAGGGTGAAATGATAGAACAGGAAAATAACAGCAGTGTTCTAAAACCCTAACAAAAGGGCCAAGTTTACTTTGAATGCATCTCTGCATTCACAGCCTGACTCTAAGGCCACAGAAGTTGATGTAAATACTCTCATTTATTTCAAGGATCCATGGTATAAGTCCTAATAAATTTCTAACCTTTCAATCTGCTGTGTGGTCTGGTTAATTCCAGATTTAATGTCACCATGAAATTGCTGAGTATATGAAAGGTTATTGTCAAGCACAAACATGAAATTTAACAGCACAAATTTGCCCTAAGCAGTAAGCAATGATGCTGCTCTTCTGACAAATATCGCTCTCTTTATTTCTATTAACATTTTCATATTACCAAATGAAGATAATTAATGGGATTAGATGGCTTCTGGTCTCTCAACCCTGATCCCACTGTCCAAAAACTTTGTTTTATTAAAGCGATAGTGTTCTCTCCATGTTCTTACTCTGTACTGGTACTGCAAGAATATCTGTAAAGTATCTAGCCCATTACTGATAAATGTTTCTGTTTGGCAGTGTGTGAAATGTTCATATAGAAATGGAAGTCACCAGATTATGCTAAACAGCTTTCCTAGTTTTGATGGGATGGCGCACTGAAGCAACATTAGAGACTCCTAGTAATAGACTTTAAGGTCCATAATGAGTTGTTGGACACTCTTCTAAGCCAGGGGTTCTTGGCAGAGAAAGTTTTGTGATTTTACTGCTTGTTTGGCTCACTGCATTGGACTAAGGCAACCACAAATATGGAGGTATAAATGTTGTTGGTGGATTGCCACTAGCATGTTGGTGATTTGGTGGACCTATATTACTGTAGACAGATTTAATAGTCTCCAGGCAAATCAGCAGCTGATGGAAGCACTGAGTATAACATACCACAGTGAGGATGCCCTTACTCAGTTCCTGTTATTAATAAAGCCTCAAAAAACTGTGTGTCTCTTTAAAATCCAAAGTATAGTATAAATTGATGAAAACTATGTTGTGCAATGATCAGGGACGAGGACTAGAAGGTCAAGACAGCTGGGTTTCCTTCTGTACTTTATAGCCTATCCACAGTTTGACTCTGTGACAATTCACTCACTTCCCTGTGGATCAGTCTTCTCCATTAAAATGTAAATGTCTTGGGCCAAAATCCAGCAAGAGGCCACCAAGTAAATTCAGGGTCCTTGCAACCAACAGACGAGTGACCAAAATCCCACTTAAACATTCTTACAAGTTTACACTGAAGTCCATCCATCCTCCGGAACGCTGGAAATACATCTGCAAGAGCCTCAAAAAAAACCCCAAATGACTCTCTTTCACATGTTCTTTGTATTGTCTTAAATCTGTTTTCATCCTAGTTATTTTCATTACTTTTTCATGAGATGGATGCTCCAAACTGTCCTTGCTACCAGCTCAGTTACTCTACATGTGTCCTCTACATTTATAAGTTAGTTCCTAAAAGCAAGTGTTCAATAGGAACAACTAAGGTAACTTTAAAAAGATCAATGGATTTTGGTTATTTTGTTCCCATCTTCCCATTAAACACACTGCAGAAAGGAAAGGAAAGTTTTGTTTAGGCAGATAGAATGTGCAGGTAGCACTGTTCTACACATGTGGGATTTTGTAGTAGCACTTAGCTGGCGTATATTAAAAAAGACTAGACCAGAATACCTGAATGAGTAGGTCTGATTTTGCATTCTGATATTACTTTGTTAAAATCCCTCTTGCCTTCTGGGAGGTACCACTAAAATGAGTAAAATTTCAAGAAGTGAAATAAAATGGATTAAAGACAGCATACTAGTCATAAAGTACATAATCCTCCATCACTGGAAACATCAATCTCTCCCACTTTAAACAGACAAATTCTATCTTGGACAAAAATGTTAGCCAATGACAGAGATTGTTCTACAAAAAAATAGGAGTACATTTGTGGCGATGTGAGGATTGCTCTTTGCCTACCTGAGCTCTAGGGTTTAACAAAAAGAGAAAAGATTAGTTGCCTTGGGAACTACACTGCCTTCTCTGCTTCTCACAGTACTTACTTTTTTCTTTTCTTTTTTTTTTAATAACTTGTTGTCTTTTCTACATATACTTACAGAAACACAGGCACACATAAATAGACTCTGTACTACTGTTTTCAAACATTTTGCATTCATACATCCATCATTTGCAGTGTGGAAAAGTTGATGCCTGACAAGAATAAAATAGCATAGTGGAGAGGGTGGAGACTCACCTGCATGACTAAGCATGCAGTCTTCTATCTTGTAGATACAGAGGACTGGCAAAGCTTTTAATGATCTGGTTTCACTTGGAAGCTGGAAACAGTGCTTATGAGAAGTTTTCTACACCACTGTAGTTGACTGTGCAAGGGCTTCTGTTGCTAAGTTTGTGTAAAGTACGCCAAATTAGTTTAAAATATCATTAGTTCAAAACATAAAAGTTTAGCATTAGCATGTTTTACTTTCCTCTGAAAATGCCTAGGGAGTATTCAGTCAGATGCAGAAGTAAGGAGGTTTAAGAAACTGATATCTTACTGTTTTCACCTACCCTTTCTCATCTGAGGTGCTGAACAAGACTGTAACATTGTGAATAGGTTTAGTATGCTCCAGCATATCTAACATGGCCATAGATTTTGTGCATCAGATAGAATGAAAAGCTTAAACTTGGGAAGGAATAAAAAATTTGGGTTTATGACACATTGCATAATTCCAGTTTAAAAAAAAGTCTGCAAACTAGTATAAATTACTAAAAACTAAGACCCTAATAGTCCCTCTTCTCCCCCACCCCAACTCTTGGCTGCTTGTTAAAAAAAACAAACCAACATCAGAGTCATAAAAATCAAACATTGCAAACTTCAGAAAGGCCAAAATTAGGGGCCTTTGTGCACTCCTGTGTTCACTCATCTCTTTCACACTTGTGCACCAGTGCTAGGAAATCATTCTTTAATCCTGTGCTATTTTCCTCACAGGGTCTCTGCTCCTCCCCTCAGTACCTGAAATGACATGCAGTATGATTGGCTTCTTCCCAAGGAGCAATGAGTGCCCAAGCTTTTATTTAGCACACACTGTGCTTTCGAAGCAGAAGTCCAAAGGTAAGGTAAGAACATCTGAATTTACAGAAAGGCCTATTTCCATAAATTCTAAATCTATAGATGAAGAAATAGTTTGGTCTTAACAGCTTGGCCCCTTGCCCTCTTCTGTTCACTTTGGTCCAAACCCAGAGTTCTTTCTTCCCTGATGGAATCAGGTTTCACACTTGAGGTGGATGGTTACCTCTCAAGCATAGGTGTTTTAGAAGAGCATGTAGTCTTCATGCGATTAAAGCACTCATGCAGGTTCAGGAAAGCACAGATCCCATGTGCTGCAGGGGCAGCTTTGAGCACATGTCCCATACTTAGCAAGCAGAACCTTCAGGGTCCCTGTTGGAGTATATCCATCTTCTCCTTGGGCTACAGAGAGAAGGTAAGTTTTCCAGGGTGCAATTCAGTGCAGACAATTCATCAAAGGGATTTTAACCTGGAGAAGTTAGGAGGAACAAATGGAAACTAGGTAGCTAAATTAGTTGCCCCAAAGTGGGTGCTCTGGATATATCTCCTCACACTGCAATTACTTGTCCAGATTGATTTTGAATGTGGCTCTTAAAATGCCACTATGATGCACAATCCAAAGAACAAAATTAAAATTCAACAGCTATTGCTACAAACTCAGTCTGCACTACCCCAGAGTACTCACAGGAGGAAGCAGAACTGCCCACTCTCTCTCTCCTCCCTGTTCCTACCAGGCCTCTTTCCATCTCCTGCTTTTGGCGGCACAAGCTTTTGTGCGACCATATGGTAGCCTGCAAAAAAAAAAAAAAAAAAAGAAGAAAAAAAAAGTAGTGGTGAGGTTTAGCTTTTCTTGTTTACCTGTGTTTGTTGATGTTGTCAGACAATCACAGAAATGGTTCTGTTGCCACGGGGAAGAGAGACAGCACTAGGGTTGGAGTGGGGAAGGATGAAATGGCAGAGCCAGTGTAAATTATTTATGAAGCTGTGATTGGCATTTTCACATAGACAATTCTCTGTAAATAACAAGAAAATTGCCTTTCAAAGGCATCATCTGAGAAATAAGTTATAAAAAGTCTCAGCAAATGTGAAGAATACTGAAAGGGCAGTACCCCATGCTTATAGGCTGAAAGCATAATTCAGCCATAACGCTTCATAGTAAAAAGGACATCCATTTAGTTTAGTACCATGTCACGACTCACCATGAGGCAGAAAATGCAAGATAGAGTAGCATTTATAGTTACCATACAGCACAGTTCAAATAAAACTCAGCACTGTATTGAATAAATATATGCAAAAATTATACATATACATGGTCTGTTTATCCAGTAATTAAAATTGAGGTGCTTTAAAAAGTAAAAGGAAAAAGTATATAAGGCAACAACCCACTCAGTGACACAATCTCCTGCACTTTCCTCCAGTCTTTAGATTCATGCTTAGGAAGCAGAGAAGAGAGGAGAAAGAAAAAAAATGCTTTTGTCAGATAGGCAATACAACTAGTAAAGGTCCAAGTCACTGTATATTCCTGGCCTCACCACAGGTCACTTAGATCTTATACATTAGTACCTGCTAATACAATTCTAGAACTCTGGAGAACTCTGGGCATGGTTCTGGGCAGCTTGCTCTAGGTAGCCCTGCTTGAGCAGGTGGGTTGGACCAGATGACCTCAGGTGATCCCTTCCAACTTCAACCACTCTGTGATTCCGTGATTTGATCATATGTGACTTTTTAACACAGTGTTTAATCATGTATCATGCTCTTACATGAAAGTCAAAGTACATTGACTAAACATCTGAGGTCACGGTCCTTCCCACTGAGGTCAACAATAACACTGTCATTGCTTCAATAAAGCTACAGTTTCATCCAGAGCTAAATTTGGTCTTTTATTGCAGAATATTAGTGATTTCCCTAAAATAGTAAGAGATAATTCTAGTATTTCCCAGAGTATAAAAGGAAAAGATTTGCTTTGGAAAAAACAGTAGTGGCAAGACAACATCACGATTCCATGGTATTTTTAACATTTTCATCTACCACTTCCATTGACCAGAAATGCTAACAAAGTCCCACTAGAGGCTGATCTTGTAGCATCTCAGTAAAGAAGTATTAGAGTAAGATTTTTCAGTTTACATCTGCTGAACCAGAAAATACAGTCAGTTCAGATAGACATAATCAATAGGCCAAGAAAAGCATCAAGCCCCATTAGTAAACATGTATTAAGGAAACACATGTATATACAGTTTGTGACGGGTATTGATGAAACTGTCAATCTAACACCAATGTAGTCTGTAAGGGAGGAGGATAAAGCATAAAGTTTAAGTGCTCTGTGAGGAACACATTTAATTTCTGGTAGTGCCTATTGATGAATCACAAAGGCTTTCAAAATCTTTTTCATAAATGCAACTTTTTAGAATGTATAAAAATAACATTTTTAATTGACTTAAACATATTCCTATCTGGTTTTTTTCTTATACAAGGTGGAAAGGTTTTTATTATTTACATCATGGAAGCACACATACACATCTTTCTAACCCGTAAGACAGTGGCATTGTCAGTGTGATATTTAACTTTTGTTATAGAACGTGGAAAGAAAAAAGGAACACAAATTTTAGCAAGCCAGAAACCCAGCACATGAAATTCTTTCGTAGTTAAGCTACTGTTGAGTTTAAAACTCTGGTAATCATTTGTCACTAATAAAAAAATTTTTCCATCACAGAAAAGGCATTTTTATATTGTTTTTTATTTAGATTACAGGAAGTTGTAGGATATGACATGTTGACCCATAAGGTAGCTTAGTTTACCTACAAAAGAAAGACTTAGTTCACTCTCCCCCATTCTCTTTTCAAAAAGCAATAATTTCAATAATAGCTAAATATGGAGTAGAAATAGGGATCGATGATTTCCATTTTATGGATAATGTATTCTCTTTTTTCATATATGACAACTGGAGATTAGTTTGGCTTTGTGCTAAATTGTTCATGTAATTCAATGCCTCCAGGATTTTTTACTCTGATATTTGTATTGGCTTTGTGTGGCAAGGTTTTGGTAGCGGGGGGTTACAGGGGTGGCTTCTGTGAGAAGCTGCTGGAAGCTTCCCCTGTGTCTGGCAGAGCCAATACCAGCCGGCTCTAAGAGGGACCCACCGCAGGCCAAGGCCGAGCCCATCAGTGATGGAGGTAGCACCTCTGGGAGAACATATTTAAAAATGGAAAAAAGTTGCTGGGGCACAGAAACTGCAGCCGGAGAGAGGAGTGAGAACATGTAAGAGAAACAGCCCTGCAGACCCCCAGGTCAGTGCAGAAGGAGGGGAGGAGATGCTCCAGGTGCCGGAGCAGAGATTCCCCTGCAGCCCGTGGGGAAGACCATGGTGAGGCAGGCTGTCCCCCTGCAGCCCAGGGAGGTCCACGGTGGAGCAGATCTCCACCTGCAGCCCATGGAGGACCCGACGCTGGAGCAGGGGGATGCCCGAAGGAGGCTGTGGCCCCGTGGGAACCCCATGCTGGAGCAGGCTCCTGGCAGGACCTGTGGCCCCGTGGAGAGAGGAGCCCACGCTGGAGCAGGTTTTCTGGAAGGACTTGTGACCCCGCGGGGGACCCACGCTGGAGCAGTCTGTGCCTGAAGGACTGCAGCCTGTGGAAAAGACCCACGCTGGAGCAGTTCGTGAAGAACTGCAGCCCGTGGGAAGGACCCACGTTGGAGAAGTTTGTGGAGGTCTGTCTCCCGTGGGAGGGACCCCATGCTGGAGCAGGGGAAGATTGAGGAGTCCTGCCCCTGAGGAGGAAGGAGCGGCAGAGATAACGTGTGATGAGGTGACCCCAACCCCCTTTCCCTGTCCTCCTGCACTGCTGGGGGGGGATAGGTAGAGAATTTGGGAGTGAAGCTGTGCCCGGGAAGAAGGGAGGGTGGAGGGAAGGTGTTTTGAGATTTGGTTTTATTTCTCATTACCCTGCTCTGGTTTGGCAATAAATTAAGTTATTTTTCCCAAGTTGAGTCTGTTTTGCCTGTGACGGTAATTGGTTGAGTGATCCTTCCCTGTCCTTATCTCGACCCATGAGCCCTTTGTTATATTTTCTCTCCCCTGTCCAGTTGAGGGTGGGGGAGTGATAGAACGGCTTTGGTGGGCACCTGGCATCCAGCCAGGGTCAACCCACCACAATATTATACTATATTTCATGATATTACACAAAACAAATGTAATAAATCCATTTACAATCCCATAATCATTTACCATCTAGACTTACACAACACCTTTGCTAGTTAGCCATTCGCATTAGCAACAGATATCTGTAGAGGATTTAAGTGTCATTGATGCTGCGCCATAATTCAGATATATTGCACACTCCAGATTATTTTTTTTCCAAAGTGTTCTGTGTTATGAGGAATAAAAAGCATTTCCACTCCCCAAGAAACACTCATTTAGTGTCAATTTAAAAAGATTCACCTGAAAATGTACACAAATTTTAAAGAGATATGATGAGAAGACAAGGTAGAAAAGACAATAGACTTGAAGAACATTTGAGAATGTTATTTACTGATTGCCATTTCCAGAGGGTGCTCTGTTTCTACTTTACTCTTCTAGTGTTACAACATTCTCGGTGTTTTCTGAATACAAGGATAGGATGATGGAATTATACAGAATATACAGTTCATTACAGCTGAGTGCATTACCATCAGTTTATCAAATGAATACTGCTGGGTTTACTGCTTGTTCCTGAATAGACTGGATTTTCATAAGTTTATTATTAAAAATTCATATTTAATGCAAACAAAAGACAAGACTATGTTAGCTTTATATGAATATTATCGAATTCTGGTCATGTACTATTCTTTTCTTTTCCTTGGTCTAATGAACTAATAAACAGGCAGTGTTTATGATAAGATGTTGTATTTTAATTCTTCAGTGAGGGGATGACAAAGTAGTAAGAAGACTGGAGAATGCAATTTAATTTTATTTTTTTTTAATATTCAAGAAAAGAGAGGAGGTGAAGGAACCAGAAGAGGAAAGAGGCAGAGAGCTACCAAGCAGATCAAAAGCCATAAAAGGAAAGAAACATAGCCAATTTTGATTTTACTTATAATTTGAATTGGTTTATCCAGCAGGAAATTTGATGCGTAACATTGCTGATTCCTAATTTCATTGGATAAAAAATAAACCCTCTGAAAGTCTGCCCACAAATATTTTTATTTGAACTTGGAAATTAAACTGGCCCATTGCTTGTACATGGAATAATGAGCAAAGCCTGTTCTTCCATACATTGGTCCTTCTTACATATCCACTACTGCTGAGCTGACAAAAGGAATTGTGTCAATTTACACAACACAGCTTTTAATCTCCCTTTAAAAGGGAGCCTTTAATCTCCCTTCTTCATGAGATCTGGCTATTTTCTGGTACAATTCCTTAGGGCAGGTGCTATCCCTTCTTAAACAGTCACAAATATCAAGCATTGCTTTTACTGCTATGAGTTTATAACACTGTCAATATTCATCTTATCAGTGAAAAATCAACTCTTGGATAGTAAAAAAAAAATAGTTATTTTGAGTTCAGCTTTAAAAGAATAGCTGCTTGCAAGTAAAGATTACTACAGTCAGCCTTGTATTCATTGTAAACCAGATTTTAGAAGTCCCTTAGGCATTTGTACCACGGAAAACACAACATGCAAAAATGCACACACCAGTTCTTCATTCTACACTGTCTTAAAAAATACATGTCCCCAGAGTTGGAAAGCAGTAGTCAAGGCTGTGACACCATCTGAGCCTGTGAAGAAGATCATGAAGGTCAAAAGTCATGCAAGGAGTATATTCTGAAGTACAAACAATAGTCTGTGACAGCTCAGGAAATGGGTATCACCAGCCTTGAAATTACCATTCATTTAAAACAGAAGGAACTAATTCTGCAAGAAAAGTATTTCTTAAACAGGCTACTGTTTATGCATGACAATATAAGCTTAGCACCTGAAGGTAACCTAGAGACGATGAACTTTTTTAGCCAACACAGCAGGAAAAGTAAATTGATACTGCTACCAAACTACCCTCTGTCCCCAGACAGAGGATAAAGTCCCTTATTAAACTGTATTTCTTGCTCTGATTCCAAGGTTGTTTTCCATTCTACTATGGTCTCATAACAGCTCTGAAGTGTTTGTTGAGAATGGCCTTAACTTCTTGCTTGTTTTTCTTACAGTGTCCTTTTAACTAAATCAACATATTCACACATAAACATTCTAATAAGGCACTCAGTTTTCACAGCCATTGATTTCTAGCACTGTCACAGTCAGAGATTTTCAAGAAGTTTTCCAGGAAGTGAATAATATTCAGGAAAAATATTGCAAAACTGGCTGGTATTATTAGCAATGCCTCTTTATCTGTATAAAGATGCATCTTTTAAGTCTTCCCATAACATTTAACAATGAAGCATGTTTTTGGAGAGGTAGCATGAAATTCACAGTGTGCTTGTAGTTGTGTTGCTTAGCCTTTGTACAACTTTTTAAAAGCTTTTTATTTAATTGATCAATATAACCTCCATTTCTATCATATCTGAGATCTTCATAATCCCAACTCATATTCAGAACTTTGAACACAGATGATGTTGGCTTTCTTATTTGACAGGTGAAGAGTAGAGGTGCAATAGCCTAAGAATCAGACTTTAAAGGAATCCCCTGAGAAGGAAATAACATATAAGCATTCTCCCTCAGAAAATCTACGATTTTCATTAGGAATCCAGAATCATTCCCTCCTCTGTATTTTTCTTCATCAATATATTTTTCTTTTATTTTCTTTCTTTCTTTTTTCTTTCCCTTTTTTTTTTTTCTGAGAAGCAGCAGAATACATTTGCTATCTACATCATTTCCTTCTGATAAATGAATTTAGAAAGATAGTCGTCCGTGTTTGGTTATTTAAACTAGAGCAACATACTTCTTTTGCAATAAAACAATGTAAGCAGTGCACTGACTTTCCTGTTCCAGCCTCTAATAAGCATTTGAGGATAAAAATGTAAATAAATTATGGACTTCTTATCTACAGAACAGACACTAATCAATTAATCATTGGTTTTTGGCTGCCATAAGTGCTCCAAAGAAAATTGTTTTTGTGAGATATTTATCACTTGCCAATCAACACATCCCACAGGATTAGAAATAATTGTTCTACTATTTGTAGCAAACCAGATAAGGCAGTTCAACTTTAGCAATAAAAGAAACTTAACATTCAGCAAGGCTTTCATGCTGTTCATTGTTGAGGTGGAACTTCTGCAGGCTGGAGGTTTGCAGTACATGGATTTAATAAATGGGCAATAATAATTTAAAAAAAAAGAATAAAGGTATTCCAGGCCAAATTCAGCCTTGAAAGGGCTATATTGGAAGGGCATGAAATTTTGCTAGGAAGATTGACTTATTGCACATGAACATCGGAAGTGTAGTGTTGATTTGACACAGTGATATTCTGCCACATATTTCTGCTCCAACAGAAAACTTTTTACAGTGGTGGTGAAATCCTTTTCTCCAGGAAAGAAGTTTACCTACTTCTCAACACTGTGATTAAGGGTGTAACCCACCTATACCACTACTGCTTTCTGTCTATTCAGTAAACATTTTTATACTTCCAAATTCAATACTTTCAGTAGGAAGGAGATATTCATTCTTTCCAAAATAGCAATAGTACCTAGTCATGGACCTCTCAGCAGCCTGTGGAGGAAACCATGGCAGAGCAGATACCCACACTGTAGCCCATGTAGGACTCCACACTGGAGTAGGTAGATTATTTCCTGAAGGAACTGTGGCCCATGGAAAGACCATGCTGGACCAGGTTTATCCTGAAGGACTGTAGTCCATGGAGAGGACCCACACTGGAGCAGGGGAGAAGTGTGAAGAGGAAGGGTTAGCAGAGAGGAACTGTTAGAGCCTGACTGCAACCTGCTATAGACTGACTGCAACCTCCCATTAACCCCCACCGTGGCGTTTGGGGGTTGGAGGAGATGGAGGAGTCAGGAATGAAGGGGTGACGTTGGGCCGGGGAATAAGAGGTGTGTGGGATGGTGTTTTCCTTTTTTGTCTTTGTTCCTTTCCATCCAACTCTATTTTAATCGTCAATGAATTATTTTTCTCCAGATCAAGTCTGTTTTGTCTATGATGGTAATTGATAAGTGATACCCCTGTCTTCATCTCAGTTCACAGTCTTTTTTATCTTACTTTCTCTCCCTGTCCTATTGAGGGGGGAGTGAGAGAGCAGCTGGTTCAATGTCTGGTAGCCAGCCAAGGTCAACCCACCAGAACAGTTTACATAGCCTTTGCTAGAGATGGATTTCTCTGTTGAGTTAGGACCCCAGTTACCAAAGAGATCCAGTCAGCACATCATAATATATTCACAGGATCCTGAGCAAATCATTTGCTTTCTTGTTGCACAGGAACAGGGCTGCAGGATTTTCCCACAACACCTTAAAGAGTGTTGCAGAAAATAATGCATTTGAAAAATGTGCACCCAGATTGAAAGAAGGAAATTTTTAGGTGGACTGCTTGCCTCACTGGACTGAACAGCAGAATCTCCTTTTCTTTTATTTCTGCTTAGGGATATCTCCTCTTACAGGGAGTGCTACAGAACAAGTAACATCCTCTTTGATAAGACAGGACATTAGACTTAAAGGTTAAAACAGGGAGACTCTTTCCAAGACACAGGCTAGCAGAATTCCAGACAATCCTACGTGCCTCAAAAATTAATGGCAACTTTACTTTCCAGGAAGTACAGGGTCAAATCTGAATGGTTTAGATCGCTGTACAACTGCCTGTGAAGGAATATCTTCCACTGACTTGTGTGATTTTTTTCTGTGACTAGAACAGACAACAATATATCTTGCCTCCTGCTCAGCGTATGCCCTCTTTTTTCAGTGCTATCTTCTCCAAGCCATTTAATATACCATGCATTTCCTAGAGGAGGCTACTTAGTCTAGCAGGTACTTGAAAAAACAGTATTTTTTTCTTCCATGTTTCCTCTTTAATTTTGGCAGCGCTGTAAGAGCACAATGCAGACTGAAAGAGAAAAGCACAGTACTTGCTCCAAGAACTTCTAATCTGCAGTTGAAATGACTTTTTATTTCTTCCCATATGCCTGTTAAACCCTTCTAAAGCGATCTGCAATTCTAGAAAAGCTGACCTTCCAAAAGCACATCAGAAGCAAACAAAAAAAATCCATACATTTTGTTTACACCCTTGCATATCAGCCTTCAAGAAAACCAGATTTCAATTTATTTACCAAGACTAGAGTATAAATCTTCATAATGAAAAAAAACAAACCCAAAACCCCTCTTCACCCCTGCCCCCCTTCATCAGTTTGCTCAGATGAAAGAATCCCAGAATGGTTGAGGCTGGAAGCAACCTCTGGTGATCATCCAGACCAACGCCCCTGCTCAAGGCAGAGTCAATTAGAGCAGGCGGCTCCAGATCTCATCCAGGGTTTTGAGTGTCTCCACAGATGGAATCTCCAGAGTCTTTCTGGGCAACCATTTCCAGCGTTTGACTACCCTCACAGTAAAAAATGTATTTCTTATGCTTATGGATATTTCTGTATTTCACTTGTACCCATTGCCTCTTGCCCTTTCACTGGACACTGCTAGTAAGACTCAAGCTCCATCTTCTTTACTCCCTCCCATCACGTATTTAAGCACATTGCCAAGATCCCCCTTATTCTTCTCTTCTCAAGCTAAATAGTCCCAGCTCTCCCAGCCTCTCCTCATATATCAGGTACTCTAACTCCTTGATCATCTTCATGGCCCTTTAATGAACTTGCTCCAGTATGTCCATGTCTCTCATACTGGCAAATTCAAAACCGGACCCAGCACTTCAGATGCAGTCTCACCAGTTTTACAGAGAAATGTCTCTACCCTCCCCTCAAGCCCCCTACCTCCATTCCCAGTTGCAGTGAGACACATTAGGTCAGCTCCTCAGCTCATGTAAACGAGTACAGTTCCACAGAAGCCAAGGGAGTTACACCAACTTAGACTAGCTGAAGAGCTGTCTCAAAATGTCATGATTCAATGTATTTTCAAGCCATTCCGTTTCTAGTCACCTTGTGGCTGGTCTTCTTACAGCTTCAGTATACGCTAGAATATTTGAAGGCACATTTCTTTTGCTACGAGTTTCAAATGACCTTTTAATGAAGGGCTGAACTGATTTTCAAACCCAATTATGTTGTTAATTAAACTTCTATTTTCTCCTCTTTCTACCACCAGCTTCACATTTTTCATATTCCCGTTTTTTGGTACAGTCCCTGGAGTTTCTGCTTTCCCGGGCATTTTGACAGTTACCTTTGCAAGCACTTCTGAAATACCACCTCCAGCATTAACTTTATTAGATTATTCTTGAAGCAGCAGTGGGTCAGTTTCAGCAGCACCATTCTGATCTCCTCAGGGCAGACTTATTTTAGTTTTCAAAGTTAATAAAGTAGTAGCAGTGATCTGCCTTCTGGTGAATGTGCTAACTGACTTGAACAGGTTGCCAGTAATTTATTTTTCCCTCCACTAATCTCTGCAAACAGTATGTCTGCTTAACTGTAGTCCTTCCTGGTCACAGATTGCGCTTCAATACCTTTGCTCTATCATTAATGCTTTTACAGCCCAAAGTCTTCATCAGTATATCTCAGCCTATGTGTTGTCCCTGGACTCTTGGTGTCAGCTGTCCAGTGTACAGGGAGAAATCCAGCAGTTTAAGTTAGTAGCAAAACCAGACTTCCATGGAGCAGAGATTTCCATGGAGCATTTTGTGTCTTACTGCATAGTTACACAAGTACAGTATAATGCTATCTGTTATTACAAAATTACACACTGACATCCATGTGTTTGACACGTATGGGAAATGGCAGCAGCTAGGTTTTAGACAAAATAAGGTATTTTTTTCCTTTTGGAAATAAAAATTCTCCTGAGGGTAAGATTTCATTTCTTGCATTTTTGAGTCTCTGACCTAAATTGCACTATACTGTTTTTTCTCTCCAGTGGATAAGCACTGAATCCCAAACAAGGGACATGGTGTTCCCTCTGACAGAAACAGAGGGAAAAAGAACTTTTCTCAAGGAGTTCAGTGGTGATGCTTTTCTGCTGCACAGAACCTAGCTCAAGAGAAAAGATGATCTCTCTGATTTGGAAGACACTTAAAAACTATAAACACTCTATAACCATCCTATATTTTACCTGTTTTGAAAGTATTTGAGAGAATTTTATTATTTTCATTTCAACATTCTTTATATAACCTTTTTACAAAGAGAGCAATGTTAAATTCTGGTTCTCTCATTCACCTTAAGAAATATCAGAAGGACCCTTTGCATATGGACACTCTAATTAACACGGAACTGGCAGATAAAAACTATCCTTAAAGGGGTGGAAAGAGGAAAGGTTAAGAATGATACCATAAGTGGAAGGTTCTATGTAGAGGAAGTTCTCAGTGAGTCATCCATGACCTGCTGGTCACTCACAGAGTTGTAGCAGGTCAAGATTTCCAGCTGCTATAAATGTCCTTGAAAGTCAGTGAAAGACATGAAAAACTTGATTTTCAAAGGTTATGGGCACTACTTTTTCCCACGGACTTCATCAGGGAGCTGTCAGTCCTCAAAACTTGGGAAAAAAAATCAAGCTCTAAGATCACTTTTCCAAGCAGCAATTACTTTAGATGTTAGAGGAATGTTTTAAGTATTAGAACTAGGTAGTCTGGAAAGAAAGCAGGGGGAGAACTAACCTACAAAATAGGCTCTCTATTAAAGTGCCATTCATACTAGGAGAACCCCTGTTGTACAGTACTTCTTCACTTTCTCTGGTGTCACTTTAATATAAATAGAGGGAATCTTATGAATGCCGTGTCCATAACCACAACATGTTTGGGAAATATCAAACAATGGGGCCTGGGAAGGAAAACTAATAGCATCTTTTGTTTAAGATGTCCAGAACTGCACCTTTATTGTACAGATGCAGGACGGTTAAAGATTTCTTTCTTTCCTTCTGTTTTCAATAGACATTTTAACATTTGCCAAAACTAATTACTAGTTACACATTAAATGTTACAGATGGAAGTCTTCTACTTTTCACTATGTTCTGAAGAGCATTTTTAGGGGTGCAGTTTCTGTACAATGAAATAAGTGTCACCAGACCAAAGTACCAATTGCTTTTACGCTACGTATTCCCAATCAGCTAGCCTTTCTAATATTCAGGACACTTTGATCCATGCTTAATTCAGCAATATGCATATTTACATAGGAAATATTCTTAACACCAGCTGTTTGATCTTTGTTTACAGTACATCCACTTTCTATTTACCTCGGCCTTTGCTCCCAATACAGAGAAAACAAACATTGGAGCAATTTCATGTTATAGCACAGAGTGAGAAAGGCAAGCACTGAGATGCCACCTAGATATTTAGTTTGCATGGTTGCGGCTTTGTTGTAGGCCTGAGTTATACAAAAGCAGCATAAATTACAGCAGAAAGATAACCAAGAGAAATTGTACTGGTGCAAATTGTGTTGTACATACTATAACAAAATATTCAGTGGGGAAAAAGCATGAATATCTTGACTGAAGGAAAAAAAATTATTATAAACCAATTAAGTATCTTGAAACATGAGCCCATCTTCTTATCTGGAGAGGAAGGTTTTCAAAGGCACCATGTTTAAAGAGTAAATGGGGGCTCAGTTATAATCAAAACAATGGACAGGTAAACAACCAGAGGCCAAATCTGAAAAAGGACTTAGGCCATATTTACAATGCAGCTATAAAAGCATGACTGCCAACACCACTCAAGTAGGTAGCTTAAGTTTAACTTGTGTTTGTTTACAGTATGTATCAGTAGTTTACTGTAATCAATTTTCAAACCCATCCATTGTTCTGCAGGAGAGATACACCTAGGCTGGCTTTATATTAGCCACCTGAGGTACCAGCAGCAGAACAGAGGTCTAGATTTCTGTATGTAGTATAAAACCTGCCTGGTTTTCTGAGGTTTCAACAAGTCAGAACCCACTTTGTTCTATGACAACTAATGATCCAAGATGCAGCTGGCCATCCATTCAAGGTGGGAGCTGTGGACTTATGTCCTCCTGAGCAGAAGAGGAAATTGAGGAGCCTGGATGCTCTCAAGGTTGGGTGCTCAGGATCAGAGTTCTGAGTGTGGGTAGGATACAAGACTTAGAGAAATGTGGCCTTGTGCAAACTTTCAGGTCACAAACCAATAGCATTTTAGCAGGTTAAGCAGTTAAAATTATTGTTAGTTCGCATAATGGAGAAGAGATATAAGATCTGGGGCTGAAATCTTGGAAGGAGCTTGCACGATAAATTAGAGGGTAAGGGCATGAATCAACAAATGTGCTTTGATTTCAAGTGTTCATGGATAGTCAATACCAAGCATATTAACATAGTTGTAATGTTAAGCTTTGACAATGAAGGGTTAGGTGGCTATAAGCCTTCCGCTACAGATGCAATGCTGTATAAGCTATCCCATACTGTGTTTTTAAAGGCATGCTTCTACTCAGAAATATATGTGAAATTGGACAGTTTTTCAGAGGTAAAAGGGACACATATGAGGAGTTTGTTTTGTAATGCTTTTTCTGCAGCAAGCGACTTCATATTGGTCATTCATCTCTCTCCTGCCAAATTGAAACAGGTAGCAAGCAAGGTAAGAAAAAGCTAGAGGCTTTGCGTTGTGTTAAAATAATTCTTTAATTTTAGCACTGAAGAGTGTTAAATTTGCATTGTGTTTGCTTCTGCTGTTCAAACACACAATATGCTCTATAAAGACTGTAATAACTTTCAGATGACTTTGTAGAAAGATAGACCTATTAAAGGAATAAAAACATAGCCATGTTTATCTAATATACTAATAACATGTAAAAATTCTGCCAAAGTCCCACTTCAGATACCTACTTCCTATATTGAATCTGCTTTTGACTCCTAGTGTCCTTTTGAATTTACCACCCTTAAGTTCAGAGATTTTTCTACTTCAAATAGCCAGGCCATAAAACAAAGACCTGACAGTCTATGTGATGAGCAGAAGAAACAGAGGCAAAAATAACTCTTCTTCTCTTTGTGGTGGTTCAAAATGCAATGCAAATGAGCTGCCTGCTACCTAGACTGAAGAATCACCTATATTCAATGAACAGCAATGAAAAAAAACAACCCAGATAAGACCAGTTATGCTTCCCAAACACATACTCAGTATCTTTCAGCCAGAAGTCATTTTTGCCCTGCAGTTCTATAAGAAGACGCTGATAATTCAGAAACACTTCTCAATGATAAACTAAAAGCTTTGCTTCATGCTTTATTTTACTTAGCTGGAATATTTCATGATGATGATCTTTTTAAAAATATATATTTTATTTAAATATCAGTTCAGACACAACATGGCAATATTTTGGTACGAGATCCAAGTTAAAGAACAGGGGCAAAAGGAAGAAAAGGCAATTTCACCAAAAACAAAGGTGGAGAAGCCACAGCCAAGTGCTCACAGTCTTAACAGATGTTTTTACAAAAACAGTAGATTTAAACTTTTTAAGAACTGGTTTTAAGCATTTTCCATGAAGTTCCTGATTTCTTTCTCTTCATCCGGAAATTCAGAAATATCCTTAAAATTAAAGGAGAAATTCTAACATAGTCATCTGACCTCAGAAGTTTTGCTGTTGTTTCTTTAAAGTAGAATAAAATAAGAGTTGAATAAAACTCAAAATCAGAAGAGAGTAATGCCATCAACATCCAAGTTATAAAGGAATAGAGTTAAGAAATTAAGAAATATCAAACTAATATCTGTCCATATTTAAGAGGTTAGCTAATTATTTTGCTCGTTAACCTCCAAATATCAGACTGCCATGATAAAGGTTGTTAGCAATACCAGAAAAATATGTTTTCTCCCAACAGTAAAACACCCTGATAAATAAAGTCAGATAGCAAATTCTGCCTAACGATTGCAACACAATGCAGATGTTCTTTAAAACTTTCAAAGCAGGCATTTGACATTGCCCAGAGACACCAGGAGGGTAAACAGGATGTTTAGGTAATCTGGGGCAAAATACCACAGTACCGTCTTTCTCTTAACCAGAGATAACTACTAGCGTCCTTAGAATAATGATCTCCTGCTGATTTTCTTCATGAATTAACCAATATTATGCCATTTTCTACTTTATTTTGCACTGCTACCTATCAATGTTGCTTTATTTTATCAATTGTTTCCAAAGGTCCCAGAAGAGGCAGAGTTCCACTCTGGCCAGTAAAGTTTCTGCTGGCAGTCCCAACAACACTTTATCAGCCTTGTCTCTCCCCCACTTCCCCTTAATGTCTTTTTCATGTTGCCAGTGTGAGCCATCAAGCTTTTAAGAACAAGCCAGAAAACTTATCTAAAATAATGAGTAGACCATTATAGTAAACAAAATTAGGTTTTGCTACTAATTTGAGGATAACAGAAATAGATAAAATTATATACAACAGCCAGATGGAGGGACTAACTCAAAATCAGAAGAGAGTAATGCCATCAACATCCAAGTTAAAAAGGAATAGAGTTAAGAAATTAAGAAATATCAAACCTGTCCATATTTAAGAGGTTAGCTAATTATTTTGCCTGTTAACATGATATCAAGATTTCTCCACTTCCACTGATGCCATGAGAACTCAAGGATTCTTGGTATCCTTGTGACATTAAGCTCTTTGAAAAGTAGCACTGAAACTCATTCTAAAATTTAATTCCTTAATATGATATAGATTTATTTCCATTCAAATTCGAAGTACACCCATACACCACTCCATCTTCCCCTTCCATTGTTTTAATGAATGCCATACCTGTGGGTTTTTAAAATACATGGTACAACAGGCCATATGCATTCACACCAAGCTGGTGTTAAAGAACTGTATGTCCACTGCATCTGATTTCCTCATACTCACCACAGCTACTGGGAGGGAGGACCTCCAACCCCCAAGAGAGTATATCTGCCTTCAGAGCTGTAGTCAGCTTTGTCCTGAATT
The DNA here is from genome assembly GCF_000737465.1 of Haliaeetus leucocephalus. Classification (NCBI taxonomy): domain Eukaryota; kingdom Metazoa; phylum Chordata; class Aves; order Accipitriformes; family Accipitridae; genus Haliaeetus; species Haliaeetus leucocephalus. Next base: position 512,045 of record NW_010972477.1, on the reverse strand, counting down.
TACTCTTCTGGCCCCATTTGGATCGTACATGGCTCATCAATGTACCCTACGGGTTCCCATGAGCTGACTCAGTTGATTCACTCTGTCCTAATGCCAGTGATTTCATTGCAGCTTAAGGTTATTTGCATCCACTGAAGATCTGCCCCCAGATGGAGAAAGAAGAGCTCATAGATGTCTGTGTCTAAAGGCGCCACCTCTGACTGTTAAAACACCGGTGGAAAAGGTCCAATTTATTGCAAATTGTCCATTAGCATATCTGCCCTTCCTTTGGCAACAAAAGAAAAAGCCTGCTCCACTCATGTAAACCTCTACAGAACAATAAACAGTTCAAGAGAAACAATGACCAACAACACCCCTGCTGCCCCAGATTTGTGTGTAAAAATCTGCTTTTAGAAATATTGTCACGTCTTTTCCTGTAAGTTTCAGTTCTGGAGGGGAGAGGAGGAAGAGGAGGGGCAGCCGCCTTAGCACAGTGGGCTGAAATGTATTTGTCTCAAACAGCCAGGGACTAATACAGCTAAGAGGTAGGCTTTTACAGGTATGCACGTGTGTCTGTGTGTACATGCATATGAGTGGAGTTGCAGGTGCAAATACCTACCCTATAATCTACAATGGAAAATAATAAAGGATGTGTCTCTGGATATCTCATAAAGAAAACATTATGTAGCATATGTAGCATCTGATGAAGAAGAGAAAAAAATTTCTAATGGTCTTGATGGAGATAGGTAACTACCATGGCTCTTCACTGAAGATAAAGTTTGTGGGTTGTCACTCAAATGCCTTTTAAGGGTAGCATTTTCAGTGCTAGTAGGCAATACTCTGGTGATTACAGGGCACCTTTTTAAAAAGTGAAAATGAATATGTGTGTTTTCAAGTCAATATAACTACTAATTGGTGCACATCCTTAAGAACAACAGATGACCTATGGGGCAGATAAAAATCAAGGGTTCAGCAAACTGGAAGAAAAAATGAAAACAAACCTTTTTTTTCTGCAGATGGCTACTCTGGGCGCATTTATGGATGTTAAGTCTGAACACATTGGCCATGCAGCCAAGACATGCGTGTGAACATATAGATTTGGTAACAATCAGGAAAATTAACTAAAAAAAAAAATCAGCTTAATTGACTATAATTGTGTTTGAGGGGTGATTACCAGATTATCAGTTCGTAAAGCAATATCGATCAATACACTCTGTGTTCTCAGTTAAAAGGCGAGTGTGAGAACTGTTGAAGAGCAGAGTTCACTGATCAAGATATGCTTGGAAACCAGGACATCAACATGATATACAACACAACTACATTTCAATAGGATGCTCGTTTAGTTTCAACCAGCCCAATGAATGGCTTTCATTCTTGTCTAAATAAACAGGGTGCTTAGAAAGTGTAGCAGCCTATTTGACTCCTGGGACTGGTGAACCGTGTATCACTAAATTCCCCCTTGCCCAAAATGATGGGAGGAGCTCTGCTGAAAGAGTGCTGGGGTGGCTACCAATGAAAGCTGGAGATTTGTTCAGAAATAGACCCAGTTTTGTCTTTGCCTCTTAGTCATTGTCTTTGCAATAAATTGCCTTTCTCTCTTTCTTTTTTTTTTTTTTCTTATTTTTTAAAGGGAGTGGGAGAAAGGAGGATATTTAGTTATAGTTGCTGCAACTGCTCTGAGCATCTATTATTGTTACTGTAACAGCATTTTTTTGTACTGTGGCACCTTGCCATTTCCCTCATATAATCTAAATGAGTTTGGGCAGGTGCAACTCCATGAAGTACAGTTAACATATGTAATAGAAAAATTTATGCACCTATATATTATATTGGTTCTTTCATAATACTTAGAATTAAAGTTGAGAAAATCTCCAGTGAGCAGCTAGCTGCAGTATAAGACTGAGTGTCTTGCTTTTATACTTCATTGCTTTGTACTGTACTGCCAGAAAGCTATTTTTAGACCTGCTCTGCAGTTGCACAGTTGTTGCTTATATCTTGTCTAGAGGAAGTAAGGTTGCCCTACTGAGACTTTGCCCTTCTCTCAAGGGTAAACTAAAATCCATTAAACTTAAATACATGCTGTAAACCCTGCACATTAGTGGCTGTGATGGAAATATTATATAGTTATTTATAACAAGATATCCATTTGGGGAAGTGAAATAGATAGGCATATCTGAAAATTATTGCCTCTTCATTCTCCTCTTAAAGTCATTGTCTTTGTGCCTAAAGCTTGAAAGTTTGTTTTGCTGGCACCATGACAAAGTAAGCAAATGTATCTCCATAGACCAGATCACTGCTGCCTACAACCCCACAATAAATAACTTGTGAAAGGTAGCACAGACATTCTACCAGATCCTATATTGCTCCAAAGAAATCCACACAAATACTTCTGATTACAGAGGATGTTTTTCAAACACAGCTGCTCATATTACCAGGGGATAAGTAAATAGTAGAGCCAGAGACAAATATTAATTTAACCTACCTAAATATAGGCATATACCTATAATGGTAGAGAGGAACAAGTATCTACACATGCACATGCGTGTGCACACACACACACGCTAAGTCATTGTAAAATTGACTACAGACATAGTGAAGGTGTCTTATCTTGACTCTGCTTCTATAAATTACACAGATTTAGATAAATATTATTTAACCATCAGCATTTGTAGTTGATGCTAAAACAGAACTGAAGATGGAGGAAACAGGAAGGGAGGAAATAGAAAATCTGAACAAGAGATTCCTTTGAGACCTTCCATAACATATCAGCCATGCTGTAAGATAAAAGAGCCCCTGAACTAAAAGAACACATTACTTAATACTAGTTCTTCTCTGGCATCTAGTAACCAACCATCTTTTCTGAGTCTATGTTATGCATCCAAATGTACTCAAGTTAAAGGGCAAGTGTTACATCCAAAAGCAACACCCAGTGACTTACAAAGAAGACTTACTTACCTGTGGTTTTCTCTGCTATCCTTTGAAGAGATCCTGCACAGTCCTCACATTAAATCCACTTTGATGAAATTTATACACACACACTAGATGCAGGAATTGACCTTGTCAGTCTTTCAAATAAGCCATTGCGCCTTCCAATGAACTTCATCAACGTACAAAAATGTTCTTCATAGCTTATGGAGAAAAGCAGAGAGATGCACTAACAGACTAGTAGTTGATCTTACAAGATTCAATGAGGTCTGCAGCCAACTGTTTTATAAAATGTTAAGAAAGACAGCCACAGTAGAATTCTTAGCAGTAAGAGTTAAAGTTGTTATACTGAAATTGTAGCTTTAATTATTCTAGCTCAAAATTCTGAACGAGATTATGACTTCCCTGAAACAAAAGAATACAGACAACAGCCACACCTAGGTTTCTGGGTTGGAAGCTGAGCCTGAGTCTTTTGCTTCATGCCTCAGACACCATGAGTGAAAAAGATAGTATTAAAAAAAAGAATGTGTGTGCATATATGTATGTGAAAACATGTTGCCTCTCTTCTTGCAATCACTTACTTGTGATCTCCAGTCTACTTTAACTAAATCTGTGCACTCTCTGCATTATATTCACGTACATTTGAAAAAAAAAAAAAAGAAAAAAAGAAAGACGTCAACAAGACGAGAAGGCTACATAATGAGTGAGCAGGATGGTATTGCTCAGTATGAGAAAGATGACAAATCAAAGCAGGACAAGGCACTTGACTGATTCCTGGGCAGCTTTTCCTACCTTGTCTCCTAGTTTACCATTAATGTTTTGTAGGCTTGGCACCACAAGCAGTGGGAAGAAAAAGCTAGGAGGAACTTTTTATTCATATAATTATGGGAACAAATCAAATGTACCCTTGAGAACATGCCTATCCAAAATTAATGGCATTAAACACAGATAATCCTGAACTAGAATGACATGTTCAGGATATAGAATTATTTTTCTAAGGTTACATTGAACTTCCAGACTCAGAGAGGCCATGTGGGAAAATGGAAGGAGTTTCTTTGAAGAATTTAAAACAGTTGTGATTTTACTAATATATGTCTGTTCTGGCAGACAGAAGCATGTATTGTATATATAAATGCCCAGGATATGTTTTGCTTGAAGTTCAAAGCCCAAGCTGTCACATTTCCATGTCCATTTGCAGTGTCTGAAAAACAGAGTTCATGTGCAAACAAACCTTGAGACAGACCCTTGAAACAAGACAGACAGGTAAGCAGGGACTAAGCAGAGTTTCAGAGACGCAAAACCAAAATATGCCAAGGGATTGAAAAAGTTTGTGTTAGCTTCTGTCCCACTTCACAAAGCATCCTGAATTCAAACAAGCTAGTGTGCATAAAGTGAAGAAAAACTTTCCCGCCACCACCAAGAAGATCTCACCCATCCTAAACCCAAGAGCAGCAAAACCAATAATACTTTTTCTCCTTTGGCTATTTACTTCCTTTCTATTTAAACACACACTACAGACAGACTGTCATTACCATGATTAGTAACACCATCACACCATCAATCCCATCATTTTCCTTTCCAGTCTTGCTTCCCACGCTAAATTCTGTTCAACGCTTCCTGATGTAAGGGTGTATTTGTTTCAGTGTGACTCCTCCTGTTCCCCGTGCACACCATATGTCATTGCTCAATACATCCCCCGAAGTACTCTGTAGCTTCCCAAGTGCTGTCTGCTGGCACCTTACCTGTTGTTTACGTAACTGCATTCCTGGTATTGGACATAGAGTACCCCCTTCGCTTGGTATCATCTCTAATTTAGTAGAGGGGTGGAGAAAAAAGTACATAACCCTTAAATCCTCCAGCTTAATTTAAGAGTTTCCCTTGTTGTGTAACACAGAGAGATAATCCCTTTCAACCTTGGAATTTGAAATACAGAATTGTTCCAGTCGGTCAGACTAAGACCTTCCATGGTAGGGTAAATTTTGCCCAGACCCTGCCTGACCTACACTGTAGGCAGCTGGAGCTCGACCCAGTTCCTCCATGACCTGACTTACTGATTAGATCTGCACTCGAGGTATTCTTATCTCTGTCTTGCCTCCTGGAGTGACTTTGGACCTACGTTAGAGGCAGACTGTCTCCGGCCCTGCCTCTTGCTGTTCCTCACTGGACTTCCCGGATTGTCCCTGGATGCCACTTGTTACTTCGCCTTTGCTGATGACCCCTGGATTGTCGACAGACCCTCTAACTTCCCCCAGCTTGGTCCCGCTCGGAGCTGGCGGGGACCCCATCGGTGAGCCCCCAGCCTGCACTGGGGTCACCTGCAGCTCCCAGCTTGGCCCTCTCTTGGAGCAGCCCTGTTTGTGCTGCTTTCTGCTGGGATGGCTCCTGCTCTCCCCCGGCATTTATTCATTACAACAGTAGCACTAGAGTTGCTTGACATGGAGCAGACACAAAAGAAGATCATCTCCTTTTCCGCATGACCTACCCCTATTTTACTCTTGCGGCTATGCTCACAGAGCTGAGCATGTCCACTCTGCCATCACTGTATTAAAAAAAAAAAACCACACAAAAAACCACACAGGGATCTCAAATACAAGACTGCAACAAACCAGGACACTGAAATGGTGTAACCATCTCATGAGACCAAAGAGTTCTTGAGAGCATGTAGGATGAACAGGTGCTTTCTTCTTTATCAGTTTTGGTACTTTGTATCCAAAAGGGAAGATCTAGTAGAGCTTTTTTTGACTATGATTCTATTGTGATAATATTAGAATGAGGCAGAATGACCTGCAGAAAATTTAAACATTTTTTAAATTTAAAAATTTAAAAAAAATCCTTATCGCAAACCAGGGAAAAAACCAAAGTCAGAATATACAAAAGGTTCACGGTGCAGAAATCCTTTCTTACATATCCAAAGCAAATTAAATTAATTTGTTTTGTTTCAGTAACTCATAATGTTCTACTTCAATAAGAATTGCTTTCCATTGTAGTTAACTTAAGGATGATATTAAAAAAAAGAAATCACTTTCTACCACAGAACTAGAATTTTTCAGTTTAGCAATGTCAAGCAGGAGTTTTACAACACCAGAATGTTTGTCCTGTGTTAAATTATTCATTTGTTTTCTGTGCTGGCAGTTGGTGAAGCCCATTCTGTAGCACCAGACTTCCTTCAGACCCTGCGGAAACAGCTTAAGGCACCCACCGCAGCACTGACAACTCCAGGGTGGAACCAAGCATTTAAAAGCTAGTTTGAAGGGAAAGCATTAGAGATGCTGGAGACACAAGAGCTGTACTGTAGCCCCCAAATGACCACAGCTAACCATCACAGGCAAAGATTAAAGGAGTTTGTCAAGCACTTACACACTAAGCCTCATCTTTATATAGAAATACAAAATCAATGCCATGTTTCTTGTGCAAAGAAATGTCCCTTTGATCTTCTATTCTTTGACATCTATACAGCAGTACCTATCTGAATATTTAATAAATGTGCCAATTTCCCTCCTGAGCAGAGTATACACTAAAATCCAGCAATGAACAAAGCAGCTCAGGAAAAAAAAAGGCAAACAAACAAACAAAACAACATCCTAAGCAATCTTTTGAGTCAGAGGTCAGATGAATCTTTAAAAAGATACATATTCTTTTAACAATTTTTTCACCTTTTTTCCTTTTTGTTTTTTATTTTATTTTATTTTGTTCTTCCTCTTCAGCATTCCATGTGGCTAATGTCAGGTCAACTTCCTTTTGCAAAGCTTCTAGCCAAGGTTTTTCAGAGGTTTGGGCTGACACTGCAGCTTCTTGGGATCTTCCCTCAGTTGCCACTAGGGAAAAAAAAAGGCTTTTGCAGGCCATATTTTTAATTACTAGCTTGGTTCTTTTTAAAATGTCATTTATTATTTAAAGCTCTCTTTTTGACTCCCACTGTATTTGAGTTGCATTCAAGGCCTGTCAGTTAGGAATAAAAATTGGCAGTTGGAATACAGCCACTGTTAGCTTTTAGAAAGGTTACCAGTCCTTTACCTCCTTCTGTGAGAAAATACAACACCCAGGAATTTGGGAGGCTAAACCAACTGCGCTCTTTACTTATCATGACTGATGCTGCGGCAGCTCTCCCCCATGTGAGACAATGCTATACCATTAATGTAGGAGTGTGCTGACGAAAACAGAACCAAAATGTCTCAGCTGACACCGCAAGAACTCCAATGGGGCAGGGACTCACGAATCTGAGTGACTGTTTCAGGGACTAAATACAAAGATAAAATATTACTTTATGCATTCATTCTCCAGAAAGACATACTCGTGTAGTTTGAGAAGCACCAAGGTTAACAGAAGAAGGAATGGGAATCAGGACTTCTGTAATGGATTAATAGTCGTTGGGAAGTGGTTTGGTGCAGTGATGCTGTTTTGGTGAAACATATACCGCCAGCTTTCTCTGGCATATGATCCCAATACATTTGACCCAGCATTTCAGCAAAACTGATCCTGCAGTGGAGAATGCCCTTTACTTTGCAAAGTCTTTGTTCTATACTTGGAAGAAATGAAAGGGCATTTCTATAGTGAATAGCATTAAAAATATTCCTTTCCTAAATAACCCAATAGCATTCTATACATAGATTTTTTTTAAAAAGCACTTAACATTTTATAGAAATACATGCCAGCTGTCATAGGGAGCAAAATCCCTATAGTACCTAAGGGTTGGAAAGTACCCTTTGTTTTTGTTACCTGCAATAACAACTGGTTTTTTTGGCAACAATCACAACCAGTTGTTCTTTTGTTTCTTTGTTAATGAAGTTTTACACTGGAAGGCTTCTTTGTGTGTGGTTCTAAAGAGAAATTAGGTAGGAAAATGATGTCTGTCCTAATGGCATTTGAGGAAGATCATATCAGGCTAAAGTACGTTGTTGCTAGATGCTCTGTTGGGGTGGCAGAAGAGAAGAAATTCTATCACCACCTTTTCTTTCTTTGTCAGAAGCATTACCATAAAAATGGATCACATGGGTTAAAGAGTTTGTTATCACAATCTTTACCATTGAAATACACTCTATCATAAGACACCACGAGGTTTTCCAAAATAATTTTCATTGTTTCCTTCAAATATCTCATGATGTATCTGCAATACAGGCTGCTGGTGAAACACATTGCAAACTTTTTTAAAACTAGACCTTTATTTCACATGCTATCGAGCACTTTCATGATCTACTATTTCATACAAAAGTAGGGGAGAGGAGACTAAATTCTATATCAAGCTTTGCTCTGGATATACTATGTGATTTGAGAGTTTCTAGTCCTCCAGATGACAGGGTTGCTTCATATGTGTGGGCTAGACATTTTATAAAGTAACACAGTTTTACAAAAACAGGTATTTGAAGCCTGGCAGTAAAGTCACCAGAAGTGGACAAGTGAGAAAAGAATTAAGAGCACCAGAATCACACACAAAAATGTACGTGTCCTGTTTAGAACAGTTACTAGAGTTATCCTGTGTTTTTCATTATTTTTCTAAGGGTTATACAAAGAGTAGCTAACTCCTTATATAAAGAACATCACTTCTTGTGTTAACTCAAAGAAATCAAAATTGCGCATAATGGTCATTTCTCTCTTTTTTAGCTTGTAATCACAAAAACTCTGTACTTTGCACTTGACATCACCATTCAGTTTGCTGGTGAACAAGGTCTTACACACATCTCATCCTGATGATGGCTGATAGTTTGTATAGAACACAATTGCCAACAGCTTCTTCCTTTCCTTTGGGGTCCTGTTCAATTTCTTGAGCTTTGAAGTTATTTCCTATTTCAGACTATAGTGTGCAGTGTAGTTCCCCATCTTTAAGGGAAAAAAGTGTTTCATGGAACAGATGCACATAGTAGGAATAGCTTGGGTCTACTATTCCCACCTAAGTCTGTTACAAAATAATGAAGGGAATCTCTATTTTAATGACTTTATGTATGGTGTGTCAGAAGAATTAACAATTTTAGAATTCTTTCCTTCTTACCTAGTAAGGCACACTTGCTAAGCATACAGTGAACTTCACTGGAGTTAGAAACAATAATTGTATTTTGTTTTTCCCTATAAATGTTTTCAAAATATCTTTAAAGTAACATGCTTTGATCAGGATATATTTTCTGAGAATGCCTTTAAAATATAATTTCATTGACATAAATCTGTACACTGCCAAAACATAAAAGATATGTTATCCTGCCATTTTCCATGAACAATATTCCGCAGATGGCTCAGTTCCAAAGTGCTCATTTGTGCTGGAATGACTGATTTGTGCATGTGAGTGAATATCAATACAAGAAAGTAAAGTTCCTACATGAAATCAAATGTCTCTAGCTATTCTGGACATAAGGATGCAGATTCAGTGAGAAATTGGCTGTATTTACCTACCTTAGAGTCAAAGTTCAAGTAGATATAAGACAACACTCAGTCAAACTTGTCACAGAAACTTGTCACAGAAACCTGCAGGTCCAGCACTTGGCAGTTTCCCAGTACACTTCTTTTTTCTCTATTCAGGTAGCTCCATTTGCAGCAAACAAAAAACAGTTTGAGCATTAGGGTTAAAACACTTTTTTAGACTTTTCTTGATTATATATGTATTATTTGTACTTTCATTTACATTTTTGAATTATTTCAATTATTATGTGTATTGAAATTGAAAATAAAAAGCAGTAGTAGACTGAAAGCATCTAGTGTCATGTTTACATTAACCCTGAAAAGTTGTGGTTTTTCCTACAACATCTGAATCCCACAAATCACTATTGTAATAAATAACTGCAGTTAGCAACCTGTTACATTCATGGTATGTATTAGTAGAGTAATGTTATTGTCTCTTTAGGATGCTTATTCTAATTTATTCCTTTGCCATCTTGACTACTGGTGCAACTTTATTCTCATTACCACAGCGTGATTTTTATTGCTCAGGATTACACAACACAAAATGTGATATTTATTTTTAAGGGAAAGTAATTTCTCCTTTAATGATTGATCTATAATGTGGGATAATAAATTGAAGGTAAAAAAATTCCAACAACTTTCAATAACTCTCAAATTCAGTAATTTTGTTCAACTTTCATAAAGATAATGTGTATTGTAGAAAAAAATACAGGATGCCTGAAATTACTTGTACTTAGCATATTTTACATGAAAATACCATATTTCTGTCCTGGAACAGATGATTTCTCACTGCCATCTTTAGGCATTTAAATAAAGGCCTAAAACTAGAAGTGTAGGATCACAACATACTCGGAAGAGAGAGGTAAGACATCTACAGAAACTGTTTGACAGTACCACAGTTGCAGAACTAGCTGTTGACTAACTCCAGCACTCTAAATAGCTCACTGGAGACACAAAACTCCCTCTGTGAAGTGCTGGAAGATATTTGGTCCCTAAAGTAGGCACGTGTTTAAAATGGTATATTTACTCCTGTTTCTTCCACATAATGTTAAAGTACAGACATTTGTTTCCACATACTGAAAAAGATGTTGCACTTTAAAAAGTATTTGAACAAGGATAAAGGGATTGTTGACTTTACCTCAAGGGATGACCATTTCTAGGCTAGGCGGTCTCTCCCCCAGATCTAAATGATTCACTTAGTCTGGTAGTCATTAATGGGAGCTGCAGCACCGGCTCATCTAGCCCCTAGTCTGTAATCTGTCAGCAAAGACAAGAGGGAAGGCAGGCAATTTACAGTCAATACATATTAAAAATCTAGGGAGGACTTCACAAACGCTGTAACAGTGCCATGTTTTGTAGACAACGACACTATCCAGAAACACTTCAGCCAGAAGAGAAACAATGCCAGCAGATTACTCTACTCTCCTCAAGTAGAGACACCATGGTAGAGCAGGAATTTCCCTGCAGACCGTGGGGAGGACCATGCTAGTGCAGATATCCACGCCAGGGCCCATGGAGGACCCCATGGTGGAGCAGGTGGATATTTCCTGAAGGAAGCTGCAGCCCATGGAGAGTCCACACTGGAGCATGTTTATCCTGAAGGACTGTAGCCTGTGGAGACACCACAGTGGAGCAAGTGAGAAGTGTGAGGACATAGGAGTGGTAGAGAGGAACTGTTACGGACTGACCACAACCCACATTAACCGTTCCCCTGTGCCGTGCAGGGGTTGGGGCCTGGGAGGAATTACAGGAGTCAGGAATGAAGAAGTGAAGTTGAGCCTGGGAAGAAGAGGGGTGCAGGAATGTGTTTCAGTTTTTGTCTTTGTTTCTCTGTTCGTCTTTGCCTGAATAATCTAGTGGCCTCCTACGATGGAGCGACTGCATTAGTGGACAAGAGAAGAGCAACTGATGTCATCCACCTGGACTTCTGCAAGGCCTTTGACATGGTCCCCCCCAATATTCTTACATCTAAATTGAAGAGATTTGATGGATGGGCTATTCAACAGATAAGGAATTGGCTGGATGTCTGCATGCAAAAATTACAGTCAACAGCTCAAATGGAAACCAGTAATGAGTGGTGTCCCTCAAGGGTCTGTAGTTGGACCAATACTATTTAATATCTTCATCAACACCATAGACAGTGGGATTGAGTGCACACTCAGCAAGTTTGCAGGTGACACCAAGCTGAGTGGTGCAGTTGATATCCTTGAAGGAATGGATGTCATCCAGAGAGACCCTGATAGGCTTAAGGAGTGGGCCCATGTGAACCTCATTAAGTTAACAAGGCCAAGTACAAGGTCCTCCACATGGGTCAGGGAAAACCTCAGTACCAGTACAGTCTGGGGAATGCATGGATTGAGAGTAGCCCTGTGGAGGACAACTTGGGGATGCTGGTGGATGTAAAAATTGGACATGAACTGGCAAAGTGCGCTTGCAAACCATAAAGCCGACTGTCTCCTGGGCTTCCTCAAAAGAAGCTTGGCCAGCTGGTCAAGGGAGGTGATTCTCCCCCTCTACTCCGCTCTCGTGAGAACCCACCTGGAGTACTGCGTCCAGCTGTGGGGCCCCCAGCACAAGAAAGACATGGACCTGCTAGAGCAGATCCAGAGGAGGGCCACAAAAATGGTCAGAGGGCTGGAGCACCTCTCCTGGGAAGAAAAGATGGTAGAATTGTAGTTGTTCAGCCCGGAGAAGAGAAAGCTCTTAGGAGAAGTCACTAGGGCCTTTCTTATAAAAGGCCCTAAAGGGGGCTTGTAAGAAAGTTGACAAAAGGCTTTTTACTAAGGCCTGTAGAGTTAGGACAAGGGGAAATGATTTTAAATTGCAAGAGGCTAGATTTAGATTGGATATAAGGAAGAATTTTTTTATGATTAGGGTGCTGAAACAGGTTGCCCAGAGAAGTTGTGGATGCCCCGTCATTGGAAGTGTTCAAGGTCAGGTTGAATAGGGCTCTGAGCCACCTGATCTAGTGAAAGATGTCATTATTATAATTTTTTTGTTTAGAAAAGGTTGCACCTTTTCTGCCTATAGGAAGTTGTACCACCTATATTGAGATTAACTATTATTGTCCAGTATAAAGCAAATCATTAAGGAAATTCATAAGTGGTTGTCATTTATTCCATGATGAAGCTGAGGAAAACTGTGTAATCACATGATTAAAGGCCACATGTATGTAATGTCGCTCAATGAATCTACATCAAGAAACTTAATTAAGACTGGCAAACATTTTAATTTAATTACCTCTAAGTGCTTCACTTTCCCTCTGTACTCTTTCTGGGGAAAAAAAACCCCAACAAAAAGCCAACAATATCTATACTTCTGTAAACAACCAGAAAAGAAGTCAGTGAAATTTTGTAGAAATTTCAAAGTCAAGGAGTAGTACTATTTAATGAAAAGAGCTAAGGCAAGGCTGCACCTGAACGGAAATATAAGAGTTTCAAGTGGTTGGGTGTCCTGTAAATTAATACCAACTTTGATTTTATGGCATTCCTTATGTCTCTGCTAATATGGTTGTTTCTTCTCCTGAGGATAATGTTGCTGTGAAAGTTGTTTCACATGTAATTGTATACACTCAGCTGTTTTCTCTGGGCACTTGTGTCATCCTACAGATATTTCAGTCAGATGTGTAATTTTATTCTTAATCTTTTGTAGAAAGATGTATGGAAACAAGCAAAAAGACTTCACATTAACTGTTCATGTTAAAACACAGCCTTCAGGCATGTCTTAAATGTGCATTAATCTACTCATGATTCCCCCACATTCCTGAAGTCAATATATTTATACAAGCTATAGTTATTTTTGCACCTTTCCACTGTAAAAGAAGAATAAAACCAAAATGGCTTAAAATCTACGTAGAGGAGAGAATCACCTAATTTAAGCCCACAGGTACTGTCTGCTATTTATTTTAGGTTCTTTATGAGTAGAAACAAAGAGAATGTAATTGAATGCATGAGGACAGAATCATATTACTGAGCTAGGTATATGATAGCAGGCGCTTGGATAAATTGCTATGACAGGGTACCAAGGAAGACATGAAACCTACATTGTCTTACATAGATTAGGAGGGAGAGGAAATTAATAATATTTCTCCTATCTAATATTTTTTCCATAGCTGATTTTCAGGGCATGTTTCCAGGGAAATGAAGACTTAGAAAAATCATATTGGCAAGGAGAGGACCAAAATGGATGTTTTCTGAATAGTAGGACTGTCACATATATCAAGTTCCAGATTAGCAACAGGGAAATATTAAAAGGCTTGACCTAGATCTTCTCTTTTGCATTTAGGAACTGATTCAAATCTGCCTAAGCAAATGGGAAAAAAATCACTGTTATGTGGTTCAGTTCTTTAAATAACCTTTCATATAAGAATCTCAACATAGTTTACTCACAGTTTTTATTACCTACACTGGAAGTAAGCACTGGGCTTTTGAAAATGAGAATGATGACAATGCAAATCTGTGATTTTGGATGCCCATATTTTCAATTGGTTCTCTAATCCAAAAACCATGGAGTATGATTTTCAGAAGCATAATTCTAAGTTCTGTCATTTGAATAATTTCTAATTCTGTCATCGGGTCTCTTCACTTTGAAAACCACAATTTCCTTGAACTCTAAGCACCCAAATGCAGTATTAGCTTATGGACACTAAATTCAGGCTTGCATGACTAACATGTTCAGAAAAGATCAAAAGTACAGATAACATCTCTCAACCATCAAGCTAATGGATTGTTGTGGTTTAACCCCAGCCAGCAGCTAAGCACCACGAAGCCGCTTACTGACTCCTCCCTGCTCCCAGTGGGATGGGGGAGAGAATTGAAAAAAGAACTATAACTCGTGGGTTGAGATAAGAATGGTTTAATAAATAAAGTAAAATAAAACATAATAATAACAACAATAATAAAATTTAATGATGATGATAATAATAATAATAGTAGTAATTAAAAGGAATCTTTAAAAAAAAAAGAGAGAGAAATAAAGCCCAAGAAAAGACAAGTGATTGCACAACGCAATTGCTCACCACCCACTGACTGATGCCTGAGCAGCGATCAGCCCCTCCTGGCCAACTCCCCCCAGTTTATATACTGAGCATGACGTTCCATGGTATGGAATATCCCTTTGGCTAGTTCGGGTCAGCTGTCCTGGCCATGCTGCCTCCCAGCTTCTTGTGCACCTGCGTGCTGGCAGAGCATGGGAAACTGAAAAATTCTTATCTTATGATAAGTGCTACATATCAACAACTAAAACATCAGTGTGTTATCAACATTGTTCTCACGCTAAATCCAAAACACACTGTACCAGCTACTAAGATGAAAATTAACTCTATTCCTGCCAAAACCAGGACATATAAGAATAGGTATACAGGAAGGTATGTGAATAACCTCAGCATACCTACACGTTGTGAAAGCAGCAGTACACACTTCGTTAAACATCTAATTCACCTCCTGAACCACAGTTTTTAAGATATTTCCATAAATCACCCTGCCTTTGTATTTAAGAGACATTAAATAGTTATTCCCACTACTGTTTGAAAAGACAGACACTTTCTTTAGCCACGCATTAGAGCATAACCTTCGTAGCTTGTGAGTGCAGGTGAAACATGCTATCCCCTCTCTTAGCAGCCACAGCCCTGCATCTCTCCTACCCTGGACAAAGACAGAAGCTGCACAGCACAGTGCAGCTTTCTCATGAAAGCAGCTGTGCTCTGTGGGGTAGGTGTAAGAAGAATTTTATTGCAGCTGATTCTTTAAGGGGAGAGTAGTTGCTGTGCTTTGGAGGGAGGGCAGAATGGCACAGGGACTGTGAGAAAGCATCCCCAAATCAGTTCCTGTCTGGGCAGAACCACACTGATATTAAGTACTTAATTTCAGAATATGTCTCTTGTTTCAAAATTCCTTTTATAGGTCAAGAGTTATTTTTAGGTGACAAGACATTACAGTACTTCATAGCCCACAGAGTTTCTGCTTCAACTGTTACAATTCTCAGTTTATTATGAGATTCAATAGTTGTTAAAAACACTGTGGCTGGATACACTAAAATTTTAGTGAAATTGAGTCTCTAAGGGAATCAAGTGTTTCATCTGAGACCAGGATAAGTGATCTGAAAAGCAAGTAAAGTTGTTCCTTCTCTCTCTGTCCCTGTATTTCCCCTCACACTCACACACACCACTAACATTATTTATCCTACAGACAATTTGAAGGCATTACTATTCCTTTGTTAACTTACTCAAAGGGAGTTTAAGCAGAAATGTAAATAAATAGCAAACAACTTTAGTTTTCTTACATATATCAGAAGGTTGCATTGCGAACAACTTTTGATCCCATCTGAATAAACACATTTGCCTTGCAGCTCCTTAGAGAGAGAATTCACTGAAGTAAAGTGAATTTCAACGGCCTCAGCAGATGTTTAAAGTTCTCCACATACAGGAACTGAATAAATACTTACCTGAATATGGTTAGTTACAACCAAGAAGTTTGAGTTAAATTTTGGTGTCCCTACTAATATTGGTAAAGAGAATGGGACTTTCAAAACATTCAAAAGCAGAAGAAAGAACTTCAAGAAACCTAGGAGTTACACAATCCTAACAAACATGAAATCTTTCAAATGAAGCAACTTTCACAAATCCTGGGGAACCTGTAGACAAAGTCACTTGAAGCAACAGTGATGGCAGTGCTAGTTATCAGGCAACATGCAGACAGATCTTGATTAGTCTGATTATGCATCATCCTACACTCACTTCAACCTGAAGTGTTGTTTTAAGCCATCTGTCACAAAAGGGCAGTTGTTCAAAAATACAGACAGAGCTACTGCATTGTCTTCTGTCAAATTCTTCTCTGCCTGGCAGTCTACACAGGCCTGATAACAGTAATGCAGCCAAAGAAACAGTAAGACTCTTACATTTCATTATGTCCAACTCTATCTCATGTATTTCTTTTGTTCAACCACTGTCCACAGTCTTACAATTAGGTTGTAGCATCTCAAGTCTGCACTATACAATTTTGGCTGCAGCTGCAGCTCAGACCCCTTGAAACCTTCTCGACTTTCATGCATTCCATCATCAGTGATGTCTCAGAGCAATGGACTATGGGACTCCACTACAGATGCTGCCATAATCCTGGTATTTCATGGACCTTGATATTAAATGCAGTCCACCAGGTGACTTAAGCTTTGATTGTGTCCACAGGGAAGCACACAAGCAGAGCTATTTCTTAGAAGAAATGGGTTATTCAGCCCAAGTGGGGTTGTGCCAGAACCCTCCTGGCATGCAGCTAACTAAATATTCCAGTTTCAAACAATTACCATTTCTGACCAGCTCTAGTTTCACCTAAAACACAGTGGTGGCCAAGGAGATTTTTCTACCCAAATTGCCAGACGTGACCAACAAAAGTCTGTGATTGTTTTGAAAAGCAGGGGTTCCCTGTTTGAGAACAGCACATTCTCTGATTTGGATGGTTACTCATGCACTCATAGAAGATGAGCTTAACATCCTTCACAGAGAGTACCGTTTACCATTCCAGCCCCAGGAGGAGCAACAAAAGCAGTGCTATAGCATATGTCATCACTAACTTACTGTTACTGCTAAAGCCACTATCCATACATCCTGATAAGGGAAGTCTGAGGTTTTCCCATTAGCTGTTTCCTTTTTCCATTTTGCTAGGCATTTTTGATGTTGAGATTTGTTATTCACGCGTTGCCTTTGTCTAGGAGCTGGGGGATAAACCTTTGCAACACAGACTGTGAAACAGAGAAAGAGAGGAAATGAATTACAGATTGAAATGACAGCTTTGGTGAGGGCTTTTTGTTCATCTAGTTAACTGTGCGATAGTGCAGTCGAATGAACTGTTTCCAGTGTACCTCAGAAAAAATATGAAGGAGCAATGAGTATGTATTTCTTTCCTCCTTTTAGTACAGCATACAATGTCTTTAATGCTATTTCAACTTGCAGAAATGAAATTACTACCAAATGTTTCTTATAATAGACGTTGTTATTGCCTATGAAGTTTTAAAGTAGTAGTATATATAAAAACATAACTTAGCACTTAACCTTCCAGGGAACCACAAGAAACCTCAGAGAAAACTATCTGTATGAATAGCTCCTATCACGTCTTACTCAATTCACTTTTTACACTATCTCTTCAACTGGATCAATATTGTATAAAAGTAGTTGTGTACAGGCATTGTAAACTGCTTTCGAAATACAGCTCTTTTGGTGGCTGATACTTACATTTAGGAGAATGTAGAAGGTATTCAATATGAGTGACCCAGGTTCAAGCTGTCAGGAATACAAAGAACTCACTAATTAAGAAACTGATATAGATTTGCTTCTTAGTATTCAGGGATTTCAAGAAATCTTGGAGCTTGGGTTTGCTTCAGGGCAATTTACAAAACAGTTGAAAACAGCAATATTTTCTACTTTCCATACACACACTTTCTTATTAGGGAAAATAATATGTATTTCCATATAGATCTATATCTAGAAATTATGTTGCACTTATGTATTTATTAATTAATAAATGTAAAAAAACATTTTTTTTAAAGAAACGGGGAAGGAAATAGTAAACACAAGACACACTACATTTTAACAACGGCTATTATTCATATGAGCTGTTAGGCTCCTGGAAAATCTATAGACAAAAGTCATTCTAGACACTTGTAATGGTTATGATCAATGTTAGGTTAGGTGATTATGGATCTTGATTACATTGGTTAAAATGTTTCCCACAAGAGATGAAAACATGAAGCAAACTGTAACGAAGAGCACACAAAAAAGAGAATGGGAGACAATCTCAAATCAATCTAATTTAATTTCATTTTTAGTAAGAGCACTCAGCTTAGGCAGATACTTCAAACAGATAAATAATGGGACCCACATCTGTAGGTTATACTCAGATAAAAGAGCGTATGCAAAGCTGCTGCCCATACCTTGACAGATGCATTTTATTCAAGTTTAAAATTTAGCTGGCCTGGGGATACAAATAGGGGGGCCATTGAGTTACTCCCTTTGTGCTCTGGCTGGTGTGAGTTTTGCTTCAGAGATTTCGAGGAAGAAATCTGCAGTCTCGGGGAAGTGCTCTAACTCTTTCTAGTTGCTTGAGCTTTCATTGACACAAAAAAAAGCTAGTGCTTTTTTTCTAAATTCTATCTCATACCTGATCGGGCATGTATTTCACATTTACTGAATTACATCTACTGCTTGAGATACTGTGACTTTGCTGCATGAGGTGAAGGCAGAGACAATGTCCTATTTATAAAAATACACATGCACAACATTTGTATTTATGTTTGGCCCAAGGTGCTGAATGTTGTTGCAACTAGCTTGAAGAAATTACAACTGAAACTATTTCTATAAAGAAATTATCATTTTATATAAAATGTAAACTCTGATTTCTCCTGGCTTCAAGAAAGGTATTAAAACACACAAGCACTTTGCATTCAGTTAACAGCACAAACCAGCACAGCTGGCACAAACCAGAAAAAATCCAAAAGCAAAAAGCCCTAAACTGTCTACAAAAAACAAAAGGATATAGTGTCTGCCTAGAACCAATAGATGAAATTCTACTAAAGTTAATTTTTCTTTTTTTCTTTTTTTCTTTTCTTCCAATCCTTTGGGAAGATCTCTTGGGATTTGGTGGAAAAATGAGTTTTGATAGGTGAAAAATAGCTATCTGCTAGAAATTTACAATGTTCTTGGAAAAATACCATAACTGCATTCAACGGACAGGGAAATGGAGGCACAGAATGACAAAGCAAGCTGGTAGCTCACCCAACAGAGCAGTAACAGGAATAGAAGTCTGCATACTCGAACCACAGCTCTGAATCCTATCAGCTAGGACACACTATTTCTTGTAATTTATAGTGACACACAAAAATGCGTTTTTCCCTTTAGAAAAAAGGTTGTGGTGTTTCTACTGTTTTATCCCTTGTTGAACCATTTCCACAGTGTTGTGGTTTTTACCCTGCTCTTAACACACCAGTGTCATTTTCTGTTACACTATAGAGCTGCACCCCAGATAAACATACTACGGGAAGTCTAATTATGAGTATATTGGAACCTGTTCATTTAATTTATAGCTTTAATGTTCTTTGAATGCCAACTGTTATAGTGAATGAATATTGTAATCGATCCGCTGTGAACAAACTGCTTGAATTAATTTCACTCCTGCCACAAAGCCTTGCCTTGAGATTTCAGGCTCCAGCATTAATAGATAAGTAAAAAAGGACTTAAGAACATGGTAATCAGCAGATCAATAATATGTGTATTACAATAGATAGCCATGTTTACATGCATGCAAAACGAGTACAAGGTGACAAATTCTGGTAAGACTGAAGCCTGGGCTGCTGCTTCAGTTGCAAGGCAACACAGAATCTGCTTCTATTCTCTGCTATCTCTTCCCTACATGAAACACAAACGTTGGGGGTGGGGTGGGTGTGAAGATTTAGTGACTTATTTGTACAATGCCAGACCCTCTGGAAAAATTAAGCAAGTTGTAAACAAAGTATCTAATCAAATTGCAAATCAATCACTCCTTTAAGTACTTACACTGTATTGGATCTATAGAATCATGAGATTGCCTATTGGCCTCCTAGCTTTTACATTTTAGAGGAAATTGTCCTCAAAATGAAGGCCTCTTCCACCCTACAGATCCACAGGCACAGGGTGCATCATTCCTATGCTGATAAAGGGACTTTCTGTTTCCCTGTCCCTAAGAAATGTAGAATGAAATGAAATAGCTTTATCACCCAGTGACTTTTCCAGCTCCTCCTGTAAATTGCGTCCATATCTATAGTAGTGAAAATGTTAAACTACAGTCAGCCCCTACTTTGGTCAGCCCCTGCCTCCCCCTCCCAAAGTTCTTCTTTCTGTCCCTCAGAGGAAAGCTATTGTTCACAACAGTACTCCACATGGAATACAGATAATATAATATAATACATGCAGCCATTGGTAATGGAATACTTTTTTGTTCTAAGAAGCCAGAAAAACTGCTTAGGATTTCCTGGCTATTTATTGCTGAAATTTTACTACACCTGTACAGCAACTTCAGTTGTTGCCTGACATGTTACTTCAGTTTAGTGCCTCACCAAGCTCTGCCCTGCTATTTTCTTTTTTTGCTTTTTTACTTAGGTAAAGCCTTGTGTACAATAAGACCGGACTATTAGGTTTTGGGTTTTTTTTAAATATCCTTATTCTTACTCTCCTCCTAAGAAAAATATCCCCTATACTGAGTAGTATAGCTGCCTGCAGCAGCCTGTGACTTGATTGCTGGAATTTCATGTCTGACATATATTCAAAGCCCAGTCCATTAAAACTGAGCTTTGTGAACTAAACCTTATTTTTCAAAAGCGACTTCAATGCTTGTTTAAGACATCATTGGAAGGGATGAAGACAAACACGCACCCTCCTCCCTCCAAACACCCCAAACCCCTAAAAAAAGAGAAATAGTGCTTATGAGACCTGACCTGGGTTTGAAATGAAAAGCTCTTAGGAGACCTCCCGTTTTAGCTTTGTGAGACTTCCCATGGCGAAGCTTTAAACCTTTTAATTAAGCTCAACTGCGAAACACAATAGAACACAAGTCTACTATCACTGTTTTGCTGCTATGATTCATTTCAGCTGATAGAAAAACAGCAAAGAACACTGGATAAAGAGTAGCTATAAGAGGCTGCTGTAATTTTGGTACTAATTTGCACAGCAGGGAAGTTCCCCACACGCATATTTGCTGGTCCCAGCTCTCTAATAGGTGTTTGCTCCCTGGCTTCTCTTTTCAGCAGCCCTGGGTGCTGGCAAGTGTCAAAGCTATCTGAGTAGGTAATAGCTGCTACATGGACGGTAATGGTTTCCATCTCCATTATTACATTTTTAAGACAGAGACAAAAATAAACATGAAAGTTAGTTTTTATTTTATTCTAGCGCTTGTGCATTTCCAATATTGCAGTTATCTGATGTTTCTTCAGCCAAGCATCAGCTCTGGAGGGAACAAACTTTACTTGAAACAAATCTAACTTAGTAAATTTCTTTAGTCTCGTCTTGAAAGATCACAAATAACTTTATAAACTGTGAACATGTAACACCTCCTCACCTCTCAATTCTGGAAAAAAAAAATTTAAAAAGCCTATTTGCAATCATAACAAACAATAGGGTATGTTTCATTTGTTGGAAACTGAAAAGATGGGGTGGGTAGGTAATATGCAGTTACTCAGTGGCCTGGAAAATTGGCAAGCTGTTCTAAGACTGTACTGGGGGGGTCTGGCTGGTATTGAGTTAACTGTCTTCAATAGAAACCCCTGTGGTGCTGTAGTCTGGATTTGTGGCTAAAACAGTACTGATAATACACCAGTATTTTGACTATTGCTAAACAGTGCTTGCACAGCATCAGTGTTTTCTCCTTTCCCATTCTGCACCCCTATCCCTCCACAGAGAGTAAGCTGGGGGTCAGAAAGAAGTTGGGAGGGGACACTGGGACAGCTGACGCAAATTTGCCAAAGGGATATTCTATATCATATAAAGTTACACTCAGCCTTAACACTGGGGTAGAGGAAGAAAGGCATGGGGTTCCTTGGCTTCCAAGGTGGCCATTACTTGGAGGCTGGCTGGACATTGGTCTGCTTGTGGGAGATGGTGCATGACTAGTTTGCATTGTTTAGTATTTTTTTTTCCTCTTTCCTTCACTTATTAAACTGTCTGTATCTTGATCCATGAGTTATTTTGTTTCGGTCCTTCTGTTCTCTCTGCTGTCCCACTTGGTTGGAGTCGGGGAGAGAGCAATGAGTAAGTGGCTGTGTGGGTGTTTAGCTGCTGGCTGGGGTCAACCCACCACAAAAACTCACCACAAAAAGAAAGGAAGAAGAAAAAAGTAAAGACAAAATTATTCCTCTTGTAGAAACAGTCACTTTCAGATAAAAGGGGACAAGCTCAGAGTAATACAGATGAAATCCTGTTCATGTGGAACAGACAAATATGTCAAATGAAAATCACTGTAAAAGGAATTTCATTTGCCTGGAATTGTATTTAAATGAGACACACACCCCCAAACCAAAATATAAAAATGTCCCATTATGACATATTTAGGAGAAAATATTTCTTGTCCTTTCCTGAAATATCTCTTGTATTTTGTAATTCCAGTCTAATTTACAGTGTGGAAATGATTTAAGTCCAAATCCAAGCAAAAGTTTTGTTTGCTCTCAGTCTTTTTACTACTTTTTTTGATGATTATTATTTTAGAATTTCTTATCGTTCATTGAACTTTGGAAGGAAGGCAGTACAGAATTTGCTTAGAAATCAACACACCTTAAACTGAACAGCAAGCAAGTTTTATGTTGGCTTCCTTCTGTTTTTTCTACATTGGTCTTAAGTCATTCTCAGTTATTTCCAGCACTTTTAAATATTTAATGCATTTATGGTCTTTAGCAGAAAATAAATTTCTATAGAAACTTCCTTTTTAAATTTTTTTTTTTACAAATTTGTATTTTTTTTTACTTCTCCTAGCTGATTTTCCAGCTTTACAGTATTATATTCCACTCAATATGTTCCTAACTGGCCTCCCTGTAACTTAACAGTGAGCTAGATCTCAGGCCAGAGTCTTTTGTTCTTGATATAGGCAGAATGTCAATGTCGAGCAGCAATGTGACTTAGGAAATAAGATTAAACCCAGCTCCACTAACATCAGTGTGACAAAATTATCAGTGATTATTGTTTCAAAACACAAAAATTCCCAGTTCAAACTCACACTAGCTCATGTTTAATATGAATGTACTCATCTCCAGCATGCTCAATGGGACAAGAGCAAGGCTGATTATGTGTTCTTCTTATTCAAAGCTTTTCACAATTGTGCTGCTTCATTTTTGCCCACTTCTGTCTCTCAATTCAAAATCCTAAATACTCAACAGTGGCAGCTTCATCTACTGATACTACAACATTTCATAGGCAACTTCTATGCCTTTTTCTAAGAGGTCTTAGAGCTTCCATGGTGTTTAATGCCGTCATTATACCTTCACTCATCCATGGTGTTTAACCTAGCCAACAGTATTTCTGTTCCCTTAAATTCTTCCATTATGTAAGATGTAATATCTCCAAGAGTGACTTAAAGGTCTACGTCTTACTGAAATCCTTCCATATAGGCAATATCAGAGTGAAAAGAGTTATCATACTCCGCTGCGCAAAATTAAAGAGGAGCTGAAGGATATATTGGGAAAGATTAATTTATTGGTTGTGAATGGAAACATTATATACTGACATACCACAATCATGGCCACCTACCAAAGCACGTCTTCATATTAATCTTGCAAATAGCATTCAAAATTATTCAGAAATTCAAGCACTATCATTCCTTCTGAAACACAAATGTTTTGTTTCATCTATAACCAGAAAGATAATAACCAGGACAGTCATTTGAAGGGAAATTATGTTTTGAGATGGCAGTGGTCAGAAGCCCCAATGCCTTTACACTCCTGAAGCAGAGCAAAATTTTTCTTTTACATGCCAGCCTGGATGAAAGACATTCCTAGAAAGATGTGCATCTTGAACTGGCACAGTGTGAATGGCTGGCCTTGAACATGATTCTTGTTTGTGTTAAGGTTCTGGCATGACAAAAATTTTTGCTCCCAGCTCTTTGTCAAAACAGTGGTTGATACTCAGCTGCTTTTTTTTGTTGTTGTTTTCTTTTTTTTTTCCCCAGTCATTCCCTGAAGTTTTAGGGAAGCTGTTCCTAAGGTTAAGCCTTCAAAGTCTAATCACAAGAAAAAGGAACACTTTTCACATACTAGCTCACAGTTTTTTGGCTTTAAATATTTGCTTATCCACGCACACAACAATTTAATCTGCTTAATTCATATAGGTCAGATACTAACTTGGGCAAGACATAGCATAAGATTAACCCTTTTCATGAGTGTGTGACTAGTGCAGAGTTGTCACAGTCATCTACTGACTTCAGTGCTTCTGTAGTGGCTTTGAGCAGCTCAAGGTCCACCCTCAGTTAATTTGACAAGCAAAACACCCAATGCCATAATTTTTAGACCACAGTGCAGTAATTGCTCAAAAGTTATTTAAAATATACTTAGCTTATGATGAAATTCATAAGATCACATTTTTTAGTACCTGTCAGATTTTGAGCTCCCTTGGGTACAGGGAAAATGAAAGTGATAGGGAATTACATAAGATAAGGTTTACTTCTGAAGTTGTGGGTATAATCATATTTCCAGTAATGAAGAAAAGTGTAATTACAGCTTTGCTACTGGAATTTCTACATTGTTGCCCTGGCCAGAATTTCAAGTTATTAGAGGGTGGGGGGTGGGGAAATCACTGGAAAGAGGAAATAAAAAGGGGGGGGGTTGCGTGTCCCCCCCCCATAATTCTAGAATTCTTGGGAACCAGCATCAAATCTGTGGCTCCCATCTCTCTTCCTCTTGTACTTTTATGTATTAATTTCTTGAGGGATATGGTTCTGAAGGCTTTAGCCATTTGAGATGAAGGAAAAAGGAATGGCATAATGCCTCACATATCAAGTTAAGCATAATAATTAACAGTATTTTTTTTTTTTTTTAATAGTATGTAGGAGGATCAATTTCGGAGCTTGGCTCTCAGCAAAGCAGACAATCCAATCTCTGTGAAACTTCTCTTCCATCAGGCTTCTGGGGTGATAAGACAGAACCTGGGATATCAAGATGACTTAGATTCTGCTTCCAGTTTTACCCTTTGAATGCCTGCAGTGTAGCTACAGTGGACGACTTGTCTGTGAATAGAAGCAATGATATTGCCTGTCAAAACAGACCATGACTATTAATATGGGCACAGCTTAAAGCAGGTAGCAAAATGCCATTTTGCTACTATTCTGGCTGTTCACCCCATTCAGTACTTTTAAGTGCCCAGCTCTTCAAAACAGTATGAAGCACACTGGTTTATGAGCATCAGGTTCTGACAGCAGTAAGGACCTGTCTCAGCCATATCTTGGTCCTATGACAAGCAGGAGTCTCTGATCCCACAGATGGTTCAGCAAGCAGAGTCTGCAAAAACCTTCAGAGAGAGGGTCAGGAGTTTGCCTTGCCTGATGTGCAGCCCTAGTTCATCTCAGAAGAGACTGGGGGCCTTGAAAGTTGAGCTTTTTGTTCAGTGACAGACTATGGCTCCTTGGTTGCTGAAGCCCTCTATTGCAAGATGGTTGCTGACCAGAAAAGCAGATATTCCTCTTGGGTTTCATGAGCCTGAAGCAAATGCACATTTACTTGAGTACTAAAGAGCTTAGCTCCAGTCATTAACCTCTGCCTTATGTCTGCCTTCTGTGGTACTGGGAACCGATAAGCTCCCAGTTGCTGTGCAGTAGCATAGCACTCTCCCCCCCTCCACCCCCCCTTCTGTTTCCACAGCTGGAGGGAAGGTACAAAGCAGTGCAGCTGTGTGCTGGGTCTGGCTGGGATGGGGTTAATTCTCTTCACAGCCGCCCATACGGTGCTGTGTTTTGGATTTGTGACTAGAACGCTCTCTAACAACTACCTGAAAAGAGGTTGTAGTGAGGTGGGTACTGGTCTCTTCTATCAAGTAACTAGTGATAAGATGAGAGGAGATGGCCTCAAGTTGTGCCAGGGGAGGTTTAGATTGAATATTAGGAAAAATTTCTTTACTGAAAAGGTTGTCAGACATTGGAACAGGCTGCCCAGGGAAGTGGTGGAGTCACCATCCCTGGAGGTGTTCAAAAAATGCATAGATGTGGCACTTCAGGACATAGTTTAGTGGGCATGGTGGTGTTGGGTTGACAGTTGGACTTGATGATCTTAGAGGTCTTTTCCAAACTTAATGATTTGATTTGATTTGATTAGAAGAGTGATGATAACACACCACTGTGTTAGCAATTGCTAAGCAGTGGTTGCAGAGCATCAAGGCATTTTCTTTCTCCCACTCTGCCCCACCTGGTAGTAGGCTGGGAGTGCACAAGAGTCTGAGAGGGGACACAGCTGGGACAGCTGATCCAAACTGACCAAAGGGATATTCCAAACCATATAACATGCTCAGCAATGAGAACTCAGTGAAAAGAGGAGGAAGGGACTACGTTCAGGGTTACAGTGTTAGTCTTCCCAAACAGCCATTATGTGTGCTGAGGCCTGGCTTCCCAGGAAGCAGCTGGATATCTGCCTGTCAATGGGAATATTGAATTAATTCCTTATTTTGCCTTCCTTGTGTGCGCAGCTTTGCTTCATTTGTTAACCTATCTAAACCCATAAGTTTTCTCACTTTTGTGCTTCCAATTCTCCCTTCCATCTCACTGTGGGGCAGTGAGCAAGTGACTGGAGGAGGAGTAGCTGCTGGCCAGAGTCATCCCACCACAGCCTGAGAGGATATGTTATGAACACTTCCATACACACACCCTGCCTCTTCTGCCCACCTCTTTTCTTGAGGTTCAGGTCTCCAGACAGCCCTTTCTATTCATGGGACATACAGATACACTGCAGCAGGAGAAATCAGCCTATGCAATTCAGATCAGGGAAGCTTTCCATCCCGTTCTGAAGTAGTATAAATGCAACCAACTTTTCATCACTTGAAGGATCAGCTCAAACAGCAGCTTAGCCCTAATGATAATAAACGGACTTGCACTGTTGGCAGAAAAGTGGTAGCTGAGTTGCAGCCTTACTAACACTTTGTTTAGTGACTTACTTTGCACACAAGCAAAGAAAGTAAAAGGTCAAGACTTTGAATTCTGTCTGTCTAAACCTTACTACTCCCTTTGTCACCCCAGGCTGATACCACCTGCTTTGATCCATCTCCCATCATCTGCTCACGAAGTTGTGTATTTTTATAGCTTGACATTGCTTTAAGCATATGATTCCTACAAACTCATGTCACTCACTCATTATATCTATTCTTAAAAAGGAAGAACAGTTCTTAAACAGAAAGCCTCCTGAAACAGGGTCTCACTTGACACAAACTGCTGTGCAGGTCCTGGTACAAGACTGAAATGTGGGGCGGGGGGGAGGCTCTTACTAGAAGCAACAGTACAAATATAGGCAGAAGAAAGTGTGATACCAAATTTCTTCATACAAGATGATCGTAACTTATTCACAATAAGGATTCTTCAAGACAAAATACCCTTATATAATTTTTATTAGCACATGTAGTCTGTAAAAAAGTTGTTAGAAATCAAATTAATTTATTCCTACTCTCTACTGCATTTGCTGCAATAGTAGTGATCCAGATTTTCTGGTTTTTAAGATAATGTACTAGTTTTGGCTGGGGTGGAGTTAATTTTCTTCATGGTAGTTTGCATGGTGTTATGTTTGGGATTTGTGACCAAAACAGTGTTGATAACATACTATTGCCGAGCACTGCTTACACAACATCGAGGCCTTTTCTGTTTCTCATGCTGCCCCTCCAACATCTAGGCTGGGGGTGGGCAAGACGTTGGGAGGGGACACAGCCAGGAAAGTTGGCCCAAATTGACGAAAGAAGTATGCCATGCCATAAGATGATGTGCTCAGCAGTAAAAGCTGGGGGGAAGAAGGCTGAAGGGGTGACATTTGGAGATATAGTGTTTTTCTTCCTAACTAACCATTATGCTTGATGGAGCCCTGCTTTCCTGAACATTGAAGGCTGAACATCTCCCTGGTGATGGGAAGTACTGAATGGATTCCTTATTTTGCTTTGCTTGCATGCACAGATTTTGCTTTACCTATTAAACTGTCTTTATCTCAACCCATGAGTTTTCTCACTTTTACCTTTCTGATTCTCTCTTCCATCACACTGTGAGGGGAGGCAGTGAGTGGCTGTGTGGACCTGAGCTGCCTACCGGGGTTAACCCACAACAAATAATGATTGTTCTACATGTACGAGACACACATCACCCCCAAAAGCTGAAGAATTTAACCAAAAGCTTCTCTCTTTCTTACCCTGTACTGACTTCTGGGGTTCTACATGCTCTCAGAATTTAACTACAGCCTTTAAAATATGTGGAAAGCAGGTCTCAGCTGTTGTACTTTTGTTTCCATTTCTCAAGTTATGGGCACAGAGATAACATAATCTCCTTTAATCTGGTCACTCTGCTTGGAAATCAAAGTATCATATCACCCATTTTTGCCACAGCAGTTCAGCACAAGTTCATGTTAAGTTGCTATGTCCATTACAAAGAGTTTTCCAGGATAACATCTCCCATTCTTCATGTATAAATATATTACTTTGCGTATGACTACATCACATTTGGGTGTAAACTTTACTCTATTTGAATATGAATTTTCTATCATTTTTTTTTGTCTGATCATAAAGCAGTAAACCACAAAATCTTCAAAAGTCAAGCTGGTTAACGGTTCTAAACAAAACTTAGAAATTTCAAGGAAAGAATTAAGAATTTAGAACATCTATTTTTTATAAACCAGTTTTGACAAATGTCAATTATATTCCTTTTGGCTTTTACATGAATACCATATCAGCTTGTCTGTTGTTTTACTTGGCTAACAGCCCTGTAAAGAATCAGTTAATATTCTAAAATCAGAAGAGCTCTGTTTATTAATTGCTTGGAGAAAGAGTAGCAGAAGTGGGGGACGAAGGCTTCTAAAACCGGTAACAGCTTCCGCTCATGTTTAGACATGACTGCAGCACAGTGAGAGAGGGGTAACAAGGTCAAGCATTTTTTTAGTTCTTGGATGGAGCTGCCAAAGGTTTGTGCAGGTAAAACTAATATCAGAATGTGGGAATATGAGAATGAAATTTCAGAAATAGTTATCTGAACTTTATCATGGGAGAAATCCTAAGCCCTCCCTCTGTAAATAGCAAATGTGCTTGTAACTTGTTCTGGTAATAAATCTGACGGTATTCCAATTATTTCACTGGACGGCAAAGATGGCTCAAAGTACACCTGCTTTCCATCCTTTCAATTATGTCTTCAGTTATGCTGATACAGACATTAAAACCCCTTGATCAGTTCCTTGATCTGTCTGACCATGCAGTTCTATAAAAATTAAACCAGTACAACTGAAAGGGTGACAATACATGGCTGCAAAGGAACATGGGAACAGAGAAATGGCAGAACTGTTTGAACTAGCCTTGCCTCCAAGAAGAACATTCTCTGTAATGGACTCCAATGAGACCGATGGGAATTGGTGAGGTTTTTTTTTAACTCCAACTGAATCAATTTCAATTAGAATTCATAGCCCATAGCATCAGTGTTACCATCACTGAAAAATCACATTACAAAAGGTGGCGTAAGTTACTCAAAGTAAGATTCAAAATTTGCCATAGTTTCTAGAAGGTGACTATAATAAGAGTCTGTTACTAGAGGCTATTAGATTAAATTACACATTCACATTCCTTTCAGAGTTGGTGGAGGTTTCTAGGTTGAAAGGAGATGTTAGATGCAACGGTAACAAAGCAATATTACCTGTAGTCAGGTAAGAAGAGTAAACATATGAGCTGGTTATCATGTCATGTATATTCATTTATTGGTGACAACCAAGAAAAAGCATAGAAGAATTTCTCTGTGGAAGATCTTCCCTTTTGATAGAGTCTGTGTTGCCTTTATTACAGTAATTCCTTAAAAATACAGAACAAGCCTCCTCAGAAAAGTCATTACTGGAAAACTTCTGGCTAAGTAAAGACATTGGCAATCCAGGTTATTTTCACAAGTTTATTATCTTCAGGCTATAAAAAATAGAATGTGTTAGCCATTTATTCAGTACCACAGGACGAAAAAGCCCAAATTCAGTAAAGTTTATTAGGAAAGAATTAATGGTGAGAAAATAAAGTCAACCATCTTCTCAGTTTAGAATATTAAGCATACCTAAAGAATCTGTAAAAAACCTACCCTTTGGCCAATTCCTTCTGCATGTAGAATCACACACTGAGGACTATTTGGATGCCATTTTTTTAACTTTGGAGCTTGCTTTTTTTTACTGTGAAGACTTTATCAACATTTAATTGCAATGACAACAAGTGACATTATTTACAAGAACTGTATGTCTTGTTTTTGAAACTAAACAGCAAATGTTTCCATTCAAAGGCAATGACCAGAAGTTACCAGTAGATAGAGGCTAGCACTAATACAACTAATTATTGAAGTGTTTCTCTTCTATATAGTACTTGCGAACTTCAATATAAATGATAGATGTATACTCACTTTTCTCTGATAGATCACTAGCTAAAAGGTTTATCCTAGGAAGCCATAAGTATTGTGAGCAGAAGAAAAATTTTGGCGCTGTTCCCCTCAAACTGTTACAGACACAGGGCATCACCTTTTGTAAAGTTCCTGTGGTTACAGTAAACACCACTGTAACTGATGCTAATAATTTACTACTGTTAGTTAGCATCTCTGCTACACACGTGTGCTGGTTTTGGCTGGGATAGAGTTAATTTTGTTCATAGTAGCTAGTATGGGGCTATGTTTTGTATTTGTGCTGAAAACAGTGTTGATAATGCCGAGATGATTTTGTTATTGCTGCGCAGTGCTTACACAGAGTCAAGGCCTTTTCTGCTTCTGCTGCAGGTGCACAAGGAGTCGGGAGGGGACACAGCCGGGACAGCTGACCCCAACGGATCCAAGGGATGTCCCAGACCATAGGATGTCATGCTCAGCATATAAAGCCAGGGGAAGAAAAAGGAGGCGGGGGGACATTCAGAGCGATGGCATTTGTCTTCCCAAGTCACTGTTACTTAGCGTGCTGGAGCCCTGCTGTCCTGGAGATGGCTGAACACCTGCCTGCCCATGGGAAGTGGGGAATGAATTCCTTGGTTTGCTTTGCTTGCGTGCATGGCTTTTGCTTTACCTTTTAAACTGTCTTTATCTCAAACCACGAGTTTTTTCACTTCTACTCTTCTGATTCTCTCCTCCATCCCGGTGTGAGGGGAGTGAGTGAGCGGCTGTTTTGGACTTAGTTGCCAGCTGGGAATTAAACCACAACAACAGGGCACTAGTCATCTTGGAAAATACTACTCCAGTGTCCTTGAAGGACAGTTTCATTCACTGAACACCTATATCTTCTTTAGTTGCTCAGGGGTGTGGCATTAATATGTGATCCAGTCCAGGTTATTGTATTCCATGGGATGGATTCTGACTGTTTAATACATGGCATTTACAGGTCAATGTGAGAGAAATAAAGACACATCACCTAATTTTACAGGTAGTAAAATCATTCGGTAGAGGGTAACAGGCTTTTCTCTTTTCTTCTCTTTTCCAAAAGAACCAAATAAAAAATTCCTTCAATGAAAGCAACTCTGAAGGGATTTATTGCTTCTTGGCTTTGGGGTTTGTTTTGGCGGGGGGGGGGGTTGTGGTGTTTTTTTTTTAAATTTTGCTTAGTTGCCTTTTGAGAGTTGAAGCAGGCTGTTATTTTAATACAGTTAAATACACAAATACAGTTCTTTTTACAACAAATCCTTCATTGCCAATTCCTTAAAATGATAAATTGAGATTTTTGTAGTCTTAGAGGTATTAAGTATAAAATAAAATTCTAACAGGAAATACACAAGCAATCTCACATTGATTCTTACATCTTACAGAGATATTAATGGTGAATAAGAGTTTACTGAAAATATGCTTATTTTGAGCTATGCATTACCTGGAATTTTTGTTTTGATCAAACAATGGCACTGTCATCTCTAAGTCTCAGCAAGAATGAGGATCAGGTTTATTAAGCAACTATTTAATCACTGGCATTTCTCTGAAAAAAATGAAGCAGAAGAATCAATTAGTCTCAAAAGTGCTCACAGAGAGAAAATCACATGACAATAAGTACAAAACAGTTGCAGAAAGTACTCAAATTAAAATGATGGAAAAATAATTTTTTTCTCATGCACTGTTTTGAAAATACCATCTCCCTGAGAGACAGACCACTTTCACCCCCAAAACTTAGCATTAGTGATTCTCTGTTTTACTTAATAGAAGCTATCATTCATGTTGTGCAGTTACTATGATACTTTTTTTTTGGATTCAGTTCTCATTGGAACCGTTTTCAGAATAAGTTACTGCATGACGGTGAGCAAAACATTGAGTACCTCAACACTACATACCAAAGCAAAAAGATAGGAAAGGCTTTTTTACTAGGGTAGACAATAGAGATCCTGGCCAAGTTGGGAATTGTTGCATGAAGAGTAGCAAGAATTATGCATTTCCTTGTACGCAAAAGCAAAGAAGTTACTCATTTGAGCTTGGTAATGTGTGAAAACCAGTTCTGGATGCATGCAGCACTGTTCACCACATTAAGTGTCCATAGAGACAAAAAATGTGCTTTGTATCCATAAATTTGAAAGTATTTTGGCTTATTGTCCCTTTTTCCCACGTCCAATCCAAATCCACTACAAAGCCACCTATTTTGTTTTACAGTTACTTGTCCCAAGTCTCGGGGCATATTTACTTCTAGAAATAGACACATCAAAAAGGGAGAATAGTATTCCTTAGATTTGGTGAAGCTACACATTTCCTTACATGACTGGACACCAGTGGTGTACTAGTGACTGCACTAGAAGTGACTAGTGCTGTACTCCAGGGGTCTATATTGAGTCCAGTCCTGCTTAACATCTTCATTAATGACCGGGTTGATGGAGCAGAGTGTACCTTCAGCAAGTCTGCAGATGACATAAAGCTGGGAGGAGTGGCTGATACACCAGAGGGCTGCACTGCCATGCAAAGGGGCCTCAACAGGTCAGAGAAACGGGCTGACAGGAGACTCATGAACCTCAGCAAAGAGAAGTGCAAAGTCCTGCACCTGGGGAGGAACAATCCCACACACCAGTACATGCTGGGAGCTGCCTAAGCTGGAAAGCAACTGGGCAGAAAAGGCCCTGGGGGTCCTGGTTGACACCAGGTTGAACATGAGCCAGTGGTGTGCCCTTGCAGCAAAGAAGGCTACCAGTATCCTGGGCTGCATTAGACAACATATTACCAGCAGACCAAGGGAGGTGGTCCTGCCCCTCTGCTCAGCACTGGTGAGGCCACACCTGGAGTACCAGGTCTAGTTCTGGGCCTCCCTGTACAAGAGAGACATGAGCATGTTGGAGAAAGTCCAGCAAAGGGCCACAAAGAAGTTTAGGGGACTGGAGCATCACTCCTGTGAGGAAATGCTGAGACATCTGAGATTGTTCAGCCTGGAGAAGACAAGGCTCAGGGGAACTTACTGATTTCAACAGACACCTGAAGGGACACAGAGACAGGTTCTTTTCAGTGGTGACAGGACCAAGAGGCAACAAACACAAATGGAAACACAGGACATTCCCTTGAACATCAGGAGACACTTCTTAACTGTGAGAGTGACTGAACACTGTGACAAGTTGGCCAAGAAGTTGTAGAGTCTCCCTCTTTGGAGATCTTCAGAAGTTGTCTGGACAAGTTCCTGGGCCACTAGCTCTCTTTGGCCCTGCTTGAGCAGGGATGTTGGACCAGATGACCTCTAGAGGTCCCTTCTAACCTCAACCCTTCTGTGATTCTGTGATTGATTCTGATTCTGTGACTGTTTCTGCAGCTCTAGGATATATAAATTCTATTACTCTCAAATAATTTTAGGTGATCAACATAGTGGTGATTTAATATGGGATGTTTGTTCCTCTGCAAGCTGTTGTTCTTGAAAATTAGATCTATAAAAAGTCTAAAAAGAGATCTAGTACCCAGGTTAATCGTGCCTGAGGCTTCTGAAAAGGAGATAATCCATTTCTCTCCATTTAAACAACTGACTACCAGAAGACACTCAAATATCTGCTCTTTCACTTATTTCTAGCAGATTTGTTAATATCCTAAACTAAACAGGAAATTTCAAATAGTATCTGCTCCCAAAATGGTTTTGCAGTTTTTACCACCTTACCAAAAAGACTGCTGAACACGTTGACAAATCACCAGCTGCAATATATTCACTGTGATACTGACTATTCCAGTCCCTTAAAATCCTACTGCTGAGCTGTCAGCCAGCAGGGAAATTTTAGACTAGATGGCACAACATACCAGCATTAAAAACAGACAGTTCAAAAATCTAAGCCCACATTCAAAACCAGGCACTAAAACTCCTTCTTCGTGGCCTGAATTTTGATGGAAATTTATAAGGTTTTATGGGATGGAATTTGCTAGCTGAAGAGTCTGAAAGACTTAGCAATAATACATTTGGAAAAGGCATTTTGTAAAATGGCAGATAATTAATAGTTTAGGATTTCTCAAATATCAGTAGCAATTGTAGGACAAAGATGTTATCTTCTATTTTTAGGTTTTCAGGAGACTGACAGTTAAATAGTTCCTCCTACAGATATGATGAAAAAGAGAACATCAGCTCAGTTCCAAGACAATCTTCCAAATTTTCTTCCTGAATAAACACAAATATAAGCAAAATCGATACAGAACAATGACCCACTCTTGAGTAAAACCAATGAGAAGTCCAATTACTTGAGAATGGTTAATTATGCAGAATGGAACAGGAGATGCAAATGGACACGATGAAGATCTCATTTTTTCTTGTGAGCATTTTGAAGATCAATAAAGTTTAAACATATATAAAGTAAATAGAAGTATTTTCTTTAATTTTTTCACAGCAATCAGAGTACATGGTACTTGAAAAGGCTGAGACAGTAGAGGAGTTGTCCAGAAATTAGTCTGATTTTTGCCACAAAATTATTATGCAACTCTAATGAGTTCTGCTTTTGGCTGGGATAGAGTTAATTTTGTTCATAGTAGCTAGTATGGGGCTATGTTTTGTATTTGTGCTGAAAACAGTGTTGATAATGCCGAGATGATTTTGTTATTGCTGCGCAGTGCTTACACAGAGTCAAGGCCTTTTCTGCTTCTGCTGCAGGTGCACAAGGAGTCGGGAGGGGACACAGCCGGGACAGCTGACCCCAACGGATCCAAGGGATGTCCCAGACCATAGGATGTCATGCTCAGCATATAAAGCCGGGGGAAGAAGAAGGAGGCGGGGGGACATTCAGAGCGATGGCATTTGTCTTCCCAAGTCACTGTTACTTAGCGTGCTGGAGCCCTGCTGTCCTGGAGATGGCTGAACACCTGCCTGCCCATGGGAAGTGGGGAATGAATTCCTTGGTTTGCTTTGCTTGCGTGCATGGCTTTTGCTTTACCTTTTAAACTGTCTTTATCTCAAACCACGAGTTTTTTCACTTCTACTCTTCTGATTCTCTCCTCCATCCCGGTGTGAGGGGAGTGAGTGAGCGGCTGTTTTGGACTTAGTTGCCAGCTGGGAATTAAACCACAGCATGATTGAAAAGAGAAAAATACAAACATAAAGCCTGCCATTGCACTTTTGCCTGAAAGAATTATAGTAGGCCACTGATTTTACAGAATTTTAAAATGCCATCCTGGTACAAGAAAAGGAAATAGCATAGTGAGAATTCTTGTATGCTCCCAGTGGTTAAAAGGTACTAAATAGTTCTTATCTGTCAGGACTCTGCTTGATTGGCTCTAAATGAATTCAACTATCAATCAATATCTACTGTGCTGTTGCAAGCAGAAGCATAGAAATAGTCACCCTATACAGTTCATTGTACACAAAATCAAAGATATTTTTGTAGGTTTTTGTGGGTTTTTTTTTCTTTAATAAAATCACTTTTCAAAACAGAACCACCTTTTAATGAACTGGTCCCAGGTGAGGCATCTTTGCTATACTTTATGTGATATTGCAATCCTTATGTCCTCTCTGACATTGTCATGACAGAGCACTTTGCATGAGGCTGAAGCTTCAAGGTCCCAAGTCTCAAAACTGGTTGTGCTTTTACTCACCTTCACATGGTTTTCTCTACCCAGACTGTGAAACCACTGTGACATGCAGAGATAAGCATGTTACTGTGAGCAACTGTGAAACTATCACTGTAACCATTCCTCCATATGCTTCTCTACCCAGGTGGATTTTTTAGGCAGCTGAGTATGGACATTCCCTGGTGACAAAAGTTTGTGACTGAAATTGTATTGCTCACATGATCATGGCAGGACTTTTGACAGGTGTTTTTTGGTATGAAACATAAAAGGCACATGCAGTATAGATTGTCATCACCTATGAGCTTTTGACACACATTTTTTTCCAACCTCAATGTGTAGCAAATGCTGAAGCATACCTAGAAGCAGAACATGGCAGAAGAGGCAAGGCAGGGAAGACTAGCAAGATGCTGACTAGTATTCCACAGAGTTAGCATTCACAGAGATGGGCTTAGAGACATCACATCCAGTTTTAAATAAATAAATCACTGTCTTCCTTCTTTCCAAGTGAAGTCACAGAACTAATGTCTCCTAGGGACACAGAGCCATACCAGCGTTATAGCGGGGCAAGAACAGCAGGGCAAGACTGAACACTAGACTCCAATAAGAACTGCTATTGAGGCCACTGATGTCATCTCTGCATTCCCACAGACTTACTGCTGGCTTCATCTTCTACGCCACAACCTTAATGGCAAGCCAGCACTTCACAGACAACATCAAACCAGGCAAAGCCACAGGAGATAGTACCTGATACGCTAAGCATGTACATACATAACCACAATAACAGGTACCACAAGCTTCAGCAGGGCTTGCTTGAGCACTGCTTGGAGATGACATGCCAGTATTACTTTTTGTTCCATCCAGGCTGTTCTAAACCTAGCTGATCCTACAGGGCCACTTTTTTAGAGAAGACTTTTTAGTAAAGTTTAGATTCATGCTAATCAGTTCCATTCAAAAGTAAAAAAGAAATAACACCTTTTTATAAAATGAAAAGATCCAAGGGAGAAAGTACTGAGTTTTTCCTTCTCACATTGTAGGCAGAGAGAAAATCTTGAAATGGAGAAAAAAAAAATTGTTCTTTTAGTAGTTGAATTCATTATCCTTGTTTCCAGCTATTTTTGACATTTTTTTCTTTCCGAGCAGTTAACATTTGAAATACTCAGTTATTCCGTTTCATCTTACACTATACATAGCTTTCACCACTCTATTAAAAACTATGGTGCTATGCTATGGGCTTTAAAAAAAATAAAAGTCAAGCCATCACTGAGAGCATTGTTCCCACATTCTATTACTGGTTGGCAGGTGGGCAAAATACCTAGTAAGAAACTAACATAAATTGGAGAGAATACTTAAAAAGCACTAGAAGTCTCAGTAAAGCTTTAAATGTTTTACAAAAGCTGTGATCTGTAGGCTTTGCCTTCAGCCAACATCCACTCAAAGTGAAATAGGCCTAAAAAACCCCTCTCTGCAATAAATAGATACCTCATGGAGATATTCTAGCCTGCAAGTCTCCACCTTTGTGCTTTGAACAAAAGCTGCAGGAAAACTTTGAAAAATCTGCCATGAAAGATAGAAGAAAATGGGAGAAGATTTTTTTTTTTCCTGTCTCAGTAAGCAGAGTTTTTCTAGTTTGCCTCACAGAAGGTCTATTTAATAGCAATGTCAGGCTAATTTAGTGTCTGTGCGAAGTTCTGAAGTACATGTTCTGAAGTGCTACTTCGCAGTCCGTTTCACGTTAGTCTCATAAGAAGTAACTTGTCAGAGAAGCATAAATACTTTGCTTGATCTCAGCACAATGACAATGAACTTTTGGGCAAAGATAGGATGATGAGAAAATAAATGCATATATATATATTTATTTATATTTGTTATATATATGTTACAGTATTTACAGTAGAGGTAACTGTAAAGCTTAATGCGTTCATGTTGGAGGGATTTCTGTTTTCTGTCCCAGATGACAGAAAAACCTTGGCATTTGAAATTTCAAGCTGAACAGCAACATTTTAAAATAAATCCAAGTCAGATGAGGTACTGTATGACTGGAGAATAGTAAAGGGCAAGAAGTGATCTTCTCAGCTACAGATCTGTTATTTTGCTCTCAAGACAAGATAAAGCTTCAGAAAATTGGGAGATAAATGGCAGATGAGATAATGCAATATGACTCTACCAGAGAAAGGTAATTCTGACAGGATGTACTTACTTTCTTCAATATGACATTTACTTTCATACAGAGAACTAGAAAAAATAATCTCTCTGGACATCTACAAATATTTCCTATCATGCCAAATGGAAAATTATTGTAAAATCTGGCAAGTATAGGTGTCAGAAGAACTATGAGGTCAATGAGCAACTGGCTGAAGGGAAAGCCCAATATGAGTTATACTAAAACAGAAGTTTTGAGACTGTAAGGCACACACTCACTGAGTTTCTCGAGAATACAACTTGGGACTAATTTTGTTTACACTTTCATTTAATGATATTCACACACAAGTCCATATGCCCTCATGAAATTTGCTGGAGTCTTGGAGAAAGAATAGCTGACCTTGAGGACTGGAGCCATAGAAATGGGTTGGATCTTTTTATTACAATATACAAGTTCATGCCCTTTGGAAGAAATAATAAGCTGAGAGCTCACTAACTGGCAGCAGAAGAAGCGAAAAAAGATACAGACTTCTTTAACTGATCACAGGATGTCACTTGATGAAGGTGAACATGGCCATGGTTGTAAAAAAGAGAAATATCATCCATAAGCAGGATCAATATCCAGTAGTTACAGAGAACTAAAAGGAAAAGTGTAAGAAAGATAAAAGTGAAAGAAAAAAGAGAAAGTGAACAGAGAAAACTCCAAACCTTCTCTTAATAGAAAAAATTCAGGACATCAGATGAAATTACTAACAGAGGTTCAATAAGAATATACATTTTCACAGTATGCATAATTAATACTGTGAATTTTATTGCATGAATTAATTCTATGTGATGTTGTAGATGTCAGAAATACAAAAGGACCAGAAGATAATGGAACTGTATCCAATATCCCAAGAAAAACTCCTTTTCCTGTGCTCCTAAAGTCATGTATTTCTCATGGCCTTCCCAGTCTTTGTGTCCATAGCCCATTCCCATTCTACATTTAAAATAAAATTCTGGGCATATTAATTTCAATATTATAGTTATAATATAGTTATGTGTGTATATATATGTATACATGTATGTATATCATATATATTAAAATAAAATATCTGTTCACTATTTCAAATCCAGTCTTCCTGGAAGAAATTGAATCATTGACTTTACCAGACATTGCAATCTAAAAATCATATGCAGCATATTATGGAGGAAGTCATCTACAACTATAGATTGTATTTCATAATTTTAAAAGAAATACTATTCCTTCTACTAACCCTCATTAAAATAAAGCCTTATTCTCATCCTATCTCTTACAAAACAAATTAAACTACAGTAAGTAATACAGGAAGACAAATGCACAAAGTAAAGTACCAGAACACTGAACTTCAGTACCAGAATATCAAATGGAGTACTAGTACCTTAACTAGCAAGGTATATAACTTACTACACACAACATTACTTCCTCCTTCACCACAGAGGGTGTTTCAATAAATGTACTAAATATTTTTTTTTTTCTTTTCATATATTCAGCTAAGACAGCCCAGTGTCCTTATCCCACTTCTCTTTACAAGACAGCTCTGTTGTAAAGAGTTACCAGGTTTTCTGTTATACATAATTGCATTTTTCCAAATCAGCCCTCTAAATCATTTTCTACTACACTCAGAATACCTAGTTTAACCTACCAACACACCCTTTAAGAGGACATGTACCCCTGCTGCAGGCTTTAATATTTTGCTTTGAACAAATATGTCCATGATAATGCTCACTTGCAGTAATTTGTTAGATGAGGTTGCAAATTTACTTCCAAATTGCAGTGCTTGCAAGTACACCCACATGCTTAAGCTGATAAATGAAATGCTTACAATACATGATTATTATGAACATTTTTAATGAGCCAAAATGCAGAGGAGGACCAAGCACTTCTGCAAAAGTTCAATATATGTAACCACTGCTGTCTCCAAAGAATGCTATGGATTTGGGTTTTTGCACCTATCAAAGTTACAACAAACATGGTAAGACTTCTTAATGGGTAACTCCTTTGCCCCTCCTGATCCAAGGGAGAATTAAACTGAAAAGTAAAGAATCATCAGACTTTGGACCAACAAGTATAGTTCATATTTAACAAGTAACATAGTTCTTCTACCATCAAAAACACACAGCTTGCTAAAGCAAGTAGTGGGTCATACTTTACATACTTTATAAACCTCACCCACTTCCTCTACAATAAATCTTTTTTATTTAGTTAGATTTAAGAACTTAACAAATAGGTGGGAATCAAAAGGTTTTGGACATGGAAATGGTACTGACCTGATCATCAAAGTTTTAGCATTAAACCCTATTGTTAAAGTACATCACTTACAGTGAAAATTAATTATGTTGACAAAAACAAAAAATCTATGTATTATGTAACAGCAGAAACTATTGATTTTTGCTATGTGACATTAATTATTGTACATAGTAAATATACATTTAGATCCTTTGTGCAACAAATGAGGATGCTGATAGAGCAGCAGAAGACAGAACTGGAAACAGTCCCAGCTAATATTTAGTTGGGGGTTATATCTTGTAGTATCAAATTCTATCCTGGTCATCAACATTAAGAGTAAAATTCTGCCAGGTCTTTCAAATTCTGCAGCTGGTCATGGTGCAGACTGAGGGGGAGAGAGGGGTTAAATTTCCTCATTTTTGCTGCAATCCTCTGGCTGCTTATGTATGTGGAGTAAGTGGAGCAGAAAATAGTGCAACCAAGAAAAGGAGGAAGGGAGATAAGTCTCTTGAACTACCTTCTAATCTGCCTGCTGTTCAACACAACACAGAATAATCTTGGTGGGAAACTCCGCTACTGAATTCCAGATTTTGCAATTACAAATGGTCACATAATAGATACTCAGTTCAAAGAGTTGATCAAACATCCATTTTGATCACAAGCACACACAAAACAATCCTTAATACCATACAGTGATGACATTAAGGACAAAGGAAAGCAAGAAGGGATGAAGAGAACACCAATTCCTAGATCTCTGTAATAGCAGGGATTTTATAGAATAAAACTCCCAAATGATCTTAAAGGCAAGTACAGTCATGCTGGAGAAGAAGGTAGAAAGAAAACAAAAATAAAAAAGGCCTTCCAGCAATCCTCACCAATCTAAGCTAAGCCCGCAGCCCCCCCCCTCCACCACCCCCAACTAGTCCTCATTTTCTTTTTCAGCCAATAATGAAGAATGAGAAAAGTGCCTCAGATAAAAGTCATCTTGAATACACCTAGATTTTAAGTTCTGGAACTCTGGGAAATATGGAAACCACAACACTAAACTACAATAAACCCCTGGATAAACATATTGCCAAAAGCTGCAGTTTAGTCCATAATGGAAAGGTAAAGAATGCAACCTGATATTTAGGCTTGACTCCGATATACCTGGCCACATTAGTGAATCATAAAATCATAGAATGGTTTGGGTTGGAAGGGACCTTTAAATGTCATCTAGTCCAAACCCTCTGCAATGAGCAGGAATGTATTCAACTAGATCAGGTTGCTCAGAGCCCCGTCCAACCTGACCTGGAATGTTTCCAGGGATGGGGCATCTACTACCTCTCTGGGCAACCTGTTCCAGTGTTTCACCACCCTCATCATAAAAAATTTCTTCCTTATATCTAGTCTGAATCTACCCTCTTTTAGTTTAAAACCATTACCCCTTGTCCTATTGCTACAGGCCCCATTAAAAAGTCTGTTCCCATCTTTCTTATAACCTCCCTTTAAGTACTGAAAGGCCTCAATAAGGTCTCCCCAGAGCCTTCTCTTCTCCAGGCTAAATAACACCAACTCTCTCAGCCTTTCCTCATAGGAGAGGTGTTCTATCCCTCTGATAATTTTTGTGGTTCTCCTCTGGACCCGTTCCAACAGGTCCATGTCTTTCTTCTACTGAGGACCCCAGAGCTGGATGCAGTACTGCAGGTGGGGTCTCACCAGAGCGGAGTAGAGGGGCAGAATTACTTGTGACACCCTTAATAAATCTTTTGATTGACCCAAATGGATTTCACCATCTGTCAATAAAATAAGAGTCTAGTTCTAAAGTAGGATAATAAAGTCTCATTACTGGAATAAGGGTTGTCCTAAGGGTTGCTATTATCATTAATTATTGCATTACTGTAACAGCTATGAGTCCCAAGTAGAGGGTAGGAACTAACCTTAGTATATGTGGTATGAACACAGTCCCCCAGCTTGTCCCTGATAGTAAAGACAAGGGCAAAGTGCAGAGATAAGAGGGTCTAAGACAGTTGAAGACCCTGATCTTGGCAGACCTTCAAAATGAATGAGGAAATGGCCAGAGCAGAAATAAATTGATTGTGTACTGCATGAAGGGCAAGTTAATGGCAGGCTTTTTTACCTTTCCTGTCCTTCCCATCCTGCAGAGTTCCTATTCCAAAAAGTTCCTAACACTTTGGGACCAAGAACAGTCAAGATTATAGGTATGTCCAAGACAGAAATTTAAGTAAAGGTGGATTTGTTGTGAGGTCCACGCTAAAGGCAAAGAGGAGGATTGTGGGAGGGCTGTTAACAATGCCATAGTTTAGCCTTACAAAGCTCCCAATCTGAGGGATTTCTTTGGAATAAGAAGTGAATGACCAATGATAGTTATTATTGCCAGTAAAGCTCTTAGCTCAAAGTTATTTAAAGAATATTGCCTCTCTGCATTTAATGGTCTTTAATTTTCTGTGTCCTTTATACCTTTCGAAACCAATTTAAATATGTAAACATATTAATATTTTGTTGAACTAAAGTCTTTGTAAGAAACAGAAGTGTTGGTTGTTCCTATCATGTATATCATAGAGGCTTATCTGCTCAAAGAATACACATGAATATTTTAGAGTTATAGTAGAATCCTACCTGACCCTTAAGACTCAAATTAAACCCAGTATTTCTTTTACAGAAACCAATAGCATTTTTGTCTCCCTATTCTGATGTAAAGCTTTTTTGAGTGTGCATATACTTTCAGCAGTGCAATTTGCTTCTAGCTTAGCTTACAGAAGTATATGCATAGTGATACAGCAGAAACTCATCTGCCATAGGCAACAAAACTCTATGATAAAGAAAGGTACATATTTGCTTCTCTTTGGAGAGAGGTTGTGCTGTTCTTTTGTTGAAATTAAGGTTATAAGTTTTACTGAGAAAAATGGAGTTCTGAATACAATATGCTAACTGGAATTTTTGTTGTTGTTGTTGTTTGCCTTTTTTTTACTGTTTCAGTTAGCATAGACTAGACATCAATAAATGATCAGGGATTTCTTTAGTATCTTCTATCCCTTTGTCTATCCACCCTCCATCTCCAACTTGTCTGTTGAGGAACTGTTACCACCTGTATGCCTGGTGCTATACCCCAGATACTGGAAAGGTACTGTGTTGTCAAATGAATCAGGACCACGACAAACAAGTGGAGACAAGGAGTCAAAGACAGGAAGAACATTAAAACTCCTTCTCAAAAGAAGCTGTATACCATGGGTTCCCCCCTATCACATAGCCAAATAAGGCTTGAGCAACAAGCAATCCCCAGCCTCCTCCCTTTCCAAACTCACATCACACCGACATCCATATTCATCTGTTGTCAGAAGCTTGGGTGAATTCAGCCATGATGTTAATGAATGGATAGGCAGTGATGCAGTCTTTCCCGCTGAAAATGATACAGAACTGTACCAGGCTGATTGGAGAAAACAACAGTCCTCCTAGTCCCTCAGTAAATTCAAGCTTGCAAGGAGCTACATAACTTGCTATTTTTGATTTCAAGATAATTAAAATACTCCCCACAGTCTTTGAGTTCCCCAGTGTCTCCCATAAGAAAAATAAAATAACCTTCCTTCCTTTTCATTTTTAAATGTCAATTGTTACACTACAGACATGGATCCAATACATCAAGTGGAATAACTAGGCCACTACTGAGGACACAATTGAGGTTACCATCCCTGGGGTTGACCTGTATTATAAAAAGCCTCACTGACAGCGACATTGTCCCACATCTACAAGACATACTATGTTTGCTTATAAAGCAACTACTGATGTGTAAAGCAAACCATAAGGTTCACAGTGTGAAATGAGATTTTTTTTTTCCAACAGATCACTTCTGAAATCCTGCAAATTTTATTCCTGCCAGCTGAGTCTGAAATATAGGGAGAACAGCAAGAAGGATTCTCTGCCCCTTCCAAAGTTATTCTTAGGAACAAGTAGAAAACAACACCATTTGGATTTTCCATGTTCCCAAAATAAATGTGGTTGAAATTGAGTGAAATATGATATTCCAGGAGATTTTTAAATTTAAGGAAGCTATGATTGTAATGGAATAAATCAATCATTTTTCCTGCTAATTTTAAGAACAATTGCACAAATATTAAGAAAAATATTTGTATTTATCTTCAAGAAGTTCAAGTATTCATGCCAAAGTTTTACAAGATCATGAGAAGAATGATAAACCAAGTACCTGCAGACTTTTCTAGTTTGGTTTTAATCACTCATGTTGTAAGCATATGTCTCATTCAAAATTTCACAGAAATATTGAATAAAATTAAGTTCAAGTCAGACCCCTGAGGAACTCAATTTG
Source organism: Haliaeetus leucocephalus (assembly GCF_000737465.1). Classification (NCBI taxonomy): domain Eukaryota; kingdom Metazoa; phylum Chordata; class Aves; order Accipitriformes; family Accipitridae; genus Haliaeetus; species Haliaeetus leucocephalus. The sequence goes on along the minus strand of NW_010972477.1, from coordinate 467,404 downwards.
AAATACCCCCATTTGACTGATAGGCTACTGATAACTTCTCTCCTTTCTTCAATTGCCTATACAGTCAGTTTATCTCAGTTTTGCAGACTGTATTTCTATAGTTTAAAGATACATCTAAGATTATATTCTTATAAGCAAAGATACACTATTGCTTGCTGCTATTAGCCTGCCAAAGAAGAGAATTAGAAAAAAATATTCAGAATCAAAGGTGTCATGCATATATTGTCTTTTAAAAAAAAAACAAATTACCATTCTCCTGCTTTCTTATGTACTGATAATTCATCTGGGGATCTTACCAGAAATCAATCTTTGGTTAAAAGATTTGTGGTTTGTCTTGCCCTCCCTCATTTATTTCATGGTTTCCTTTCAGTGAACTCCTATGTTCATCTATACCTCTGAATTTTCCCTCAATCTCTCCTTTTTCCCCCAAAGATAGTTGCTAGTGGATTGTAAATTGGTTTAGCTCTTCGCATACATTTATCAAGACATCTCTGGTACATCGAACTTGTGTAAATCCTCCTTGATCTAATTTCTCAAGAGCGTGTTAAGAATTGGGATAATGAATAAATGGAATCAATTTGGAAAGAGTTAATGTGTCTTCTCCTCTCCTGAAGTGAGTAGCCAAAACCCCTTGGATTTCTTTGAAGCACTGCACAACTATGAGGAAGTTCGATCCAGCTGATATATTCTACTCAAATTTCCAAAAGGTTGTTGATTAATTACTTTCACAAAGGTTTTTAATGAAGTTTAAACAAATGTGGAATGAGAGAAAATGCCTTGACATGATTAAATAAAACGTTAAAAGAGAATAAATAAAGGGTAGAAGTAAATGGTCATGTTTCAGAAAGGAATAAGGTCACCAGTGATTCTTCACCTTGTTCCGTAATCTGAAAAAATAGGAGTATGGCTTCCTTATGATACAATTTTTTTTTCAGGCTAGTAAGTATAAAGAAAAAATGAAGAGCTGGTGAAAGAAAAAGTTTCATGAGTCTGAGTGACTAGACTACAGAACAACAGATGACCTTCGATGTAGATAAATGTACAATGAGACACGAGGGAAAAATCCAATCCTATCTTTCAATATAAAAAGATGGGTTTGGGAGAGACCACTACTGTTCAAGAGCAAGAATTAGGAGTTACAATACACAGCTCTCTGAAAACATCAAATTTCAATAATCAAAAAGGAAATTGTATATTAGGAAACGAATAAAGAAGAAACAAGGAAACATCTAAGTCACAGCATAAATCCATAGTTTTCCCAGCCTTGAGTACCACGTGTGATTCTGATCCTCTCATCTCAAAGAGAACAACAGCTGAAGCAGGAAGGGTTGAGAATGACTACCTGACATGATCAGAAACGCATGATGACTTCCATATGAGGAACAGCTGAATATCCTAATACTCTTGCAAAAGACAAAACTTTTACTATTCATAAAAGAGAACTGAGGTGGCCTACAAGTCATGACCGACATAGGAATGGTTAGATAGGGACTGTTTACTGTGTCCTCCAACACAAGCCCTAAAGAAGCAAGCTGAAGAAAAATTCAAAAAAGATAAAGGAAGTAGCTTTTCATGCAAGAGGCCGTAGACCTTCGAAACTCTTTGCTGAAGGATGCTGAGGAAGAGAAGCTTATAGGGTTCAAAGAGCTACTGGACAAGAGCAACTGAAGGTGGAAGACAGCTCTGTTAGTAGTTACTTCACAAACAACAACAGGGAATGCACCTACCCTGAAAACTGCTGAAGGCTGCAAAACTATGTGGGAGCTGGTATATGCAGGGAAGGGTTGTTTGCCCTATTCTTGTTTTCTCTCAAGGGTTGGTTGGGGAACAGAATACTGGGCTGGCGGGACCCCAGCAGAGCTAGCTGATATACTGGACCAACATGGCTGTGTTGTGTCAAGTTACAGCTACCCATTAGGTGAAAGTGGGAGCAGAAAATGTTTTAGTATTTCAGCCTCTTCCAGCTCTTTGCTTTGTGTTCACTTTCATTATTACATAATGGAACTAAAATTCCCCTTGCCATCCTTTTAAGTTTAATATCTTTATACAATCCTTTATTGATGCTTCTTCTATCCTTCCTTAGTTGTAATACAGGTTCGGCTGCAGCCTGAAAGAGGCCTTCTATTGACTGCTAGATGCCAAATAATAGCTAAAAAATTGTCAAGTATCACAAAGTATCTGACATGACATGGGGTAGTATGGTCATATGGAACAATTATTTTTTCAGTCAGTTCTCATATAACAGTACAGTGGCCTTTCACTTCACATACGGCCTTGTACTCCTAAAAATGAGCCTGTTTACATAAACCTACAGCAGTTGTGTCAAGCTATACTGTGGTAATATATGGATTCATTAGGCAGCAAACTGAGCAACTTCACCACAAGCATTGGAAAGTCCACATGACACATGAGAAAGTTAGGTATCTCCAGAGTGAAATTACACATGTAAAGAAGAATTAATAAAAATACTGAGTCTATTAATATATTTCTGAAATAATGGTAGCAATTAAACCTTTTCATCCAGAAGCCAGTTTCCAAAAGGATGTTACTGATACATACTCATTCTCAGGTTAATTGAACTGTGTAAATCTAATATTGCAGTCTTCATGACAAGAAACAGTATTAAACTGCAATTTACAATATAGTAATTAGAAAAAAATGGCACAGAAGCAATAAAAGGTCCTAACAAATAAACAAATATCTGTAAAAAAAATAATGACCAGATGGCCAAATTAGCCAAAGAAATAACAACATTAACTTAGAGACCTTATTTTGATGGCAACTGGATTAATATTAAAATTGGGTTGTAAAATAATGTAGCTTTTATTAAATAAAATGAATTTTCTTCTTGGAAACAATTTTATTTTAAATATTTTCAGTAAAATAATGTCAAGATATTTTTCATATCTTGGAAGCATCATCTTGTTAAAACCTAAGTCATTCCCACCAGGCTGTATTAGACCATATCTGATGGTCTCCTGTGACACTAAACAAATACTGCATTACTGGATCAATGAGCTGTAGATGTTACTGTAAAAATGACACATCCCTCACAAAACCCATGTATGGTGGCTGTTCTCCATCTCAGTGGGCAGAATACTTTCACTCTTCTGTGCCCCTGTTATGAATAACAGATTACCGCAGGCTACAAGACAATTCACTGTGACAAGATTAAAGAAGCTGCTGTGGATCCACAATACCTGTCAGCAACTCCTCTGATGTATTTCCCTAGGCTGGAGTAAATCCAGACTCATTTCTGACTGAAGTCCCTGTCCTGCACTGGTGGAGTACCTTTATGATTCATCTCATGTAGTAGATCAAGTGTGATAAACTTGAGTAACTATTGAATGACTGTAATAGTGCATAAAGGTAAGCATGTGTGAGAAGCTTTGCAGAATCAGGACCCAAGAGAAATTTACCTTTCTACATGATAAATTTGATAGCTATCAGATATTCATTTACGATTTAGAAGGCTGTCATTTTAGATGCATCGGTTTTTAATCTCAAATTTTCCCTATCCCAAATGGTTTCAAATATGGGAATTATTATTGACCCATTGTCCCCACTGTCAATAATTGCTGATTTTGTATCACACTTCATTAACTAAGTTTACAGACTTGGCAATAAAAATCTAATTGAATTTCTGATCTGCTTTGAAGCAAAAGCACCAGAACAGGCATGAAAAACAACAGTTTGAAAAACAGAAAACTAAGCATCTCAGCTACAAGAGCTGAGCAAAAAGCCATTGATTCCAATAGCGTAACACCAATTGAGAAGAAACACTTCTCTCCCCAAATCCCTGTCTCTTGTTAATATAGAGAAGTAAAAACAGAATAACATTTGTCCTAGTCTTCTGAATAGCTAGGTTTTTTCTTTTATTGTCATTATCTTGAATACAATGTTTGCCTATCAAATGCACTTACATAAAACACATCAGATCCATTTAGTCTGTCTAAAGACAGATATTAAATGGTATCATTTAAATTGAGTAATAATACCCAGAGAGTATTACAAAGGTGGGAAATCAGTAATTTTGACGGCCAGTTTGAAATGTCTAGGAGGGGCCTGATTTTCATATCTAAGCACATACCTTCTGAAATGCAGGTTGCTATGAAGGTATTTCAAGTTCAAAATCCTACCTGGAGAAATCCTGAATCACCAGTCACCCTTGGAAGTCTTGTCCATGAGATTCCTTCCCAGCCTGAGAACATCACTGTCCAGTAGCTGCACAGAAGAGGCTGCTATTCCCCCTGCTCTTCTCTCAAACAGTTGTGATGATGTTACAGGGCAGAAGAAAGCATGGAGTGTTACACACTGAGCAGATTCCTTCTCATGACAGTGTGGACTTAAGCTTTCAGAGAGTCTTCACAGCAAGTATTTCCTTGATTGCCTAATCTTAATTAATAGAGCCTTTAGGCTTCTGATACACATCATGTCCTACAATAAAAGGTGGTGTAAAAGAGGAAGAAATTGAAGTAATTAATCTGCCTAGATGTCTTGGAGTACATTGAGGGGGAAGTGACATTTCTAACTAACAACCAGTTGTATAAAGCAAAAAATGTAAAGTGAAAATATTTGAAAACTAATAAAACTGAGGAAAATGTATGTTACTATTTATTTTTCTATTCCTGGTAGACAGGCAAAAAAAGAATCTACATTTCATTTGTTTCCTTAAATTATTTGAGAAGAATTTAACCCTCCCTCATTTCCCCCAATTCTATTAGCATAGGTGAGAGCATCCAAGACCAGAAATAGGCTGTATGTGGGACAGTAAAATGTTCCCATCTCATCTCATATTCTTGCTTTTGGTTTTGGATGGATCACTTCACCTCTCAAGTGCTATTTCTGTTACATTTTATGCCTATATTGCCTCCTGTGGGGTCAAGCCCATGAAAGGTAGCATAGCAACTATCATGACTGGGGATATGTGCTAATGGAGCTTCAAAAGCTAAAAGATAAAGATAACACAGTCAGGTCTGGGGTATGTTAAGAAAGACAGCAGAGGATGGAAGTAAATTTGTATAGTCCTTAGCATAATATGATCCCAACCAAACCCATTTTTGTAGACAAAGTAGTACTATCTTGCTTTATCATGCTTTATTTTCATCTGCTGGGGAACCTACCTTTTCCTGTCTTCCCAGGGACTGGGGAGAAAGACAACTATTCAGTTGAACTACGTAATAGAGAAACATGCTTCAGGCCCATATTTCTGGCTGGCAAACCTAGGAATGTTACCAGACACATAGAATCTATTCTGCTCAGGACACTAAAGTTCACCTGTAAATAGAAAGTTTACATCCTTAACAATTAATTTTTTTTATTTTTTTTTTTTTACTCCAAGACTTCCAGCTATTTGCCAGCCTGGTCAGACTGTCAAGTAGATAAGGCACATTTTAAATTCATATCAGAGCTGCTTTAGATCTCCATTTTTAAAATATAACAGCAGTGAAGGACTACATAGCCAAGTGGCATGATATCCTGTTATACATTATGTTGATATTCACTTGACTGCAGAGGAATAGCAAGATAGAATTAAGAAAAGAGAAAACAGGCTGTAATGGAATAGAAGGCACATAAAAGATAAGGAAAATGTAAGTAAAGCTAAGAAGATTAGTAGTTTGCCTGCTCTTTCCATGTTTTTGAAAATAAAACTTCTTTCAAGATTAGCTGCTAGACTTGTATATTAGTTTCATCAAATCCAGAAGTTTAGATCTCAACATAAATGAAGAAACGCTTCAGTGTACTTCTGGCCCTGTGCAACATTTAAAGTATCTATTGTTAACAGTGTTTTCTAGTAGCACAGGCACTGACAGTGTTGCTTTTCAAACATTAGCAGTGAACAGTACTCTCCACTGGAGACCTAAAGTTTTTAAAACATCCCCCACATCTTGCAGAATTTTCAAAGGTCCTTTGTTTTAGGTATCATGAAGACCACCAAGATGATTTATGAACCACTAGCCTATATCAGGACTGAAAATGTGGAAATGGATAAAAATGTCCTCTAGAAAAGAGCTCAAGCAAAGGAAGATGGGAAGAAAAAGCCTCTCAAAACAAAGACAGGTGCTCGGAGAAATGAACGAGAGGTCTGAGATAGCACTAGGAAAGTTGCCAAATTATTTGTTTGACATTAACTTAATTTCTGATGATTCAGATGAAGTAATTATGTCTGGTATTTTCACCTCCATTACTCCAGCTTAAAATGAAGTAGTCTTGCAGGGTGTAGTTTTCATGAAGTGCTAAATAGCAGAGGGGCTCGCACTCAGATGCGTTATTAAGCATCCACATGAACCAAGAAAGAAAAGATGGATAAAATGTACTATTCTACAGGTACAAGTATACTTGTACAGGTATACTGTTATAATAATGCCCCCTCCCCCCCCAAAAAAAAGAAAGAAAGAAAAAGAAAAATCAAAACATTCTTTGAATTAGCTTGCAACTATGCAACATGGTTTGACCAGCCCACATAGCAAATTACAGATAGCTCTGGAAATTATTTGTTGTTTAAGGTCCTAAAATACAAATAGTAGCATTGCACCATGTATGCCCAATCAATATATCCACAATACTTAGAGTAGACCTTTATTTCCAACTTCTTCACGATATACACTATCTTGAGAATATTAAGTGAAAAATTCTTTTCTCCTTTGTGTTTCATCAAAAAATGTGACTTGTCTAATTAATGAATCTATATCAATTATCAAAGACTGCCCAGCAAAGAACTATTGAAATCTTGCTAAGATACACAACACTGAATTTAGAAATTCACTATAAAAAAATTTTGAAGCTCCATGTTTTTTAAAAAATTGAGAAAAGTCCTTCAGTTGCTGGGCTTTCCTGTGAATAAGGAACGGAAATATTTCAGAAGAAATGAAAGCAGAACAGATAAATTGCATTTTTGAAGAAGAAAGTTCCAATTGTAGCACAAGTGAAATAAAGAACTTGTGTATTTATCATTAATATTTTGGAAAGCACTCTATAGAAATCAAGAATTTAAAAATAGAGATATTTTCTTGTTTAATGGATTTCTGCTAAGATAGAATGCCAATACAAATGAAAGTAAAGAATAGTAAAGAAAAAGACTATAGTGGGCACATGCTATATATACCTCACTCCACACCAGTAACATCTTTCACATCCCCACATACACTCTTTGTTTACTGATGTTCAATGATGAGATTGCACAAGTAAATTTCAGCTTATTAGGTGTTCCAAAATGTTAATTTTGACTACTCACAATTTATGATTGTTGAACTAAATTTCATAGTCACTAATTAGTTGAAATAAAAAAAAATTCTTAAAATTTTCTCTGAAAAAAAGAAAAGAGGAAAAAACCAAACTCTATGTTTGCTTCTTTTCCTAAACAAATAAACTTTATGCCATGCGTTTATGATAATTGAACTAAGTAGCAGTTTTCTTCTCCCAAAACACTTGGACAAAACAAGACAGCTGATTGAAAAAAAAAAAGTTTCTTAAAAGCTTAAACCCAAACTTGCTTTCATAACTGGGGAGGTGGGGATTGAATAGGTTGGAAAATGTTGTGGTGTCTTAGTTTTACTGGGTTTTAACCTGAGTTGCTCACTAGGAAATTACAATGGAGTCCAGTAGTCCCTTGATTCTATTCAGCTCTCTTCATACACTGACTCTCAAGCTACAGCAACAAGCTTTAGGGGTCAGTGAATGAATGAAATACCACAAACAAAGAACCAAACAAGTCCAGACATCAATCCCTATACCACAGTAAGTATTTCAGTGACTTGAAGAGAGCCCTTTGCACTCCAGAAATCTTACCTTTTCCTCCTCCCCTCCTCTATTATATCAGTTGTAATAGAAGTTTACGGAGTCCCTGTGAGTCCCCAAAGTATATCAGAAGACTTCCTCACCCGAAAATCAATTTTGTAACAGTCTAATTCACTTAAACCATCAGAAACTTCTCTGTTTAAAAAATTTTGGATTGAACGGTTTTCACACTATAATTTTATATATTGAGAGAATATTGGAAATTCCATCTAAAGGAATTTTATCGTAAGTATGGAGAAAGTTAGAATTTATACTGCATTAACGCAACAGTATTTCTATTAAGCAGTGAGAATAAATATTTAGACAGCTACCTTTGAAATTTTACCCTTGATGTAGAGGATACAAGACCAAACCATTGCCAATTCATAATACAAAATACTTAAATGTGTCATCATTTAAATTTTAGCTTCACTTGGCAGATTATTCTTTGTCACTGTAATTCTCTTTGATGTACTTAGGTAAACTTTATCTCAAACTACATTGAATTTGAAAGAAGGATCAAAGTAAAAAAGTAGCCATAAGAGGAGGCAGGGTTCAAGAATAAATTTCAGTCAATGTCTAGGGCATGGGAGCCAGTCTGACATTTAACTGAATTGTCTCTTGAAAACAAAGGTAACATGGGGTTCTGAGCTCACACACTTGAGCATGACACACAATTGGGGTATGCAATATCCCTCCTTTCCAATATATCACAACAGCTACTATTTTAGTCAGTCCACACATACTGCATAAGTCTACATTTAAAAATAGCTGCCTGTTCAGTGAAACAGGGATTTGGGCTTAAGTGTTTTCTGTTTGGCATTTCTTTTCTGTTTTGTTTTTAAAGCAGGTCATAGAGCTTTCGATAGTGCATGAGCTACTTAAGGGCTACATTGCTACCAGTATTAGTGTGCTGTGCCAGTATAGAGCTTAGCACTCACTAACATGCCTTGCTAAAACTTGCTTTGTGTGTACACACACACGTTATCATTTTATAGCTCCAAGCCAAACATCCAATTTCTCTAGAGACCTCCAACAACCTTCTCTTCACCACCAACTCTGAAGACTTCAATAGAAAAGTAGTATATTTACCTGGGTTGGTACCAGGAACACTAATACAAGGGTTTGCTGATGCTGAGTGAGGAGCACACCAGGCTCTCCTGAACTTCATGGTGGCACCAGGTTCTCCCACCCATGGGAGTTCATCCCATGGTATTCCTGGGATCCAGGGCACCAGCAGTCAAATATGGAACAGGTTCAGTCATAAACCACTGAAAAACCATGCAAAGTCTTCACGTAAGGTACACACCCCTGTCACTCCGGAAGATTGGTTGTTCTCCCAGATATTCAAGATCACCTTCATCTTTCTGAATTGCGTTCATTATCAGCCTAATTGCAGTGACAGTCATAGGGTTGGCAAACTCCTGTTGCTATGACTGGTTTGTTCTGATACAAGAGACTATCAGCTCCCTTGTGAAACAGATTTACTAAAAAATGTTATTTCCTTGTGGGTTTGCTTGCTTGATTTTCTCAAGGGAAAGACGTCACCACTGTAGAGAAGACAGCTAGAAAGGAGAATAATTTTTTATTATTATTATGTCATCATTGTTATTATTGATTGTTTAAAAGTAAAGGCATTTAGCAAGGGTGGGTAGGGAAAGGCAACAGGCTAAGGCTAAAAATTATGGAAAAGACTTCAAACCAGGAAAAGGTTGGACAGGTGAGAAAGGAGCAGCAGAGCTGCAAAGAGTTCAGGCCTAGGTTTTGAAAGCTAACAGACAGGTGCATGCGGAGATTGGCTGGTGTGCATCATGGAGCCACTTCACAGTGTCACTGGATTTCTTACTTATTCAAGAGCCTTTTTTTAGCTCATGCATGACAGAAATCTTTTTGAGGACCTCCTGGTGCTGCAGCGCAATCATTGGTTTTGACCCTAGTCTCCACACTGGGTGTTGAACAACAGTTTCTGAATTCACTTCCTTCATAAGAAGCTTTTTACAGGCTGAAAATCATTGGAAACCAAAACAATGCATGGTAAGGGGAGACAGATGGAGGAGTCACTCCAAAACTGCACTACTTGTCTGAACGAACATATTAATGTAGACACAGCCCTCATGATGGCCATCAGCTTCCTCAGAGAGAAGACAAGATGAGCCACCACACAACCCTGTCTGACCTGCTGTTCACCTGACTCATCAATCCAGATTACACATCAGTAGCATGCCTACAATCACACGGGACAATAAAACATTGGTGTTTAGATGGATATGGACCTTTCTGTGCCTGCTTTTCTTATTTCTAGAAAGGCACGTTTTTGAGCTCTCGCTGTTGCAGAAATTCTTCAAAAGAGAACACGCACATATTAACCTGTCTCTAAAACTGCCACACAAATAAACAACTTCCAATCTTCAAATTTTCTAATTTTTAACTACATCTTGGCTGAGTTAACAATATTAAATATAACAGCCCATGCACACAGGCTCACTTAAAGTGTTAAACTTGTAATACATTCCTTTCATCTTCTTGCTCAGTTTTCCCAGTCTAACCTAGTAGTCTGTGACCACAGCTCCTCAGCATACCTCCAGCTCCTAGTGGTGAGATGATGTCTGGTCATTTTGGGAACCTTTTGGTTAAAGAATTACTAATCTTTTAACACTCTCTCCCTGCAAGGCAGCCCATTCACCTTTCTACATGTAAGCAGCAGTAACTATCATAGCCTTCTTGCAGTAAAACCAAAACCACAACCCAAACCAAAGAAACCCACAGATATGTCAGAAGAAGAAAAGCTGTTTTGCTGATCATTTACTTTAAACTTTATTTGCTTGTTGAATGAAAACTGCAGCTACATTCCTTTTTAAATCAAAGTAGCTGATAGTGCTTTCACATGTATTTTGACAGGTAATAAAAGAGGACTTTCCAAGGAAAGACAAAACTGCATAGATTGACAAGCCCAACTTCCTCCTGAATCAAATTTCTCTGGGTTCAAAAAAAGAAGAGGCTTGTAGGCCAACCTACAAGTTTCAGCATCTTGCAGAGTAAGTTGCATTAAGATATGATGACAAAGTCACTGACCATTGTCTCATGGCATCTCTAAGGAAACTGCACATTCATGCATATGTCAGCAGTATTTTTCAAGACAAGAGCATGTGAATACTTCAAAGTTGTTTGTTATTTAAAGCCAAGAACCTGTGTTTGCAGGGCAGGTCCCACAAATAACAGGAGTTCCCAATTATAATAACTGTCTTGCTTGTCCACACTTACTGCATTTTGGTTCACATTGCAGAGAAGTCTCAGGCTGCATGGACTGATTTTTTGTTTTGTTTTGTTTTTAATGAAACCAAATCAGAACATGCACTCTAGAAATGGACCTGCTTCAGTTGCTACCTTCAGTTCATGGGGCCAGACTAGAGCTAGGTTGAGGTAAAACTCTAGCAGTGCATATGGTGTGACCATGACGCACTAGATGTTTTAACTCTGCAGATCTGCTCCACCTGGATGATATTCCTTACTAATGTAAACACAGCCACAGAGCATCAGAGGGGAAAACCAAAGGATTAATAGCTGTGAGCTCCAGCAACTCTTACCGTATTCTGGTTCACAGAGATATTACTGTGAAAGTTTATTTCTGTTGAATTGACTTCTAAGGAGAAGATGCAGAAGAATTGGTAACTGCAGTCCCTCTTTATTCTTCAAAAAGGATAAATTGTTCATTCGCAGCTAAGCCTAAAAGCATTCCATAACAGCAAGTCAAAAGCAAGGCCCTTACAAAAAGATATTCCTTACACTAATGGAGACGTAAGGGGGCTTATATTCTCTGAGTGTGAAAGATCAGCAATAAAGTCTCCACAGATACTCTCCAATATGTTCATCATTACTGTCATGAAATAAAAATTTAATAACCAAAGCATGAAGTGGCTGTCTGAAGACTTTAATTTATTTATTTTTTTTAAAGCAAAAGCACTCCCTCAGATATCATGCCTATCTCCACATTCCCCAAACTGTTCCTTGAAAGTGAAAGTCTGGCCAGACAGCTTGCCATTCATTAAAGTTTTTAAGTACCTTAAAAGTTTCGCTAGTCTGCTGTATTACCTCTTCATAATCTTCCTTCTGTTTTGTAATTAGGTGTTTGTTTTTTATTTTGTTAAAATACCAGCAACATCTTAAAGTACACACACAAATGGTTGTGTTATTTGTGTTTGATTTCTTGTGAAGATGATATGTAGTACTCTTTTAAGGCCAAATAATGTTTATAAAAGTCTGCTGGCACCCACATACTAGCTGGTTAGTTCTTCCTACCATTGAGCAGATTGTACATACCATGGTTACACAACTTCTTCCTTTCCCTCCTGACTAGGACCAGCCTGATTACAATAAAGGCCACAAAAATAGCAAGTAATGTTCTTTGGCTATAGAGAACCAATATCCCTTTGAAAGTGGCTAAAGAGAAGAAATGTAACTTTGGACTACATATCATGTCCTGAAACATATATTCAGCAATTCTCTCACCTTCCATGGCAACAGCCTCAAATGTTTTCCTGATTTCCCTTAGCAACAAGAATTGCAATTAGTGTGCTTTCCAACATGCAACTTCTTGAAAATCCCACATTGTCATCCAACTAAATTCCTTAGCATTCCCTGGAAGCATCCTATAATCAGCATTGTTTGTTAGCAGGATGAGATATGCATGAGAAAAAAGTTTGCTCCTGTTGGCATGAGAAGGAGGGAATGAGAAAGAAGGGGCAGAATTAATCCTTTTAACTTCATGAACATGATAATGGACTAGTTTCAAAGGAAAGACTAAATACTCCTCAAAGGATGGGAATAAATGCCTTCCAAAGTTGACACAAAATGTAACTCAATTACTAATTACTTACACTGTGTCCCATATTCAACATCCTCATTTCTAAAGGTATGCTTTATCACTCAAGAACTGCATCTCTGTAGATTTTTTAGCACACATGTCTTTGGTACAGGCAAGGTATAAACAGTCTCCATCTGTTTTCTTCTGTTCAACCAGGACACCTTCTCCTCAGGAGATTATTTAACAATTCAACAATAATTACTGTGATGTTGAGACTAAAAAATGTTCTTAACTATTTTGGTTTATTCTTTCTAGCAATCAGGTTAAATTTTATTTTCCTGTCTCTTCCAGGATCACACTACTTCCTTTTCCTCTTTAAGTTTCCTTTTTTTGTACTTTCACTTTTGGCTTATCTAAAGATGAACTGAACAAAATCAACAGATGGGATGCACTTAAGTACACATCTCTCTATTCTTTCATGGATTAGCCCCCAAATTAAAGGTTATTTCTTGAAATTGTACCTTTATACTACTACTACTACTACTACTACTACTACTACTACTAAAACTATTCTTCTATGTGGGAGAAGTCCCAAGAATTTTTTTTTTTAAAAAAGGTCATGGAGCATAAAAGAACTCTGAACGTTTTAAAAAAAAGTGAAGCAGGAAATACTACATGTTGTGAAATGGCTGTCTCTTTCAGTTACTGCACTCAAAGTGGCAACTGAGTCCTTTATCAAGTGACATAATGAGTTATGCTTTCCTCAGCTGTGAATTCCTTTCAGGCCAATATCAAGGCAGAGGGCTGAAATGCAGATAATTCAGCTTCTCCTTTTGTTTGGAAAGTCTTTGTTCCTTATTCACTCCAGTCATTAACTACAACAGCACATCCATCCATCTTTCTGGTTTGCTCAGGATGTCTCTGTGGTCGGATGACCAAGAGTCTGTGCAGATCCACCTACCTTGGGCCAATAAATGCTGTCCTTTCTTTAGGCACTAGATGGCATGTGTCACATTCAGCATATGATGCATCTAATACTACTAATCCCATTATCCCTGTTAAAACAACGTCATTCCTTTCCAGATCCCGCCTCTATTTTCAACCCTGGGCTATTGTACTCTACAATTATGGTGAAAAAAACCCACAAACCCCCAAACTTTTTAAAGCAGCTTCCATACAAAACTTGTTATCTTTATTCCTGCTTGCTGTTGCTCAGTGACCCTCAAGATCCTGTTACATCATAGTCAACTCTACAGCGAGTGCACATTTTATTCCTATTAAATTCTATGAGAAAGTCATCCAGTGCTACTAAGGTCCTTACCAATTTTGTTAATCCTCATCTTTTCCTGTTAAAATATGTAGATACTATTCACCATGAGTAGAGAGGCTACATTTTGATGTCAGGAAATAAATACTCTTTACATGGTATAGTATTTGTCTTACTTGAGTCATGTGGGAAAAACTCTTATTGCAAGAGCTCCGCAGCATGCAATAGGCTTACTAAATAGTATGTCTGAAAACTGCAGTGTTTTGGACCTATTACAGAAGCTCTGGCTTTCCTTCTGAGGAAACAAGATATATTCTAGCCAGGGATAGGGTATGCATGATGGTATGCATGAGTTTTTTCCAGCAAAATTTTGGTCAACTCTTATATTAGCTGAACACACTTATCCACCCTTAGATAAAAGACGACTGCAATACACAACTCAATTAGGAAATGCTTAGTGGAATTTTCAATGGATATGCACTAAATAAAAATGCATACCACCAGGTTCATCTCAGGCGAAAAAAACCAGGAACAGGCTTGCAATTGTCATCAAGAATTGCTTTCGTGACATTGACTTTACTGTCTAAACCCATATATTCAAATCTCAGTAACCATGATTCTAGTGCTTGTGAACTCTCTAGCTTCAGCTTCTTAAGGATATTAAAACCTGGCTGCATTTTTAAAAAACACTATAGCACAGAGGAACCAATTCATTTTACCTTTATCCCTCAGTGTTCTGGAAAAATAATTTCCAATTAATAGCTATTGAACAGCTCAACTTTCTTTGACAACTCATTAAGCCATTGCAACTCTGCACTCTCATTTTTCTAAAACTAGACTCCTGAATAATTGTTTATAAAGGTCTTCATCTCTCCGCAATTTAGAAGACATTGCACATTCCTGTGCCACCTAGCATTATTTTCAAAACCCCGTTTTTCATCTTAACAGATGTCTGTCTTTTTCCCTCTAATTACATTGCTTAGCATCAGCAGCAAAGCTGTCTCTCATACTTAGGGAAGCAAATAACTGTAGAGTCTAAGATATTACTGTATGGTGACAAGATAAATGCTGACATATTAATGGAAATTAGTGCAGATGTTTTTATCTGTGCTTCAAATGGGTTACTGTTAATGACAGCAAAATTAAATGTTCATTTGACCAAAGCAAAGAACATGTACATAGCTCTTTTGCACAGTGATCAGGCTGCTAACCTGAAAGAGGAGAAATTGAGGTCTCAGACCTGGTTCCAGCAACCATGCAGTTGAACAGTGCAAAGTGAAATGGTATTGTGAAGGACAGCACCAAAGTGCCTCAGTCCTTCTCAGTATTCAGCAGCCTGAAAGTTCTCAGAAGGGTGATCAGCTAATGTTAAAGTAACAAACATCATTCATGACTTCTGGTCTTTCAGTTATTGTGAAAATGGACCTTTCATTATATTTTGAGACTGCTGGACACCAGACTCCATAAGCAACCTCTGTTTTCATTGTGGGACAAGTGAGAAGAAATATCACATCTTAAGAGTTTAAACTCATTTTAAGTCCCTCACATCCCTCATCTTTCTTCCCAGATCAATAGTCCAATATAGTCCTAACTTTGCCTCTTATATGCTTCAAAAAAAGTTTACTGATTCTTTCACCATCCTTCCTGTAAATACCATCAGCCATTTTCTGCCATTTCCTCCAAAACCCACCAGCATCCTGGTGTTACATATCCAAACATTCCTCTCAGCTCTTTACCCTCAGAGCAGGGTAAAGAACAGCCAGGTTAGATCATATCAAAGGTCCACCTAACTGGGTATTGTACCATGACACAAATGGCTGACAAAGGACAGGTAAAATCTAGGGAAATCATTTACAATACCTGCCATTAATGGCATTCCAGTCTCCCATGTATTTTTATGTCAAGGCCCTCCCAAGGCTTCCTCATTTAGCAGCCCTCAAAGGTCTCTTCTGTGGATATTTCAGGGATATAAATGCAAATGTATGCAATTTCTACCATCTACAGCATCCAGCAGCAAGGAGGCAACAGGCTACTGTGCCAATCTCTTTGGAATGTGGCTGCTGCCAGTTCCTTCTACCCTCTAGTGCTTCAAAGGGGTTGGAGAGCAAGCCCTCTCCAAACTTGGTTGCAGACCCTGTAGACAAAATATATGCTGTGCTATATACTGTGTTATCTAAATCCAAGGACTTGATCTCACTAGGACGAGATTTACAGGCTAAATTTCAAGTACTTCTGTTTTCTCATGGTGTGCCATCTGTTGCACAGAAAGATCATTATGGGGGCCTAACCTGGGACTGAGCATACAATTAATCAGGCCTATTCCTAATAACTTCTATGTTGTCAAGTTTTTGAATGAAATATCAATATTAAATAAACCTTAAGACAAAAAAGGGGGCCTCTAAGAAGCAAAAGCCTTCCTGCCTGATCGCATGAATTTGTCATTCCTCTGAAGGCTTATTCTATTCAAGTAGCAAGATGCAGACTTTCAGCTGAGTAAGGTGCTAAGTGAAAGTCAAAGGCCTGACAGCTGCGGTTATTGCCATGAGCAGTAGGTAGGAATCACAAACTATCGAGCAAAATACCATTTGAAATGAGCTTTTTCCTGATTTTTGCACCAGGTCATGTTCCTTTATGCTCACACATACAGAAGAGGATTTATTTTAGCGAAAGGGAATTTTGTTCCCTCCCCCAGGCAAATAAAATGGAAGTGAATCTACATGGGGTTTTTTCTGCGTTTTGTTCTTAAACCTGCTTCAGAAGCTTCTATAAATGGCAGTTGTATTACCACAGCACAGAGCTCAGAGGAACCAACATTTAGTAGTGCCTTATGCCCACAGACAATTACACTGAATTAATAAATCCTAGTTAACTTCTTATTAATGCAATAAGGGAAATCAGGCTACTTCTAATCATTTCAAGGCATCACAGGTATCATGGAGATGCTGACCACCACACTTGTGAAGAGATAAGAAGAGAGATGACTTCTGATATTTCCTGGGGAATTCATGCATGCCCATGCTATTCTGCTCCTACTCCCTTAACAAATGGGGCACAAGAGCTCCCCGCTACGGGACTTAATGTGACTGCATCCTCTTTCATGTCTGCATCATCACTTTCCTTTTCCAAACACACATTTTCCTTCTCCAGGAGACCATGAAACAGCACTAAAGATAGCATGTGATGAATAGACTGATAGAGAAATACTGTGCTTATGAGACTGATCTAAGCTGCTTGCAATATTCTTGTTTTCGTCCTTCATCTTTGCTCCTTTAGAATGTTTTTCTTCTCTGTTTATTGATTTCTTCAGTGATCAGGCACTTCAAGTCCAATATTTTTTTCCATTTATTTCCATGTTGCACTCAATGTATTTCAGAAAGGAACAAATCTAGGGACACATGAAGGTTTGTTTAGTAACAACTCCACTCCCTCTATGCAACTTTTTTCCACACTCATCAGTTTTATTTTGAATAGTGAAGACAGTGAACAGTAAATTCAGCACAGGCTTGAACCCTCTCACGAGGCTCTACTCACCTCTGTTGCAGGTAGGAAGTGTTCATTGCCTAAACTGCTGTTAAACAGTGGGAAGACTCCTACAACCCCCCTGTTGCTTAGCAGTACCATAGGTAAGCTCTCATTTTTGACAGTTACAGGAGATTCCCTTGCTGGAGTTTGTTCTCCATCGGAAACATATTTCAGTTACATTCTTAGCTTTGGATTAGAGGGAAAAGACTACCAGGAAGACAGTCCTGTGCCACGGAAAACATTTTCATAGCTCGTTTTTGAATACAAGTAGGAAAATACAACTAAATAAGGCCTTAGGAAACAAGAAGAAGGGCAACCATTTTCAGTACTACTGTTAAAAAGCCCCCTTCCAGTCCCCCTTAAAATTCTTCTTCAAAAAAGTGATTGTACAGGAATCATTTCAGAGTAGTCAGATAGCAGGCCAAGTCTGCAGCTTTTCACCTAACTAGTTTAGTATCATTATGTTCTCTGTTGGTTAATTTTCCTGTTGTTTCATCCTCTGGGAAGGATCAGCACTTCTGTGTTGGGTCAGCTCAGTAAATAACATTGCAGGGTTAGAGAGGGGGGTCTGCCAAGAATTAGCACAAAGTATCTAATTTGTTTCCACAAGAACATTTCCAGATTTTTTTTTAAAGGCAAAAGGAAAAAGAAAAAATATCCAGTCAGGATGACCATGTTTGCAAGAAGAAAAAAAAGTCAAAATATTATTCCAGATGGTCTGCATTTCTGCTACTTTTTATCTACTAATGCAAAGTTATGGATTACATGAAAAGCAGATGTTGAATTTCATAGTAACATGTCCAACTCCTCATTTCTTTTACCAGCTTTCCATCAAAGAGCAACACAAGATAGGTGATGAAATATGAAATATGTCTATTACCAAATGCTGGGTAGAGATTCTAACACCTAATGAACATCCTGCTACTTAAAAAATACATGAAGATCATATAACAATTAAGTTCTGTTTGCAAGAGAGAAAGAAAGAACAAGCCACAAGTGATGAAATGGGAAGTTTCTCCCTACCATTATGTTTTACTCTTGACTTTGTCTAAGACTGCCAAAAATGTAAGAATGGGACCTGCAAGACACTTCACTTCACATAGCTGACACATCTCACTTAATTGTGGGGGTTTTTGTCAGCTGGACAGAAGTAGAGACTACAGAGCAGGATATGAATATGAACAAAAACAAAATAAAAATATCCATGCTCTCATTTAACAAAAGCAAAACCACCTCAAAGAATGTATTTTTTCTTCTGGAAAATGTTTCTTTAGACAAAAAAGGCAAAACAAGAACCATAATCTCAAAGAAAATACAATTTCCCAACTGACACTTGGTCTATTTATAATTTTTCACTTTTAATGGTGCTGCATTTATGTGACATTTCTCTAGAGGAAGAATAAGGACTTTAATGATTGGTGTTAGAAGAGGAATAGTCCACATATACATTTGCATCTCTTCTGAAGCAAAATCCTTCCTCTTGTACAACGTATGCAGTTGTGTTTCCAATAGTATTGCTCAGATGATTGTGGTAATTGTTATGATGCATTGGACTGACTAGGTACCTATAAGAGCACCCTGACAACGCAGTGAAGAGACAGGGACAGATGAAACCATTACAAGTAAAACAGCAGCTATCTATTGCCCAACTTCTTCTATATTAGAAAACTTGTTAGTCATTTCTAGAGAGGGATTTGAAGGAATGAAGAAAAAGCCTCTCATCCTCACCAGAACTTCATGTTTAAAAATGTTTAGACTAAGCATCAAATACTGTGTTTAGGAGGCAAACAATTATATCATGTATATTTGTTTTTCTGTTTAGTATCTGAAGGACATAGACCAGAAGTGCCCATTCAGTACTTTGTAGCCTTATGCTAAACTACACTTACATGAAACACAAGGCAGTGGTTCAAGAAGCCATCAGTAAATCTCAACTCCACTGACTTCAGTAGAGCAATGTTTTCATTTACAGTTTTCAGCTACTCTTATTGAAAAGAATATTAAATAGATACAAGAAGGGAATCAGTGGCCAAATGTGCTGAATTGTATATTCACCATAGCTAAATGTGCTAAATGTTTGATGAAGGATATAAATAATTAGTAACACACACATACATTTAAAAAGTTTCTTCTGCTGAGGCATGCATATATCTGACATCTGAGTTTGGAGTGCCACAATGTGCTTGCTTTGTTATTTCTCTTCCCTAGCACTTTATGTGGCTAACCAGGGAGCCACGTTCTTTTCCTGCGCCTACCAAAGAGGCAGTGGCCCATCATTTTACTGTGCACTTTTTAATTCCCTCAACTATAGCAGGGAGTTACTGATGTTCATTGACTGCTCACTGGGACCTGTATGTAGTAGAACACGACATAATCCATTCATTCACATCTCTATTAATGTCATTCTTGCATAGGCATAACACTGTACACTTATTCCCCCAAGCCCTCTTCATTTGCCAGCTCACACTCTTCTAAGTCTTCTAAGCCACTTTTAATCACATCAGGCCTGAAATGGGAAAATATAAATAAATTCTTCTGATGATAAAAGAAGTATGTATGTGTCATGGTTTAACCCCAGCCAGCAACTAAGCACCACGCAGCTGCTCACTCACTCCCCCCCACCCAGTGGGATGGGGGAGAAAATTGGGAAAAGAAATAAAACTTGTGGGTTGAGATAAGAACAGTTTAATAGAATATATAAAGAAGAAACTAATAATGATAACACTAATAAAGTGACAGCAGTAATGATAAAAGGATCGGAATATACAAATGATGCACAGTGCAGTTGCTCACCACCCACCAATCGATGCCAGTTAGTCCCCGAGTGGCGATCCCTCCACCCCCACTCCCCCCAGTTTATATACTGGGCATGACGTCACATGGTATGGAATACCCCGTTGGCCAGTTTGGGTCAGCTGCCCTGGCTGTGTCCTGTGCCAACTTCTTGTGCCCCTCCAGCTTTCTTGCTGGCTGGGCATGAGAAGCTGAAAAATCTTTGACTTTAGTCTAAACATTACTTGGCAACAACTGAAAACATGAGTGTTATCAACATTCTTGGTATAATGAACTCAAAACATAGCACTGTACCAGCTACTAGGAAGACAATTAACTCTATCCCAGCTGAAACCAGGACAGTATGTATTCACGTATACACATACATACTTATAAAATTGGTATTGCAAAATTCACTACCACATGGCATGCAGATATCCTGAAAAAAAGTGTTATTTTAAGGACTCATATGGAAGAGGACTGTAAACATGAAAATATTAAAGGCATGCTACAGTAAGCACAACTGCATGTGCTAAAAATAGGGAATCTACTGTATATTTAGTCTACCAATCTTCACATTCAACCTGCAATGCAAACACTAACTAAACTATAATAAACCTTCTAACATCTAAAGACTCTAAAAGAGCTGCATATTTACCATAAATTACCATCACCTTGATCTGGCAATGATTTTTTTAAAGACAAAAGGAGCCTACTTGAATAAGCTGTTTGGTTTTTTTATTATTATTTTAACTATTCCAGAAATTGCACTTGAAAAGAACTTTAAGAGTTCCAATAGACCTAGGCTTAAGAAAAGAACCCCAACCAATCTCTGAGCAATTAAATTTACTTGAAGTTCTCAAAATGAAAAAAATAAATGTTCTTTTTCCTTCTTTTTGTTCTAGTGAGATGATGGAGTTGGCATATACTCTGACTAAAAGACAAAGAAGGAAATGCTATACAAAGGAGATGTGATTGTTACCAGGAATGCTTGTTTCTTTCCCATTTATTTTGCTTGCCTACAGCTCAAGTAAGTTCCTCCATGTCAGTTAGACTACTGTAAGGGAACACTTCGGGTCCTGTAGAGCAAGGGAGGTTTTCTCTACAAGCAAAAAACCTAACACCTCCCCATCCCAAGTGCAAAATAATATTTTTTATGTCTACAGGGACCATTATTAGAGAAGTCTCACTGAAGTATCATTCTATAGCAATGAAGTTTGTTACTGAAACCCATAGAGCTAGTGGGTCAGAGTTACTCTTTACAGATTTCCCAACCACAGAAAATGATTGGTCAGTCTATTAGGTGACAAACGTGAAGTGAATGAAATACGACCAGTTCTATCAGCACTCTTGCACTTGGGAAAAAACAAAAAAACTTAATTTTTATTCTTTTTCTGCCTGAACTCAAATGAAAAGCCAATCATGAAGTTTACAGTGATACACAGAATACAATCACTACTTAGACGTGTGTGTGCAATCAGACATTAAATGTCAAAAGTTTTAGGAATGGTTAAAATTCCTCTGAAGATTTCTACCTCAATATGTAGATTTAAAAATCATAGCTCAAGGATGGATCATTTTATAATTTTAAATCATGAAAGAATGAAAAAGACTTTAAAAACAAAAATGCATCAGGAAAGTGAACAGATGGATGAAAAAAACTTATAGTAAGATAGTCTAAATAAAGAAACATACTTAATGAAAAAACTTTGGATGTATCACGCCATCAGTTCCTTTATTAAAGAAGATAATGAAGACTAATACCAAAAATTTTTTACCTCATTTAGTGAAGAAATCCTTTTCCAATGTGCAAAAAAGCAAGAATAACCTGCACTAAAATAGCAATTCCATAAAGAGTGCTAAGATGCAGGGGGTGGGGAGTGGGAGTGGGGGAAGAGTACCAGTGATCTGTTTTGATTTTAGCAGAGTACCTAATTTCTCATCAACGTCAGGTTGGTGTCTTTGTCTCAGGAATAGGCTCAGTACATTGAAAAGGTCATGGAGTTTGCTCATGCCTTAGGGAAGCCATTTCACATCTGAAGGACATTTGTGAACATCAGAGGTGAATAAAGGACAAAATATGTCTATTTCCAGTCAGCCAGAACATATCAAAGTAAGCAGCAAAATTTCACATGAAGACTGCGGAGCAAGAAAAACATTGGGAAAAAGCAAAGAAGGGCATGTGCAAATACACATAAGCATCCAACTACCAAATTTCTAGCTTCCATCTATTTCTCACAGTGCAATGTATCCAAAGCATTTCTTTCTCTCCAATTCAAGAAGTGTGAGAGTTAACACAAAGGAAGCACAATAACAGGTTTAATATTAAAATATAACCAACAATGTCTGTGATTTTCTCTGCCCTCTGGAGAGAACATACTGGAGCATTTCTCCTTATTCAGCTTAATCCATCCCTCCCTGATCCATGCCAAGTGGCATGGGACCAACCTGAAGCAAACCCTCAGACATTACTAGCAAAAAAAAGTTTAATACCACGGATGGAGTATCTTATTTACACCAGGGTGGCCACCCTGAGGCCTGGACATTCACACAGCGCAAACCAGACTCTAAGCTTAGCAAGACCATACACGTCTCTTGGCTTCCAGACTTCCCAAACAGTAACATACTACAAAAAGTCCTGAAGAGTATGTCCCAACCAGTAACATACGACATTACAGATGAGACTGTCAGAAACTTTCTACATCTTGATATTCATTCAAACAAGATGTCAGTATCTTTAGCATTCATAAAATGTTTTCTTCAAACCCTCTGAGAAATAAGTTGGTGAAAGGGAGTGAAAGAATTTTTCTATTGGCTCTTTCTCTGTAAAGTACACAGTAAAACCCAGAAAAGCCATCAGATAAACATGAATGTGTTTCAGAGCAAAATAGCTACTACAGGAAAATAGTATCTCCCTCACCCCACAGAAGAGTGAGAATTTTTCGTGTTTTCTGATTTTATTTTCACCTCATGACTTTTGAGGTTTTTGAAGATAAGAAGAAACCCACTAATGTACAAATATGTCCATTTCCATCTAGCAAGTATGCCACACTCACTAAAGAAAGGTATTTAGTCTGTATGTGATACAAAATATTGCCCCAGCTTTGCAGACAGGTGTGCTCTCTGCTGACAATGTTTTAGCAGTGGTGCTCCAACACATTCCATCCATTTGAATTCTGTGAGAACACTTGCAAATGCACTTGTATGCTATTCATAGTCCTCATGGGGCAGAAAAATCCCTCAAACTTTCACAATTTTATCAGGTCTTTTGAGTAACTTCAAGGACTTCTGACCTTACAAGCTTCTTTGGTTTCATGTAATCAGTTCAGGTATCACCTCATCTGAACAAGGTTCTAAACACACCTGAAGAACATGTTGCTACATGCATCTCAAACCACTATATTGAAATTTCTTATATTATCATGGGTACACAGTATATACATGGTAGTTAAAAAATACTGGATATTTTATGATATCTCACTGATACCACTATCTTGGAGAATCTTCCTCCTAATCCTTTGAAATAGTAACTCCAACCTTTCCCAGGACAGTTCCTTTGAAACACAGAGGAAGTTACACTTTCCCCCATAATTAGCATTCTAACTGCAACATATGCAATTCAAATGAGTTATGTGGCCTGACATCCTGCCTCCTGATAACATCAGATGAACTCAAAGACCAAAAAACAGATGCATACTGGAAGAAATTAACATAATTCTTCATCTGAGAATTTTTTAATAGATTGAAATGTATGCTTGAGTGATCACTTGAAGCCCCTGGAAAAATACTGAATATATCTTGAACGCAATTTTTTCAAATGGACCCAAAAGTTAGGCTTCTCTTATCTGTTTATCTCTTTTTTCCCACTTTGAAACCCAAGACTTATTTCAGGTCTCTCTCATATGAACAAACCAAGCAATAAAGAAACTGTGACAATACTCATGATCACTGGATACGAGAACCCATGACTTATTGCTTTCTGAAAGCAGCTATATAGATCTTCCTTTTACCTTTCAGGTGTGTTAGAACACTTAGCTCTTGGGGAATGTAAGTCAATCAGGTTGCATGGGGAAATCTGTGAGCTGAAGCATCCCCTTTAGTTCAAGCTCAAACATTAATATTTTAAGGACAATTTGCCTTCTATTTAAGATCCTGAACAACAGAAATAAAAAGCAGAAGCAGCAAAACTTACTAAGACAAATTCCCCTATTACTAGTTGTGCTATTATTTAAGAATATATTGTCTCCTTCAACTTCACAAATACAGAGAAAAATACTGACTTCAACTTCCACAGTACTTATGATTCGATCAATACAATTTGTGTTATTTTTAAAAAGAGCTGACATCTGCTTATTTTCTTCTGACATACATTCCAGTACTATTCATCCCACAGAACTTCATAAGGGTAATGCAAACTTGATTTCCTACTAAATTAGTTCCATTGTAATGTATCATTAATTTACGCCCTTAGAGCCTGGAACTGCATTTCCAAAACTAAAGAAGTTTCATCGTCCATTGGCTTCACAGATCTGCCCTGTACTGTCTTTCAGTATCTAATCATAAGTCACGAAGTTAACTTTTACCAGCACTACATTTTGTATCCCATATTTCTACTTCTGTGTTCTGATTTCTGTTCATGACCTTTTTTCCTCCCTTTCAAGTCAGCATAGCTAGTCTAGGTAAATATTCCCCCATGCATACTTCTTCCATGCTCTTCACTTTTTACTGATTTCTAAAGTCCCCAAATTAACAACCCATGACAAGGCAATTCTTTTGCACCATTAGCTCTGCAGGAGTTCCAAGCCTGTTATAGAGATTACTTGCCAAAACAAATAATGCAAATAATGTGCAGTACACCCATGTTGTTTGCCTCTAGTGACAGCGTAAGTCTCAGCTGTTCCTTCTCTGCAGCTTTTTCGTAAATCAGAATCTAATTTCTTTATCCTGTCCAAGGTTGTTTTCACAACTACAGTAACCAAAAACCCCAGGGTTTTTAGGGCCCCCCCCCCCCCCCCCCACGCCCACAACCATCACAAAAGCCAGAGAACTGAAACACTGCCCTGATTTTTGGAGTTGTCAGCAGGCTGAAGTTGAATGAGAAATTATCACTGCATAACTGTTTTGTAAATTAAGCTGTGCTACTTATCACACACACAACTTCAGAAACTGGCATGTAGTAAAATTACTACTGTGATCAGAAAAGAAATATTGTACACTGCTTTTTACATTTTTTACTTCTATTTTCCATCTTCACAAATAGTCACATAACATTCTTACCTGTCTTCCTCTTGCATTTCTCTGAATGGATCTTTTCTTTTTCTTTTAAACTTTTATTTGTTGTATGTTCTTCCTTGTTTCCCTCTCTTTTATTCTCTTTCTTCTTTAGTAGTCCTTAATGCAGGTTTTCACAACCTATGTTATCATTATGTCAGCAAGAAACCCCAGCAGGAGGGTTGAAGCCAGCTACAATACTGGTCAGTCGCTCCCTTGACCAAAGCACCAGCATCCCATTTCTTGCCTTGCTTTTTCCTCCTACTGTTTTTTCCAC
Source organism: Haliaeetus leucocephalus (assembly GCF_000737465.1). Lineage (NCBI taxonomy): Eukaryota > Metazoa > Chordata > Aves > Accipitriformes > Accipitridae > Haliaeetus > Haliaeetus leucocephalus. The sequence goes on along the minus strand of NW_010972477.1, from coordinate 441,718 downwards.
CACAATTGTCTCACTTAGTAGCAACATTAGAAAACTGCTGTTTCTAAAAGGCCATAAACATACTCTTTCCAGAAGACGGGGCAATGAAAAAAGGGATGAGGGAGGGGCCACATTCTGTTTGTGGCTTACAATTTAAATGTAATAAATGTAAATAAAATTATGTATTTTATATCACACTACTCATACATAATTGACAAGGTAAAGAGATTAGAAGAAAGTATTTTCTAAGTTTCTCACATAGTGTCCTTTTGCTATTAAAGACGGGTTAGCATTTGGCCACTTCACATTATTGACATTACTGCTACGCTGTGTGCGCCAGTATGTGCTATGTAAAGTTCTTTACTGTCATACTGTCATCGTATTCGGTGTGTTATCTCAATAGTGGAAAGGACACATTCTTTCTTCCCATTCACACTTGTCAAGCTTATTAAATCATAGAAACTGCAACAGAGAAAGTAATTTCAGGTCTTTTTCATTATCATGATATAAAGCATTTGTTTCTGTCCATTGCCATAATGGGGGAATTTATTTCTTATTCTTACAGATGGAAAACAGTTTATAGCCCCAAAACCACCAATTAAGAGAGAAAATCAAGACCATTTATTGCATATATTCAGGAATTCTGCTGACTGATACCTCTGAGATATTTTAGAGGCTCTGCTCTTTCCATTACATGGAAAAGACAGGATTTAATTATACTTTTAAGTGAGATGTGATTATATAACATCAATCTCACACCATGTGCTAAATAGAAAGATTGTGTAAGAGACAATTCCAGCTACATTTTTTTGCAGGGCAGGGGGGGATGGTCTTGGAAAACACAGCAGTAATGATTTCCTTGAATATTAATGTGAGGGTTTGTATTGTACCAAGGAATGACAGCAGTTTAAGGAAATACGATGGCAGCAATTTTTAGCTCTCTGAATATTAATAGCCTTATTTTCAATTCATTGTCACTGTCACATTATGTAATTGTGGAGGCAGATTCTACCACCCACATCAAACAGGCATATGCCGTCTTCACTGGAAAAGCAAATCCCGGGCATGTGTACTGACAGAGCTGGGAATAGTGTATGTTTAAGCAGGGCAGGAAAGAGAAAGGGACAACAATTTATTTAGCTGTACCATTTGACTATCACAAAATTCTCTGTGAACTTCCCCTTCACTGAAGAACCTTCTCAGACCTTTGTATGTGCTCTGGCATACATTTAAACTGCAATCCAGACTGCAGTTAAACAACAGTATTAAGTTGCCACAGACAGAGAACAGATGTCACCGGCAGATCATTTCCTGTTATCCTTTCAATAATAGCACTTCACATCAAATCAGGGTGCAGCCACTTTGCTGAGGCTGCTCTACAGTGAACTTTCTAGAGTGGTGCCAAAATAATGCTGCAGAAAACATTAAGTCAAATAAAAATATGACAGTCATAGTTCACAGGCTCTGTTCTGCAGCATTTGCAACTTATTAATCCAAGACTACAGGAAAATAGTTGAACACACTCGTACATAAAGCAAAGAAGAAGAAAACATAATTAATCTTTTTGTTTGTTTGTTTGTTTTGTTTTATGGTATTCTAAAATGGGTGTTATTCTGAGTTCTTATTCCTGGAAATTAACTGCTGGTGTGTGTACTTTTTTCTACAGTTTCATTATCCAAGATTTCATAGCCTGTTACTGTTGTACATTTAATGGGGAAAGAAAAGTTTTCAGAGACCCCAGAAGAAATAAAATTTACAAATCATGTGGCCAGAATATACTGTTTGTGAATTAAAGTAAAGAATAATCTTCAATATTTTGTGAAAGAGGTATTGACGATGTTCAGAACATCAAACTCATAAACCACTGACCAGGTTATAATAGGCTGTTTCACACTGCCAGTATTCAATTTCCAAAACTTTTTGTTAGTATTGAAACAGAAAGACAACAATTAGAAAATTAAGAAATTGGGGAATAAATGGCTCAGCTGGCTTGAGATTCCAGTTGACAGAGGTACACCTGTCTTCCTAGATTGGTAGAGCATCACTCAGCTGTACCTCTTTATCACTTATAGCTTGTACAAAGACTGTGATGTTTTAAGTACAGAAGCAAAGCCAGACCAAATAAATGCAGAATCAAAAGAAACATAAGAACATATCTACATCCTCTAAAACTGGCATGGGGAGACTCCTTGATAGTCTGAATTTCCTAGAGTAAATCTTAACCTGATTCTTACAGAAAAAATGGGTAAGCTGCTGTGGACCTACAGAGATTTGCCAATTAGGACCCAGTTTGCAACTGGGGACTTCAGTTTACAGCAGCCTATCTCATGTGTTTACCATAGAAAATTTGAAAGCAACTAATCTCAGTCAAAGTGAAAGAGATTTACTTACACCAGGATTCATCTTCAAAGAAAATAAACAGGTAGCTCTTTTTCTGGAAGAAACTTCTCTTTTGGTTTCTCCGTTTCTCTGTTAGAAAAAGGAATTATGCTGAAAACTATCTGCAGTTATCTGCATGCTGTAAGAAAGTTTCTGAACTAGTAATTTCAGCATTACTAATAAGCACTATCCAAACAGCTGTCTACCTCATATGAATGATTAAAAGAAAATCACATGCAGGGGTATTTGCCATCTACTCAAATTTCTCCCTTCATATGAAACAGGGTGATCACAACCTCTGTAAGACTATTACATGTTTGCTTGTAGGACTTCTTTAATAACTATTACTCAGGAAAGTATGCCCAACACAGAACCCAAATATGTATTTGGCAACATGCTATTGGTCAGCTGTTTGTATAACTGTAGTACCCAAAAGCAACAGTCAGGGTCATAACATCCTAGATATCAGGCATCATATGAACAGATGAGCAAATCCTTCCTCAAAAGCTGAATCTGCAAAGTAGTGTCAAAAATCTAAGATACCTCAGTATATGATGACAACAATAGAAAGGAAGGCAAATGTATGCCAGGTAAACAAAAATAATAGTGTTCTGTGGAGATAGAGAAAACAATCTGATGGTTCTGTATACTCTCTATTTCTATTAATAGTAAACTTCCTTTTCTTTTGTATGAACACCTGGAAACCAGTTTTTGTTCCTACTGGTAAAAGGAAGATAAAAATGAAAGTAGGTCACACTAGAGTAAGTGTGGCACCCACATCTTTCAAGTGGCTGGGAGAAGGGGAAAGAATCAGTTTGGAGACAGCAGGGGAAAACAGGGTCATTCACATGGTGAAATGCAACCAACAGTCATCGCTGCTCACCCTTTCGTCACTCATACATAGAGGCCAGCATATAATGATTGGAATACACAAGCACAAAAACCTTCAGTAGAGTTAGAGGGGAGGAATGCGAAGAAGTTCATAGACTACTAGCAATATGGGCAGAGATTTAATCTTAAATACAGCCTTGCTCACAGAACCATCTAGACAAGCAGAAAACATATTAATCCTTATTTAAGTAGCAAACCCTGAAAATAAAAAAGAAATAAAAAATCTCCTCAGCCCAAGAGGAGAGTGGGGTAGCACATCCAGTAAAAATGTTATGAGTAGCTGATATGCATTGAAGAATATCACATAATGTATTAGTCAAACCCAGACTTTTTTCTAGTATTCTTTTTCACTGAAATTTAAAAGATACTTAAAAAAACACATAGAAAATTTCTGAGCTTTTTTCGTAAGAAGAGTCTTATCTTGTTAAAACATGTTCAAACATATCCTTCTAATCATTTTGCTACAATGCTACTTCCTAGAGCTCTAACACCATGTTTCCTGAAAGGCATCCAGAAACTCCCATTCATTGCAGCAAACAGAGGATGAGAACCTACAGAAACATTAACAAAAGATGTATTGGTACAATACACCACATAATACATCCATATTAATTAGAACTGAAGTGTGTTTACACTGTTCAATCAATTACTTTGTAATTAAAATTACTCATTTAACTAGAAGCAAGAATTAAATGCCTGAATTGCTTAGTTATGAAACAGAAGGGAAAAGACTAATACATTTATTACTTACTAGCAATCCAAGACAATAAATTTAAACTGTAGGCCTCTTAAGATGTACTTGCATACATGCAACTGATGCAGTTAAAATACTCAGATTAATTATTTATGTCTAAGCTTGTAGCCATTCTTCTACTCACATCCATACTTAGGCTGCATTTCTGCACAGGGAATGCAGTAGTTTTAGCTGCTGTCACTTTTTTTTCATGTAATTACATAGCATTTCCAGATAAGTACTTCAGTGTCATAGACATTTATATAGACTTCAATTTAATTATAGGGACAGAAATAATTTACATAACAAGGCCAAAATCTGGTTCAGACCCCATGGGCCTTTGAGACAAGAGGAAGTGGAGACTTCTCAAAGAGTGAGATGACAGCTCTTGGGAATCATCATTAAAATTGAAGTTTAACATTGATAGGAAGAAGTGGAAATAACCACACCTTGACTCAGAACCAATGAAAACACAAACTCACTGTTTGTGAAAACAGTGGATGCAAGCACAGTTCCTTCGTTATGATCCTACCAGCAATCATGCCAACACAGTATTTATAAGGCAAAAGACATAAAGAGTTCCCTGCCATTGCACAGGTCTACAGGTAGGAAATGCAGGTGAATGATTCCCAGAAGAAACACAAGACAATAAAGAAAGAAGCTGAAGGTGAGACTGGACTTTGAGGAAGCAATTATTGGAAGGTGAACTTTGAGATTTAGCTTCGGGCTTTTGCTTTCATTTCAGGTTCATTTCAGAGTGAAGACACATTGTCAAAGGTTTTCAGATGCCCAAAGTACAGATATCTAGCAAAGCTTCCAAGAATAACATGAGTGTTGGGTAGCTAACCTAAGGACTTTACATTTCAATTCTTTGTGGTAAACTCACTAATTCAAAGCACTTTCACAAACCAAACGCAGGGCAATTTTATTAGCTTAGCAGATCATGCAGAGGCAGCAACAGACTACAACTCCTTCTCCCAAGCTCTTTTTAGCTTCAGTGGAGGAGACAGAGGCAGAATACTGATAACACCACCACTAGATGAGAGAGCTAGGAAGCATGACGTTCACGCGAGAAACTGGATGACCATCAGATGGTGAAAGCAGGTGCCTGCAGTGGGCAGCAGCACCCTGTCTGAAGCGGGATGCTTGGAGTCGCAGGTGGAAGTCAAACTGGCCAGCCTGCCAGGGAAAGATATTCTGGAAGATTTAGAAAATGGTACCAGGGCAGCCCAAAGCTACTGAAAAATATCTTTATGCAGTAGTTCAGATCATTAACCGTTCAGATCTTTCTCATGAAGACTCATATTCAAGTGAGATACATGGAGACTTAAATCCAAAACTGTGAGTCCACTCAGCCATCAACTTAGCCTCTAAATACCAAATCTTTAGACATACTACTTCAAAACCAAAAAAACCCCTTAAGATTCCTAAACAGGGAGTGTGCTGCTGTTGTGCTGAGGTGGAACACCCCTGCAGGGAGGAGAGACACCCCTTGGTGGGACAGTGGGAAAGGGGGCCCAGCCCTCAGCAGGCATGGCACCAAGGCCACTGCCATTCGGCATCTCCAAGAGCCTGAGCGGCACAAAGCAAGGAAGGGGAAACAGCCGGGGGCCAGGCCACATGGCTGGTGGAGGGTGGCTGCCAGGTGGGGAAGGCTGGAATCTTGTGACTACCAGCAATGGGGGAAATCGACCTGCCTGACCTGCAAAATCACAATAGGTATAGTATGCTGGGCCCTGGTGAGCATGAACAAGAGCCTTCAGGGAAATTGCCAGGGCTGAGCCCAAACCACGCACCTACCTGAAGGAGAAGTGATATTTATAGGTTTCCCCCTTCATGGGGTGGAGGCACCATCTGATGACCTGAGATATCAAGCCAGGATGTTTGTTGCTTGCCAGGGGCCAAGATGTTGCAGAGGGACTGCCAAGGCTTGTCTGGCCTTTAGACTATTACCACTTGCTGCTCTTCCACGTGGGCACCAGGAATACCATTGGGATAACGCAAAACATATAAAGAGTGACTTCAGAGCTACAGGAGGAAGGGTGAAGGTCCTGAGGACCCAGGTAGTGCTTCCTGCATCCTGCCAGGCAGAGGGAAAGGCTGGAGAATTGGACCCATCCAGTGAGTCAATACCTAGCTGCATAGCTGGTTTTTGAGGCAGGGCTGTGGCTCCAGTGATCACAGGACCTTCCCTGAGGAGCAAGGGCTACTGAGCAGAGATGAGGCACATCTTATAGTGGAGCATGAGTGTCTTCATAAACAGGTTTGCTAATCTATTGAGGAGAGAGCTTAACTACCTATGCTAGGGGAAGGTTACTGTAACTGGAAGAGAACTGAGGCCACAAGGGATAGAGCACATGTACCTGAGGGACAGCATAAGAGGGGAAACTCTCACACTTTCCCTGTGAGAACACAACTTGGGCCCGCACACCAATGCATACAGCATTGTGAACAAGCACGAGGAATTAGAAATCTGCAGCTGCAGAGCTGTAAATTTATTGGGATTACAAAGGCATGGTGAGATAGCCTTCATGACTGGAGTGCTGCAATGGAGGGATGCAGGCTTTTTAGGAAAGATAGTGGGCAGGTGGAGGTGAGGTTGCATATCCTTGAATGCATGGAGCTATGCATTGGGGCAGGTGACAAAGCAACTGAGAGCTTGTGGGTAAAGTATTAGAGGACAGATCAGCAGAGGTCATGTGGTAGTTGATGTCTTCTACAGATTTCCTGATCAAGAAGAGGAGGCAGATGAAGCCTTCTTTAAGCAGCTGGAGAAAGTACCACAGTCAGAACCTGTGGTACTCATGTGTGGTGGACTGACCCTGGCTGGATGCCAAAGGCCCACCAAGCTGCTCTACCACTCCCCTCCTCAGCAGGACAGGGCGGGAGAAAATAA
>NW_010972477.1:434052-434329 GCF_000737465.1 Haliaeetus leucocephalus | reverse complement strand
AGCCACCCCATTATCTGCACAAAGGGCACTACACCTGAGCACAAGCAATCCAGGAGACTTCTAGGCTGTACTGAAGGTAACTCCTTGGTGCAGGTGATCACTGAACTGACTAGCAGAGATGCTGTATTGTGCTTGTTACCACCAAGAGCTATGCTGGACGGTGATCAAGGGCAGCCTTGGCTGCAGTGAGGCTGCAGTGACTGTGAGACTGTGGAGTTCAATATCCTGAGTGGAAGAAAGATAAACAGCAAAATAAATCCCCTAGGTTTTAGAAGAG
>NW_010972477.1:429784-434042 GCF_000737465.1 Haliaeetus leucocephalus | reverse complement strand
ATTTCTTTAAGGATCTGCTTGGCAGGATCCCACAGAAAATTGCTCTAGAGGGCAAAGGGGCCCAGAATTAGCTAGCTAATCAAGGACAGCCTCCTCAGAGCACAGGACAGTCAATTCCCATGTGCAGAAAGTTGAGCAAGCATGGCAGAGGGCCAGCATGGGTGAACACATTGCTCTTGACTGGGCTCAAACACAAAAAGGAAGTTCAGAGAATGCTGGAGCAGGGACTGAGTGCTTCAGAGGAGTATGCAGGTGTTGCCAGCATGTGTAGGAATGGAGAAAGGAAAGCCAATGCTTTCAAAGTTGAAACTAGCAATGGAGACGAATAGCAACCGTCATGGTTTAACCCCAGACAGCAACTAAGCACCATGCAGCCACTCCCCCCCTCCCCCCCAGTGGGACGGGGGAGAAAATAGGGAAAAGAAGTAAAACTTATGGGTTGAGATAAGAACAGTTTAATAGAATATATAAAGAAGAAACTAATAATGATAATGATAATACTTATAAAATGACAACAGTAATAGTAAAAGGATTGGTATATACAAATGATGCACAGTGCGATTGCTCACCACCCGCCGATCGACGCCCAGTTAGTCCCTGAGCAGACATCCCCCTGCCAGGCCAACTCCCCCCAGTTTATATACTGGGCATGACGTCCCATGGTATGGAATACCCCCTTGGCCAGTTTGGGTCAGCTGCCCTGGCTGTGTCCTGTGCCAACTTCTTGTGCCTCTCCAGCTTTCTCGCTGGCTGGGCTTGAGAAGCTGAAAAATCTTTGACTTTAGTCTAAACGTTACTTGGCAACAACTGAAAACATCAGTGTTATCAACATTCTTCGTATACTGAACTCAAAACATAGCACTGTACCAGCTACTAGGAAGACAATTAACTTTATCCCAGCTGAAACCAGGACAGTGACAAAAAAAGTGGAGTGCATGTGTGGTTAAAGGAAAGTTACGCAGAGTGTGAGCCTATTGCCTAGTGGGGCGGACCTAGTGAAAATCAATAGGGAAAAAGCTGAGGTACTCATGGAGCAGCCACAAAGGCAACCAGCTAAACATACTGACAAAGAAGGGTATCTCCTCAGTCAGGAGCCCTCATTCATCCCTGATAAGCTCAATCAAAACCTCCTTTGAAGGGGAGTAGTTGGCAGGAGAAAGAAACCTTGATGGGTGCAGGACAAAGAAAGTGTGACAAAAAAGTGACCTTCCAGGAAAAGAGGAGTCAGCAACAACCATACCAGAAACTGTTGTCCTATGCCTACTTATGTATGTACACCAAAAGTAACTTGCTGCCTACCTAAAATGAGCTTCTCTGAAAGATCTTCCATGCATGAGATCTCCCAGATAGACCAGATCCTTGCCAGGGACACCTGGCTGACTTTGGATTCTGTAATGCCTATCAATCATCTTTGAAGTGAGACTTTTCCATTGTTGATTAGCCCCACTCCTGGGAGTGGTTTGGCAAGTGTCACACCAGTAACCCCTCACATACTATATTTATTGGCACGTGCAGTGGTAAAGGTTCATAAACATGTATTTGCTTCACTAGTTGGAATTCTGCACTAACTTGCAATATATATATATTTGCTTTACTCTTGTAACATATACTTGCTTTCCTAGTGGTAATTTTGTACTGACTAATGTATATTTACTACTATTGGTAGTGTGTGTGTGTGTGTGTATACATGTTTTTACTAATAGTAAAAAATTAGTTTCATAGAAATTTGTAATAAAGAAATTCTCAGAAACACAGGCATCCATGTCCTTGTGTATTGCAGAATCCTGAGAAACCCATGCTCACGATCCAAACCTGCAGGTTGGGTAACCTTCATAGGCTGTGACTGTGACCGTGACTGCTACAGGTACTTCAATCCTTCTTTGCCTCAGTTTTCAATGGTAAGGCTGTCCTCAAGCAATGAAGCTTTACCCACAATAAAGGAAGAAAGATTTAGGGACCACTTAATCCACTTGGACATAGAGCAGACCAGATGGGATGCACCTGAGGGTGCTGAAGGAGCTGGCCACTGTCTATGGTCTTTGAAAGATCATGGGAGTTGGGGATGTTCCTGATGACTGGAGAAGGGCAGGCATCACACCCATCTTCAGGAAGGGCAAGAAGGGGAATTCAGGGAACTACGGGCCAGTCAGCCTCACCTCAATCCCTGGGAAGGTTATGAAGCAAATCCTGATAGAAGCCATTTCTTAAACACATGAAAAGCAAAAAAAGTGATAGAAGTAGCATGGGTTTAACAGGAGGAAATAATGTTTGACCAACCTCCTTACTTTCTGTGACAAGGCAACTGGTGGTGTGGTGTCATGGTTTAACCCCATCCAACAACTAAGCACCATGCAGCCACTTGCTCACTCTCCACCACCCAGTGGGATGGGGGAGAGAATCGGAAGAAAAAAGGTAAAACTTGTGGGTTGAGATAAGAACAGTTTAATAGAACAGAAAAAAAGAAACTAATAATGATAATAGTAACAATAATAAAATGACAATAATAATAAAAGGATTGAAATATACAAAACAACTGGTGCACAATGCAATTGATAACCACTCACTGACTGATGCCCAGTTAGTTCCCAAGCAGCGATCCCCCCAGGCCAACTACCCCCAGTTTATATATTGGGCATGACATCACATGGTATGGAATACCCCTTTGGCCAGTTTGGGTCAGCTGCCCTGGCTGTGTCCCTTCCCAACTTCTCATGCTCCTCCAGCTTTCTTGCTGGCTGGGCATGAAAAGCTGAAAAATCCTTGACTTAATCTAAACACTACTTAACAACAACTGAAAACATCAGTGTGTTACCAACATTCTTCTCATACTGAATCCAAAACGTAATACTATACCAGCTACCAGACAGAAAAATAACTCTATCCCAGCCAAAACCAGGACACGTGGATAAGGGGAGGGATGTGCATGTTATGTACCTTGACTTATAAAGGCCTTTTACACATTCTTCTGTAGACTCTATAAACAAATTGGTGTGATATGGGCTGCATAAGTGGACAATCAATGAAAGACTGGCTGCACTGCCAGGTTCAAAGAGTTGTGATCAGTGGTCCAAAGTCCAACAGCCAATAACCAGTAAGGGTCCTCAGATCAGTCCTGGGACTTCTGCCGTTAGTGTCCTCATTAACAACTTTATGACTGCAGTGCTGCAAGGAAGGGATACAGACTCTTTAGGAAGGAAAGAATGGGATGATGAGGAGAGGGTGTTGCCTTTTATGTGAGAAAAAAGTTGGATGTCCGGCAGCTTCAGGACAACTAAGTTTAACACTGATTCCAGTGTTCCCTAGTTGGGGATGTCACAAATTAGGCACGGACTACCTGAGCGTGTATATGAGTACTTGAAGAAATATTTTTGAAGGGTCTAATCTTTTCTAATATTTCAAACCTTGGATGAAAGACAGTTGCCTGAGTTAATACATCAGCCATTAATATATCTGGAGAATCAGTAGTTTCACCCCCCACGATTCTCACAGATTTTGGATAAGGCCTTCACAGTAGCTTGTTGCAATGTCCTTGAATCTCCTAGTGTTTATCCTAAAAGGTTTCTCAAACTGTATTTGGGCATCTTTGTGGATTTTAAAAGTAGCTAGTGCTTTATTTGTCCTCAATTTTAGAGATAACAGAGAGGTCTCTTAATAGTTCATCATTTATTAAGTGATTTTTTTTTCACTCATTCATCTAGCATGAGAGATCTTTTCCAGTTCCACATCAGTGAAAAACCTTTGCAGTTTTTTGTCTTTAAAAGTCACACTCAGCCATGTTTATTCTGAATTCTTCATCAATATTTCAGACAAATGACAGCTTTAAAAGTTTTTGATACTTTAAAAACAATAAGTCCCATTCTCAACTCACTGCTATTTCTTTTGAAAGAGTGTAGTTCAGTTTACTTTGAATATATTAGTCATTTACATTCTGTTGAGAAAAAAAAGGTAGGTCATGGAGAGGAAAAGCCAAGTGAAGTGAGAAATGGATGTTACTCTGTCATGGTTTCAGCCCAGCCGGTAACGAAGCACCACACAGCCACTTGCTCACTCCTCCCCCACAACCCCCGGCCTCGGTGGGATGAGGAGAAAATATCAAGAAACGCTCGTGGGTCGAGACAAGGACAGGGAGGGATCACTCCCCACTTACGGTCACGGGCAGAAGACAGGCTCAACTTGGGGGAGAGACAAAATCAATGTAATCTGCTACCAGTCGAACCAAACCAAGGCTATTGGGAAGTAACCCCCGACCCGAGAGCAG
>NW_010972477.1:421111-429767 GCF_000737465.1 Haliaeetus leucocephalus | reverse complement strand
AAGAAGAGCTTCCCCCCTCCCGCCTCAGCCCCACTCCCGGTTCTCTCTCCCTGGGGAACAGCGGACGGGGGCTGGGGTCGGCTCCTCACCCCTTGTCTCTGCCGCTCCTTCCTCCTCAGGGGGAGGAGGACTCCGCGCTCGGCCCCTGCTCCGCCGTGGGGTCCGTCCCTCCCGCGGGAGACAGCCCTTCCCCAACTTCTCCAGCGTGGGTCCTTCCCGCGGGCTGCAGTTCCTCACAGACTCCTCCAGCGCGGGTCCCTTCCACAGGCAGGGTGCGGTCCTTCCGTCACAGACTGCTCCAGCGCGGGAGCCGCCGCCATTTTGGGGGACATCCGCTCCCGCCCCCCCGCTCCCCTCCACGGGCTGGGGGGGACAGCCTGCCGCCTCCCCGCGGGCTGCGGGGGCATCCCCTCCTCCTTCCCTGACCTCGGGATCCGCAGAGGGGTTCCTCTCACATCCCGCTCCCCCGACCCCCTCACGGGGCGTTCGTTCCCTTTCTGAAATCTCTTCTCCCAGAGGCGCTCCCGCCGTCGCTGAGGGGCTCAGCTTCCAGCAGCTTCCAGCAGGAGCCGGCCCGGCTGACCCTCACCCAGTACACAAAAACTCCCATGCCACACAAACCTGAAAGTGTGCTCTCAGAAGAATTTTGCTAAGATAGTTTGCTCTGAAAATGGCAAGCTTTTTTCTTGGATTGTGTGATAGAATCTTTTTTTCATCTTTTTAAAATCTGCATTTTATTTAAAAATACTCAGAACATTTGTTGGGAAATATTTGATGATTTCCTTATGAAAAGCAGAGGGTTTTTCTCCCATAATTGGTCAAAGAAAAACATTTCAAAATTATTTTTAAAGGAAAAAGATGTGTAAGTTCTTTCCATGCCTGCCTTGGTAAGTCAGGTGGTTTTGTATAGGAACATCTTTAGCTTGCAATGCCAACCTGTTCCTTTTAGCAAAAAGGGGCTTCCTACACACAGTTGAAGCCTACAGCTCCTCAGACATCTCAGCTGACGGGTGGTTGTACAGGAGCAAGAGATAAGATTGCAGATGGAGATTCACAAAGTGGAATACGTTTTTCATAGAATTATAGAATTGTAGAATAGGCCAGGTTGGAAGGGACCTCGGAAAATCATCTGGTCCAACCTCTTGTGGGAAAGGAACCCTGGATGAGATTATCTAGAACTCTGTCCAATTACATCTTGAAAACCTCCAGTGATGAGGACACTACCACGTCCCTGGGGAGGTTGTTCCAGTGAATGGTTGTTCTCATTGTAAAAAAAATTCTTTCTTATATTGAGATGAAACCTCTCCTGGCTTTTGGAAAAGCCAAGTATATTTCTGACAGATGGGAGCATGCAGGCAAACAATGGTAAACCTATAAGGCAGGAAGGGATTGAAAAGCCTCGTAGAAACAATGCACATCTGTGTCAGGAGTCTGTATTTCTTTAAACAGGAGGCTACTAACAGTCTAGGGCCATTTGTGATAATATTATCAGAGTGCTGCTGAAAATAAAACATAGATTCTGTCATGGTTATTTGTTTCCTCCATGCATCCTTATGAACCTACATTTAAACAACAAAAAAAAGACAAACTGCTATAATCAGTCTGCCAGCCTTGAAGGCAACTCTGACTCAGAACCCCGAAGACCCAGCCCTTCTCCTCCTCTGTAGCTCTTAATTTACACACTGACATTAATTATCATAATCAGCCATTGTATTATTAGACAATATGTTTTTTTTCTCCTCAGAATGAAGATATTAGAGATTATGTTTGAAGGGACCAACATATTCAACCCATAAGGACAATTAAGATAAAGGCTACATGGAGGTTATGTATTTCCAGACAGAGTTTATTTTCACTGTCCTCATGGGTTCAATGTTGAGCAGCCATCACTGGGACCCACAGAACTATGAGAAGAGGAATATATTTTTTTGATCAGTGAAAAGCAGTCAGTTTGGGGCCAGTAAGAGAGAGCAGAAAAAGCCACAAAGTAGTTAATGAGTTCTTAAGCACATGTGTTGCATAGGATGCATTGCTGATACTGTCTGAGAAACTGAAATGCTACTCATGGGGACTTCTTTTCTTAAATGCCTATCTATATTTTATATTTGTACTCCCACAAGACAGAGCAAAATTGAAATCTAGCAATGCATTTGTAGGCATACCACTTCATGGTACTTTTTTAAACTCCAGAAGAAAAACATGTTACTTCTCTGTTTTTTGACTGAAGAAACAGAAGGAAAGTGGTGTGTGTATTACAACTTGAAGACAACGTTCTTTACAATTCACATGATGAACTCAGAAGTCAGCTTGCAGTGAAAGCAGTGAAACACAGCACTGAAAGATACGCTTGTTAATGGCTATTTGCAACGTTCAGAAAGCAAGATTTGTTTTCTTGTCTTTTATCGGCAATTATGAGGAGGTTATGTTTGCTTCAGAAAAAAAAAAGAAAATTACAGTAGTGAAAGACTGCATCATTAATTTCCTAGCTTTTAATCACAGTCCATAATACAGGTCAGACTGGGAGACTGAAATTTCAAGTTCACGATAAGTTAATATTGTTGATGTACCAGTAAGAGTGGAATGTGTATTTTATATTTATTTTTTTATATTAAAAATATCTACATAAATTATAAGCACAGACATAGGTCACATCACTAATTATAGTTTATGTCTCACGCATTCTCTTCAACCCAAATATCTTACTTCAGTTTAAATATAAGTTAAAGATCAATATACTACCACTCCGTTTTACCATGGTAACTCTCTTACTCCTGAGCTTATGACAAGTCATCATAAAGTTGCTAAAAAAGGAGGAAACAACAAAACATTTTTTTTTATTTCCAGTCAGCCAACTTAATTTACTTCTTCAAGCTGGTCGTCTGAGCTAATAACAGTAAGGAAGTGTTTCATAGCAAGTAAAAAGCACCAGTCTGATTTGCCTTCCTTCAAAGTAGCTCTAAAAAAGGAAATGCTCTAGCTCACTCCAGCCAAGTTTTTAAGATCTGTTCGCACACCCACTCATCAGAGCTGCTGTGAGCTTCTCACTTTTAAACAGTCCCTCCAGCTGCAGTCTGAGTGGAGCTGTGATACACCAAGTCTGGCTAAACCTACTGCAGTGCATTAAAGATCTTGTAGCCAATTTAAGCTTTGTGCACCCCAACCACTCTTTCCCATTTAACTGCTAGTACTGTTCCCACCCCTTGTCATTACCAGTTCATGATCCAGTGCATTTTCCTGCCTGTCTTGTCATATTCTCTACAAAAAAGCCATGTTTTTCTGATGGCCGTAACTTTCATGGTGTTTTGCTTTTGCAGTGCTGTGAGACCTAGGCTCCCTATAATAAAACCCTAAGGAGGTAATTGCAAAGTTTATTTATGCTGTATGTCACAAGTGAGTCTTCCTTCTCAAGTACAAGCTAAAACCATTGTATGCCATAGTTTCTAGCCCTGTAAATTATACTCAAAAACATTGTTGACTTATTGTGAGATAATTACATCTATCAATTCCAAATGTATGCAAATGAGTAGTTGGTTTAGTGAGGCACAGCTTTGTGCTCAGCTTTCTGCTTGCTAGGCTATCCCTAATACTTGAGGGATACTGGTGGTAAGGAAGCGTCGGGCACCTACAGAAAAATCAGAGTGACTGTCCCTGGAAAGAACTTCTACCATGACTTAGTTCTCTGTCAGACCCTTCCTAGAGAGGAAAGCTGCTTCAGCATTCCTGTTTCTTTCTAAGCAAAGTATGAGGGAAGTTCACCGAGCCAGACTTTTTTTTTGCAGGCTTTCCATTTTCAGTCTTTGGAGGCTTCCAAAATCATTAGGGGTCAGTCAATGTCTAGTGTATTATCTAAACATCCCCAAATGGCTGCTTTAATCTGGCTATAATCCTAGATTGTCATGACATCAGGTTCCTGGCAAGAAGCCTCTTGTCAAACAAGCAATCAACAGGCTAGCTCACTGCTCAAGAAGTCATCGTGTCCAGCTTTGAAAACAGTAAGTACACTGTAGGGCCAGGTCTGGGGCTTATTTTTGTAAGTCTCCTTGGCATGGAGGTCTGGCCTGAGGTCCTAGTAAATTAATTTCTCATCATCTTGTGATGAATGTGAAAGGGAATAAGGTGCTCCTGTTTCAGACAGTGCTCTTGCAGTAGCTCTCCGTTTTACTGAAGCTATACTTTCTGCTCTGAGGTATCTGCTGCCATAGGGACAATATCCATTTTCTATATCTGGTCTAGGTTCTAAAAAACACCAGTGTGCCTGGATTTTGCAAGTTGTGTAATATGTGTGACCACATTGCTGCCAGACCAAGGACATATCAATACTGAATGCCAAGTTTGGTGCCAAAAATCAGATTTGTAATTAGTTGTTATTCCTTTTCCATCAAAGCATTATCTGCAGCAATTTGGATCAGCAGTAGCAAGGAATCCACAGAAGAATGCCCCCTCATTAGGACTACTTTCCCCAAGGGAGGATGAATAATGAGACAGCTGATTCTCATATATTTCTGGCTCCAATCAAACTACCATCAAGGAAGGGCAGGCTAAAAGTTTGCCTTCCTCCCCATCATCCGACCAAAACGCTAATTCTTTAGGTAAAACTGCTTAAAACCATAGCAGACTGAAACCTCTACTTTGGCACAGGATAAGTTTTGTGTTCATTATCACAAACATTTCTATTAATCTCTGAATTTTCTTTCATTCCATACATACTGGACTTAAAATTCATCTCATTTCCCAAAAAAGGGAAAGTTTTTGACAGGTTTATTACAATATGCATCACATGACCCCAAGCTCTGGGTTCTTAATCCTATGCTTGCGTTAGAGGTAGCATTTCAAAGAATTTACTGGTGGTGGAGAGTTTTGCTTTATTGTTTATTCATTTAGTGTTCCAGCTGAAATTATATTGCATTATTGCACAAGTTATATTTTCTGGTTTTGTATTGGTTTTGTGTGGCAAGGTTTTGGTAGCGGGGGGGGGTTTACAGGGGTGGCTTCTGTAAGAAGCTGCTGGAAGCTTCCCCTGTGTTCGAGAGAGCCCATACCAGCCGGCTCTAAGACGGACCCGCTGCCGGCCAAGGCCGAGCCAATCAGTGACAGTGGTAACGCCTCTGTGATAACATTTTTAAGAAGGAAGAAAGTTGGGAGAGAGAGTAACAGCCGCTGGAGAGAGGAGTGAGAACATGTAAGAGAAACAACCCTGCAGACCCCCAGGTCAGTGAAGAAGGAGGGGGAGGAGATGCTCCAGGCACCGGAGTGGAGATTCCCCTGCAGCCCGTGGGGAAGACCACAGTGAGGCAGGCTGTCCCCCTGCAGTCCAGGGAGGTCCATGGTGGAGCAGATCTCCACCTGCAGCCTGGGGAGGACCCCACACCGGAGCAGGTGGGTTCCCGAAGGAGGCTGTGACCCCGTGGGAACCCCGTGCTGCAGCAGGCTCCTGGCAGGACCTGCGGATCTGTGGAGAGAGGAGCCCACGGAGCAGGTTTTCTGGCAGGACTTGTGACCCCGTGGGGGACCCACGCTGGAGCAGTGTGCTCCTGAAGGACTGCACGTCATGGAAAGGACCCATTCTGGAGCAGTTCATGAAGAACTGCGGCCCGTGGGAAGGACCCACGTTGGAGAAGTTCGTGGAGGACTGTCTCCCATGGGAGGGACCCCACACTGGAGCAGGGGAAGAGTGTGATGAGTCGTCCCCCTGAGGAGGATGAAGTGGCAGAAAATAATGTGTGATGAACTGACCGTAAACCCCATTCCCCATCCCCCTGTGCCACTGGGGGGGCTTGGTAGAGAATCCGGGAGTGAAGTTGTGCCCAGGAAGAAGGGAGGGGTGGAGGGAAGGTGTTCTGAGATTTGGGTTTATTTCTCATTACCTTACTCTGGTTGATTTGTAATAAATTGAGTTAATTTTCCCCAAACTGAGTCTGTTTTGTCCATGATGGTAATTGGTGAATGATCTCTCCTGTCCTTATCTCAACCTGCAAGCTCTTTGTTATATTTTTCTCTCCCCTGTCCAGCTGAGGAGGGGGAGTGATAGAACGGCTTTGGTGGGCACCTGGCGTTCAGCCAGGGTCAACCCATCACAGTCTTGAAGAAAAAGAAAATATTTTTTCTTGACATTTCTATTCCTTTATCACTTTTTGCAGACATTTCAGCTAGTTCAGAGCATTATTTCCACAATTTATCTTCAGCATATCTATTTTCAGTATGAAAATGAGTCCTCATATAGAG
Source organism: Haliaeetus leucocephalus (assembly GCF_000737465.1). NCBI lineage: Eukaryota > Metazoa > Chordata > Aves > Accipitriformes > Accipitridae > Haliaeetus > Haliaeetus leucocephalus. Next base: position 423,545 of record NW_010972477.1, on the reverse strand, counting down.
AATTGTAACATTTCTACTTCATCCACCATATCCTGGAAGGAAACTATTTTTTATTGCCATGATGTTAAATATTTATATATTGATATAGTTTTCATCTTTTTTATGGTAATTTCCTGTAAATGTATTGCATGTCTATAAATAAAAACATATATTTAAGTAGTAATATGATTCAAGCATAACTTTATTTACATAAAAAGTAAGTTTAATTACATAAAAAGTAAGTGGGAGTGCCTGATTAAAAGTCAACTGATTTTCTGAACAGTGTGTTTTTCCTAAGCTATGGAAAATTAATAGAAACTTCCTCACAAAAGAATGTGGTGAACTGTTATATTTGTGGTTTTATAGTAAAAGATGTGAAGCATTCCTTTTGCTCAGCTACAATAATTTCAGATTTATTTCAAACTTAGCTTATTCATCACCTTGAAAAGTGCTGATAGGTTGTTGTTGGTATTTAAAGAAATTTCCTAAAGAAAAGCTGTGAGTGTAGTTGTCATGCCACCTATCTTTTGAACATTCTAACATAGAAATTACTTCTGATAAATTTTATAAATTTTAGACCTTTACTCTGTAGTGTTATCTGATGCTTTCCATGGCATGAAATCTGATTACTTTCCTGCTTTAAGGAGGAAAATGTCTTAAGATTTCCCATGCTTTTGAGGCTGTGATATTGGTTTAGTTTCAGGAGACTAGTAGCTTAGTTTCTGGCAGAGACTTTCCCTAAGAAGTTACCTAAATCAGTGAGACACTGTGTGCCTGAGTTCCCCATCTGTTATACTCTGTCTTCTACTGAGACAACAAATGCTTTTTGTGTGAACATGCTGCTTCATGAAGGACAAAGCCCCAGACTCAGTTATATTCCTTGTATTCTTGTAGAGCAGCAGTCAGTCACCTTCTGTTTCTGTTTGAAAGTGCCTTCTAGCAGCTCCCTGGTCTATGACAGGTGGCTGTCAAGTGCTACCACAGCACAAATAGTAAAGAATGAAAAATAAAAAAAAATACTAAAATAGTCAGTTTTAGCCTTTGTGCCTTACAATATTATGCTTAATGAACAACAGAAGCAAAATCATTCTAGCTCCAATTCCCCCATTCTTTGAATCAATCATCTGAAATGCCTCAGGAGACCAATGGTATGTGTCTTCCAACCCCCCTTGATTTCTCAACACAGAATTACTATTAATTTAATATGTCTCTATTTCCTAGGTTACCTGAACATAGCTAGTCTGTTTAGAATCAACTGTATTGCTGGTATACAGAGACAAAACACAAACCAATAATAACATTTCATTGGATTAGTAAGGGGGTTATCCCTGAAAGAGTTGCTGGAATTGAGGCCCCCTCGAGACATCAGAGTGAAAATATGACAGATATCCCAGTCTGAACTGGCAACTAGTCCCTTTCCAGTTTGGGCACCAACCAGACAGCAGTGAAGAAAGTCACAAAAGGGAGTAGGCAATTACATCTGCATGCAGGAGGTAGGGGACACGAAATGAGGCAGGCTCCACAAAATTGCAGACAGCTGGGGTTTTTGCACACATAGAATAGAAATGTTTGAATGCGCAGGATCTTTCATATGGAAAAATAAAATTCCAAAGAGATTAAGCAGATTCTTTTGGGTTTGTCTGGAAACATGTATCTGCCTGAAAAATGTGCAAATGCCTTTATGGCTCTCACCATAAAAATTACAGCATGGGCATGAATTCAAGCGCAGAATTTCTCTTCTACTTCCACAACAGTTTTCAGATTTCAGCTACTGAATTTGTCCTCTCTACATATACACATACACGTACATTTATAATTACTTTTATTTTAACATACCTAAGATAGAACTAAGATGTAGGACTAAGATACTCTGGGTTTAGCTGTGAAAACATCAAAAATTGCTTCTCACCCCTGAATTCTTATATGACAGGTTTTAACAAAGACGCTGGCCAGACACTGCATGATCCTCTTTTCCCCACAACTGTCCATATTCAGTGAATCAATCATAAGCCTTCCCAGGATCAAAGAAGCAATGACATTTTCTCTGTGAGTTTGTTTTTCATTTACATAAATAAGCAATGTATCCCTTGACTCTATTGCTACAGTTTATTTATATTCATCCATCAGTACATATAGTAATACATTTAGCAAACTGTATCATACAAAATGAAGTTGTCTTTCCCAAAGAGAAATGATATACAACTCCAGCTACACAAATGCTGATGCTTGCTAAATTTTAAGCAAATTAACAAGGAAATTGAAGGAAACTAATGTTGCTTGGACATAAGAATGGCTGTTCTGGGTCAGACCACGAGTCCATTTAGTCCAGTACCATGTCTCTGACAACAGGCAAAAGCAACATGGTTAAAACCAGGGAAGCAATATAATACTCTTCCAAAGTCTTTATTCACAGAACATATATACTGAGCTTGATGTATCTGGTAACCTTTCTCTA
>NW_010972477.1:205386-421101 GCF_000737465.1 Haliaeetus leucocephalus | reverse complement strand
AGCCAAAATGACTAGTGAAACTTCAACTGTATGGTATACAGATAGGAAGCAACTAAGACTTTACACAAAGAGAAAAATGATCAAACTTTCATTCTTGGTTCTCTTTGCAAGCATATACTTCTGGGTAAGTTTTTAGTGCTTGAATTTTGATTGCTTCATATACACCATGGAAATAATGGTGCTTATTTTCTATTATAAAAATAAAAGGTTGAAACCAGTCTGCTGGTCAGTATGCTTGCCTAGCCAATTGTATCCTGGGCTGCGTAAAAAGCAATGTGGCCAGCAGTCTGAGGGAGTTGATTCTCCCTCCCTCTCTCCTGCACTCTCGTGAGACCCCACGTGCAGTACTGCATCCAGCTCTGTGGTCCTCAGTACACGAAAGGCATGGACCTGTTAGGGTGGGTCGAGAAGAGGGTAATGAAAATGATCAGAGGGATGGAACACCTCTCCTATGAGGAAAGGCTAGGAGAGTTGGGGTTGTTCAGCCTGGAGAAGAAAAGGGTCTGGGGAGACCTTATTGTGGCTTTTCAGTACTTAAAGGGTTCTTATAAGAAAAAGAGAGAGAGACTTTTACCAGGGCTTGTAGTGACAGGACAAGGGGAAATGGTTTTAAACTGAAAGAGGGTAGATTTAGTTTGGAACGAAGAAGAAATTCTTTAATATGAGGGTGTTGAGACACTGGACCAGGTTGCCCAGAGAAGTTGCGGATGCCCCATCATTGGAATTGTTAAATGTCAGGTTGGACAGGGCTTTGAGCATCCTGATCCAGTGAAAGATGGCCCTGCCCACAGCAGGGAAGTTGGAACTAGGTGAACTTTAAAAGTCCCTTCCTACCCAAACCATTCTGTGATTCTATGATCCTATATGTATGTGTTGTATACGAGTGCTCTGTGTGTGCACCTGCTGGGAATGCCTGCTCAACCCTGCAACTTGTTGGACTTCAGGGTGGGCAGCTGCGGCAGCATCGCATCTCTTGGGCTGACAGATCTGGCCCAATTCCCCTAACAGTTTTGTGATTTAGAAATTACACCAAAATTTATTGGACCTCTTCTTATAAATATGATCACAATCTTCAGTGGGGGGACTGTAGAGTAACAAATATATACTGAGAAGTCATCTGAGATATTATGGCAGCCATTATACAATATTAATGCACAGATGGACAGAATCACTGTAGTATTCTGAAGTGGGATAAATCAAGCAAAGTTGATAATAACTCTGATGAAATTTGTATTTAAATAACTAGAGTGTTTTATCATAATTTTTACAGTACTAATCAATGTCCAGACTACTGAATCATATTGAAAATGAGCTACTAAAGCAACTGGTTTAGGCCCTGGAATAGCTCTTAACATGACCTAAAAAAGGAGCACCCTACAGCTGTGGTCCATCAGGCCACATTTTTGACAGAGAATGTTGTTTTTTCTTCCTTTTTAGTCCCAGTGTGGGATCTTTTTTTGTGGAAATGAACATGTTAAAAAAGTTTTCCTTTAAAAGAATCCTCTAAAAGTATTAAGTAACTTATCTTTTTTTTTTCTTTTTTTAATAATGAGTTCTCTGCTTCCATGATTCCATTAGCAGCAAAGAGTCAGTATATAAAATGTGATGTTATGTTTGGCTTCATTTCCAACACAAATACTGTTCATCTTCAATAACCAAGGCTAGATTTTCACAGAACACCTGCTGGCAGCCAAGAGGAGAAAAAAAGAGAGGAACGACATACTGTATGTACAGTTATTCCAGAAAGCCTTGTCTAAGAGAGAGTTGAAAGTTTCAGCTTTGAGAAATGAGAAGTAATATGGAAAAATTTACCTTGCTGATTCTTACTGCTTAAATCTGCAAGGTACCAAGCAATGCCTGCTGAACAACTTCAGCTACAACCGCTCTGCAATTTTCAGGAGTGGAGCCTCAATAAATAGGAAGGTGTGAACCTGTGGTGTGCCAGTCTGGCGCTTCTGTGAGCACTACATTGAATACGACCAACCAACTAGCTAAGAAAAACAGAAAGCTATCCCTTTTATCAGTCCCTTGTGTATGGCCCCTGTTGCTCAAGGTACTGTAACCATTCTTGTACTCCAAGGTAGACTTCCATTTCACAATGAGTGTAATAAAAAACACCAGTGGTTTTTCTTCTTTACATCTCAAGCCCAAAGATTTTCCTTTACTATGTGACCCTAAATAACTTCTCATGACAACTTCATGACAAGCTTCTCATGACTAGCTTTGAAATTCAAAAGCTTCCTGGATGTAGTTTGTGACTGAAGAACTGAAGAGCTGTTCATTTAGATTTTCATATCAAAATCTAAAATAATCTGATCTGTAATGCTTAACAACACAAGCAAAGGTGGAAGAATGTCTATAATCTCTTGAAGACTAATGGACTTGTCACATAACTCACCAGTATAAACAAATATTATAAAACAGTTGCAGGATCTTTTCTAAGCTACTGCTACTTTTCGTGTCTGATACCTCTTTGAAGTCAGTATCAGTCCTGAATCAGCTCTTCAGGTAATAGCTTCCACTAACCTTTGCATCTCTAATTGGAAACTACACAAAGTGTCATCTGAAAGCAGCATGCATAAAGCTAAAGGATTTGTAAAAGACATTCACCCACAGACTGTGACACTTCTGCTTAATAGCTCCACAAAATGTACATCTTATCCCACCTAACAGTGCTGTTTCTCACGTATTTTTGTTTTCTGGATGAACTTAGACTATTAAGGCACATACCTAATGGGTGTGAATGCAAAATATGTTTTTCTTGTTGGAAAATAATATGCTATAATTGTAATAAAAGATCTGCATTTCCTGATAGTTACTTCAATACTGTATATATGCAGGCAGAATTCCCTTAAATATAATGAAATAGCTTCTGCCTTTTTATGTCAGCTTTGAATAATGCTTCTAAAAGCAACAACTATAGATATCGCTATTTACATTTCCCAGCTAACAGATTTTGTAGCCAGAAGTCATATGCAGAGTCTTTTCTGACCTTCTAGGTAATGCAAAGATGTGCTTGACAACTGATGCAGAAAGCTCTTAAATTCTGTTTAAGCCATTAGAAATATTTTAGAAAGAGATTCTTTAGCAGTTAAAGGCCTTCTATGATCAAGAATCCACCATGCTTTTACCCAGATTGTTTCACTGTTGAAGGTCAATTCAAAAATGATGAGTATATCAGCAATGTATCAGAAAAATCAGGGAAGAAAGCTGAGCATGAAACTGTATTTTACAATTGTGCCTATATTTTCAGTATTGAAAACCTCTTTCATTCAAAACCATGAGTCATACTTCCTTCTTCCTCCACCCCAACCCGAAATAATGAGACTCATTTAAAAATTATGAGATATTAAAAATAAGAAATTTTTTTTTTGTTATGCTGAATGGTTTATAAGTCTTAGGCTTCTCATTTTCAGGCTTTTTCTCTACAACTATGAAATCTAAGTGTTCACATTTTTTATAACGAAAGCTAAGATTGCTCAGCAATCTCATATCTTCAGGAGCCGAGGCTTTAAGAAAAAACAGCAAATGCTTCAAACCACATGTTAAAGTCACAGGAGTTGGCAACACTATATTTTAGTCGCTATCTATCAATAAAAACACATTGAAAAATAGGTTTGTTTACAGTGGATTAAAACATGAGTGTTTACAGAAAAAGAATTAAGTTTACAGTAATAAAAAGAATCAAATATTCTGTGACTTTCCTTGTCAGATGTATCAGATAGATTCTGCCTCTCAGTTGCTATATATGCAGCAACCTGTGAGCAATTGAGTTTGTATCCTCTATTACAGAAGGCAAATGAATTTTGATTTTGCTCAGATTGCCACATCTCATTCCAGTTGTGTCTGTGGTAGCCACAATTAATGACTCATGTGAAGGCAGTGATATACCGAGAAGGGAAATGCTCTTAACTGACTTGGCTTTGAGTTCACACAGGACAGTTCTCTGCACAAAAAAGTACTTCCTTACAGATATAACACTCTTTGTCACTCTTAATGCATTCTTGTTCTAAACCAACTAGTATAAATCCTCTTTGGCCAGCTAAGTTTACTGCATCTGCAAAAAAAGGCTTCAGACACCATGAAGGTCTTTATCAAAATAAATTCTACCAATGCACACTGAAATATGCAATTTTAAGCAATCCAATAACCTGTTCTCATCAAGGTACTTGTCCTGGTTTCAGCTGGGATAGAGTTAATTGTCTTCCCAGTAGCTGGCACAGTGCTATGTTTTGAGTTCAGTATGCAAGGAATGTTGATAACACTGGTGTTTTCAGTTGTTGCTCAGTAGTGTTTAGACTATAGTCAAGGATTTTTCAGCTTCTCATGCCCAGCCAGGGCACAAGAAGTTGGCACAGGACACAACCAGGGCACCTGACCCAAACTGGCCAACGGTGTATTCCATACCATGCGACGTCCCATCTAGTATAGGAACTGGGAAGTGGGGGCAGGGAATCGCCGCTCGGGGACTGGCTGGGTGTCAGTCGGCGGGTGGTGAGCCATTGCCCTGCGCATCATTTGTACATTCCAATCCTTTTATTATTGCTGTTGTCATTTTATTAGTGTTATCATTATTAGTCTCTTCCTTTTCTGTTCTATTAAACCGTTCTTATCTCAACCCACGAGTTTTACTTCTTTTCCCGATTTTCTCCCCCATCCCACTGGATGGGGGGGGAGTGAGTGAGCGGCTGCGTGGTGCTTAGTTGCTGGCTGGGGTTAAACCACGACAGTACTGTATCAATGATTGTGAAAGGCCTTTATCTCTAATATGCTTTGAGTATTGTGGGGCTGATACAGGTACAATCTTAGTTCATATAGCTGAATATTCCAAGGAAGAAGAATACCCTTTATATCAATGTTCTGATGCTAAGCTTTAGCAGAACAAAGACTGCTTGAGAACAATGATTAGTGGCAGTACATTTTTTAAGCAAGCTATGGTGTTAAACATGAGAATGTGAAAAGCAGCTTTATTTTTTTGCCTAAATATAAGCTCAATCTGCAAGCTGTCAAAGCCCCTTAGCTCTCGGCAACTTCAGATTTAAAACATGGGGGTTTTTATTTAAAATAAAATGTGTGCACAAAAAAACATGGAACCCCCAAACATGAAAATGAAAGAAGCTAATCAAACCTAAAATATAGTGCAGGAAGTATGGTGTGAGATTGTTCTCCCTGATTACTCCACTTAGAAAGCCCTAAATAGAACAGGATCACAACCCACCCAATCATCGGATTTGCTCGTGTTTGTTCTTTTCCCCCACTGGGCATTTTCGCTGCATGGTGGAAAGAGAGAAATTTGGCCATTTGCCAAAGATGTTCAAAATTCCTTTGGGATCTGGCAGCCTGGTATGTTGAAACTCTAGATAAATCCTCTGAACCTGTACAGAGGAAATGCAACTCTATACAGAATACATATTTCACATATGGACCTGTTGTTTGTGAACAGAGAGGGACTTGTGGGTGATGTGATGGTTGGAGTCTGTCTTGGGCATAGCAATCATGAAATGATAGAGTTTTTGATGCTGGCAGAAGTAAGGAGGGGGGTCAGCAGAACTGCTACCTTGAACTTCTGGAGGGCAGACTTTGGCCTGTTTAAAGGCCTGGTTGACAGAGTCCCCTGGGAGGCAGTCCTGAAGGGCAACGTAGTCCATGAAGGCTGGACATTCTTCAAGAAAGAAATCTTAAAAGCGCAGGAGCAGGCCGTCCCCATGTGCCAAAAGACATGCCGGCGGGGAAGACGACCAGCCTGGTTGAATGGAGAGCTTTGACTGGAACTCAGGAAAAAAAGGAGAGTTTATGACCTTTGCAAGAAGGGGCAGTCAACTCAGGAGGACTACAAGGAAGTCATGAAGCTATGCAGGGAGAAAAATACAAGGGCCAAAGCCCAACTAGAACTTAATCTGGCTACTGTCACAAAAGACAACAAAAAATGTTTCTATAAACACATAAGCAACAAAAGAAGGGCTAAGGAGAATCTACCTCCTTTACTGGATGAGGGGGGAAACATAGTGACAAAAAATGAGGAAAAGGCCGAAATACTTAATGCCTTCTTTGCCTCAGTCCTTAATAGTAAGACCAGTTTTCTCGGGGTACCCAGCCCCCTCAGCTGGAAGACAGGGACAGGGAGCAGAATGAAGTCCCCATAATCCAGGGGGAAATGGTTAGAGACCTGCTACACCACTTAGACACACACAAGTCTATTGGGCCAGATGGGATCCACCCCAGGGTACTGAGGGAGCTGGCAAAAGTGTTCACCAAGCCACTTTCCACCATTCATCAGCAGCCCTGACTAACTGGGGAGGTCCCAGTTGGCTGGAGGTTAGCAAATGTGACACCTACTTACAAGAAGGGCCAGAAGGAGGATCTGGGGAACTACAGGCCTGTGAGTCTGACCTTGGTGCTGGGGAAGGTTATGGAGCAGATCATCTTGAGCACCATCACATGGCACATACAGGACAACCAGGTGATCAGGCCCAGTCAACATGGGTTTATGAAAGGCAGGTCCTGCTTGACTAACCTGATCTTCTATAACAAGGTGACCTGCTTAGTGGATGAGGGAAAGGCTGTGGATGTTATCTACCCAGACTTCAGTAAACCCTTTGACACCATTTCCCACAGCATTAATCTGGAGAAACTGGCTGCTCATGGCTTGGACAGGTGTGCTTTTCGCTGGGTAAAAAACTGGTTGGATGGCTGTCATGGTTTAACCTCAGCCAGCAACTAGGCATCACACAGCTGCTCACTCACTCCTCCCCTCTCCCAGTGGGATGGGAAAGAAAATCAGAAAAAAAAAAATTAAGACTCATGGGTTGAGATAAGAACGGTTTAATAACTAAAAATAAAATAACAATAATAACAACAACAACAACAACAATAGTAGTAGTAGTAGTAGTCGTCGTAGTAGTAGTAGTGGTAGTAGTAATGAAAGGGAATATAACAAAAAGGGAGAGAAATAAAACCCAAGAAAAGACAAGTGATGCACAAGGCAATTGCTCACCACCTGCTGACCGATGCCTGAGCAACAATCTGCCCCTCCTGGCCAACTCCACCCAGTTTATATACTGAGCATGACATTCTATGGTATAGAATATCCCTTTGGCTAGTTCAGGTCAGCTGTCCTGGCCATGCTTGCTCCCAGCTTCTTGTTTTTGCACGTGCTTGCTGGCAGAGCATGGGAAACTGAAAAATCCTTAACTTAGGATAAGCACTATTTAGCAACAACTGAAACATCAGTGTGTTATCAACATCATTCTCACACTAAATCCAAAACACACTGTAGCAGCTACTAAGATGAAAATTAACTCTATCCCTGCAGAAACCAGGACAATGGCTGGGGCCAAAATGTGGTGAATGGAGTTAAATCCAGTTGGCGGTCAGTCACAAGTGGTGTTCCCCAGGGCTCAGTGTTGGGGCCAGTTCTGTTTAATAACTTTATCAATGATCTGGACAAGGGGATCAAGTGCACCCTCAGTAAGTTTGCAGGTGACACCAAGTTGGGCGGGAGTGTTAATCTGCTTGAGGCATTTCTCTTCAGAGGGATCTGCACAGGCTGGATCAATGGGCCAAGGCCAACTGTGTGAGATTCAACAAGGCCTAGTGCCACGTCCTGCACTTTGGTCACAACAACCCCATGCAGCGCTACAGGCTTGGGGAAGAGTGGCTGGAAAGCTGCCCAGCAGAGAAAGACCTGGGGGTGTTGGTCAAGAGCCGGCTGAATATGAGCCAGCAGTGTGCCCAGGTGGCCAAGAAGGCCAACGGCATCCTGGCCTGTATCAGAAATAGTGTGGCCAGCAGGAGCAGGGAGGTGATTGTCCCCCAGCACTGGTGAAACTGCACCTTGAGTCCTGCGTTCAGTTTTGGGCCCCTCACTACAAGAAAGACATGGAGGTGCTGGAAAGTTGTCCCCAGATGGATTTCTCCTGTTCTGGTAAATCAAAATTTGCTTCAGTTTTCTTTGGAGAATATGACTGGAGTAGGCCAGTACAAACTTATGATCAGCACTTATAACTGAAAATAAACATAGCAGGAAAAAAAATAATCACAAATTCATAAAATAAGCAGGAGAATCTATTTAGCTATCATAAGAGGACGTTCCCAGTTACTCTTTATGTATGTGTGTGTATATATAGGGGTGTGTGTGTGTGTATATATATATATATATATGCACTCTTTATATACTGGGAACATCCAGTAACTATAACCTTCTGGACAAAGTGTCCAGCACACAGCTAGACAAGTCCTAATACATTGCGTGAGCAATTGGATGATGGTTCATGCTTAAATAGTTATAGTAAAGGGGTTGCATCAGGCTGGCAGCCAGTCACTAGTGGGATTCCCCAGGGCTCAATTTTAGAGCCAGTGTTCTTTAATGTTTTTATAAATTATCTGGATGCAGGAGTCGAATGTACATTAAGTAAGTTTGCCAATGATACTAAATTAGGAGGAACTGCAGAATCCCTGCAGGGAAGAGAGGCCTTACAGGGAGATCTGGATAGACTAGAGAGCTGGGCAATCACCAACCATGTGAAATTTAACAATAGCAAGTGCCAGATTTGCCACCTGGGACAGGATAATCTTGGTTATACATACAAACTGGGGGACAAGAGGCTGGAGAGCAGCCCTGCACAAAGAGGCTTTGGGTTGGTGGCAAACTGAATATGAGTCAAGAGTGTGCCCTGGCAGCCAAAAGGGCCAACCATGTCCTGGGGTACATCAAACACAGCATGGCTAGTGGGTTGAGGGAGGTGATTGTCCTACTCTACACTGCACTGGTGTGGCCCCACCTCGAGTGCTGTGCGCAGGTTTGGGTGCTTCAATATAGTAAGAACATCAAACCATTAGAGTGTGTCCAGAGGAGAGCAACCAAGATGGTGAAACGTCTTGAGGGCAAGACTTACGAGGAGTGGCTAAGGTCACTTGGCTTGTTCAACTTAGAGGAGAGAAGGCTGAGGGGTGACCTCATCACACTCTACGACTTCCTCAAGGGGGGCAGTGGAGGGGGAGGTCTTGATCTCCTCTCTCAGGTGACCAGTGATAGGACACATGGAAATGGAATGAAGTTGCATTAGTGGAAGTTCAGATTGGACATTAGGAAAAGGTTCTTCACTGAGAGGGTGGTTGGTCACTGGAACAGGCTCCCGAGGGAAGCAGTCATGGCACCAAGCCTGTCAGAGTTCAAGAAGCATCTGGATGAAGCTCTTAGTCCTACGGTTTAGTTTTAGGTAGTCCTGTGAGGAGCAGGGATTGGACTTGATAATCCTTATGGTCCCTTCCAACTCGAGATATTCTGTGATTCTATTATTTTTTTATATATATTAAGTACATCTATAATATATATAGTTATATATATAATTTGTGATTTTATCCATTTTTATATATATATATATGAAGAGTTGCTTGTTTTCTTTTTTCTGTCTATTGGAATGTAGTCATCAAAAAAGCAGCAAGAGTAGAACTCAGGCATGCCTGAGTCATGTGGCTCATTTCCTAGCACTTTCAGAATAGCCTCTCAGCTTTCTCTTGAATAATTCTGGTTAATTTCCTCATTTGTTTTCTCCTCGCTACTTATTTAATACTTTTTTTACCCCATTAACCATCACATTCTTGAGCCCAAGAGGAATTACAACTATTAGTATGCTGAAGTTTTTTTTTTCTAAGTGTGGTAATAAAACACCTATAATCTATTAAAAGTCTGGATTCCTCCTTCCTGCTTACATTGAGTTTAAATATATTTCCCAACACTCATAAAGGCAAAAATATCTTCCTCCTCCCTTTCTTTATCTTGTTATCAAATTTGAGCTACCACTGAGCTCAAACTGAAAAGCATATAGTCCTTCACATCCCTTTCTGACTTCTGTCAAAGTGCACATACTATAATCAGTTGGTACATATCCAGCCCTTGTTTGCCATAACTGAAATTAGAGGTACTAAAATTATTTGGTATGGGATATCTATCCTAGCTGCTGTTTCTTTCAGATTTGTTATATGGAAATTATCCTTCCACCCAGTTTGAATACATTAAAGACCCAGTTCTGCTTTGCCTTTTGGTATGGCAGTTTTAATTTCAGAATCTTCTTTCCAAGTAACCATTCTACCTTTGCTCTTTTGAATGCTCATCAAAATTCATCCAAAGCCATGCAGATAGTTAGGGAGTACATGCAAAGAACCAATGCACCTTTTAAGGTCAAATCAAAGAATCAATTAGAACTGCAGAGAAGTTGATCATAGAGGCAAAAGTATACATAGCAAGGTGGTCAGAATTCAGAATTTATTTTCCAGAGGGATGATGAGAAAATTTAAAGAATAATCACTCATCTATTATTGAGAAAGATAATTGAGAAATATATAATTAAAATGTTTTCCACAAAAGAGAAACCCTAAATATCTTGTTTAAAAAAAACCCAAGCTATTTCTTCTGGCAAATTTCAAAATAATATTGATCCTAGGAGTCCAAAATGCAAATCATCCTGATAAGTCTAGTAAGTCCTGGCAAAGCAAAAAATCCCAGACTTTTGAGAATTAGGAGTTGAACAACTCACAGGTTTCTTCTTCAAAAAACAGAAATAGGAAACCCCAGGACTTATTCATAAATCTGTGATTCATAAAAGGTTTCAGGTGGGGAAACTGCTCTTGGGGAGAGCAGATCTAAGTCCCACTTATGATAGTAACGGCTCAGATTCCTTTGAGTCTTTGGGCCTGGAAAGCTCACAGCTGAGCTGCCAGCCACCACTCCAGCTGGTAAAAGGGAATGGGCCTTTCCTTCAACTTTTGACATCAATAGAAGTAAATCATAACCAGAAAAATGTATTTGCAACTGATATTTGTTCCCTTATTTGTAGAATCATCAATTCTAATCACATTTGTAATGTTTTGCCATAAGAATTATTTGGGTTGAAAAGGAATATATATATATATATTATATATAAAAATATATGTGTATATATTCTATATAATTTTATATATATTATTCATATATATGTAAAATACAGGGAAAATGAAAAGCAAATGCAGACAGTGTCTAATTTTTGCTGTGTTTAGTCTGAATTATGGATGTTCTGATCATTTTAAAAAAATTGATGTATGTCAGGAAATTAAAAGTTGCAGCAAAAAGAGATGGCTTTATAACAGGCTCTTAAAAATAATAAAACAAAAAAAAAGGAAAATAAAATTAAGGAAGGAAAAGAATAGGAAAAGAAGGTGGAAAGAAACAGACACTAGGAAATATAGGCGGTAGGATTCACAGATAAAGCCAAGGTGGAATAAATGGACAAAGGTGAAAAGAACAGGAAGATACAAAATTTACATATTAAAATTCTAATTTGGGTAGAAATTATTCATTCTTATCTAATTTTTTTCAGTCTTTGTTATAATTCAACTGGTGAAAGAAAAAATCCATCTAAATTGTTAAACTTGTTTTCCTCACAAACGTTGCATTTCATGTTTTAGACTGAAAAATGGAAAATCCTGTGTCACTTTATTGCCATATTTTCATTTTATATTTTGTTTTCTAGCTGCAATGGAAATATGCATCATTTAATTTTTCCCTCTTTGCACAATTCTTCTGGTATGTGGGATGGAAAGTATCTTTTTCTTCCTAAGTAGCTAATTTCAAGTATTTATGCTGTATACCTCATAAAAATGTGTGCTTAGATTTTAGTCTGAGGTGGGAAAAGAGGCAGCAGATGTCTTGATTAGAGTAAGAACTGAGCTAAGTTCAGCAAAAGCTAGTTGTGAAAAGGTGGCCCTCTGGTACCAGTCCTGTATTTGCAGTAATAGCGCAGTAATAAGCTTACCTAGCCCTCAGTCTAAATCCTTGGACCCACTAGTCTTAACAGAACAATGCACCACTGGTGCATGTTAATTGGGCATCAGACTGTCAGGGCATTGAGTATTTGTGCCTCAGATTTTCTGGTCATCTATTTGTTGCTGGAAAAATGAGAACAGAGGACCTTCTACTGCTTTTCTTCCTGGAGGAGACTTCGCCATTGGCTTGTCTAGCAAGTTTCAGTCATTAATGAGAACCCCCACAGCATGCATTAATGGTCTGGGCCTGTATTGGGCTTGCATGGCAAGGTTTTGGTAGCGGGGGGGGGCTATGGGGGTGGCTTCTGTGAGAAGCTGCTAGAAGCTTCCCCTATGTTGACAGAGCCAATGCCAGCTGGCTCCAAGATGGACCCACCGTTGGCCAAGGCCGAGCCCATCAGTGATGGAGGTAGCACCTCTGGGAAAACATATTTAAAAAGGGAAAAAAAGTTGCTGGGGCACAGAAACTGCAGCCAGAGAGAGGAGTGAGAACATGTAAGAGAAACAGCCCTGCAGACCCCCAGGTCAGTGCAGAAGGAGGGGGAGGAGATGCTCCAGGTGCTGGAGCAGAGATTCCCCTGCAGCCCGTGGGGAAGACCACGGTGAGGCAGGCTGTCCCCCTGCAGCCCATGGAGGTCCGTGGTGGAGCAGATCTCCACCTGCAGCCCATGGAGGACCCCACACCGGAGCAAGTGGTTACCCAAAGGAGGCTGTGACCCTGTGGGAACCCCATGCTGGAGCAGGCTCCTGGCAGGACCTGTGGCCCCATGGAGAGAGGAGCCCATGCTGGAGCAGGTTTTCTGGCAGGACTTGTGACCCCGCGGGGGACCCACGCTGGAGCAGTTCATGAAGAACTGCAGCCCGTGGGAAGGACCCGCGTTGGAGAAGTTTGTGGAGGTCTGTCTCCCGTGGGAGGGACCCCATGCTGGAGCAGGGGAAGATTGAGGAGTCCTGCCCCTGAGGAGGAAGGAGCGGCAGAGATAACATGTGACGAGGTGACCCCAATCCCCTTTCCCTGTCCTCCTGCACTGCTGGGGGGGGGATAGGTAGAGAATTTGGGAGTGAAACTGTGCCCGGGAAGAAGGGAGGGGTGGAGGGAAGGTGTTTTGAGATTTGGTTTTATTTCTCATTACCCTGCTCTGGTTTGATTGGCAATAAATTAAGTTAATTTTCCCCAAGTTGAGTCTGTTTTGCCTGTGACGGTAATTGGTTGAGTGATCTCTCCCTGTCCTTATCTCAACCCATGAGCCTTTTGTCATATTTTCTCTCCCTTGTCTAGCCGAGGGGGGAGTGATAGAGCTTAGTGGTGCTTAGTTGCTAGCTGGGATTAAACCAAAACAGGGCCTTATCTTCATCAGGAGACACAGGTGGCTTGGGGCAGCTCATGGGTATGTTTCTGTTGTATCTGAAGGAGCAGTCAGAAAAATCTCAGCCTCATACATGCAATTCTGAATAAAAACCACAGAATCTAATGAAGGCCAGTTGAGAATCCTTATATTATTTGGCCTGGAAAGATGCAAGAGAATTACTGTCCTGCAGAACTGAAAAAGCAAACTGTATGCTGGACTTTTAGTGAAGCCCTATGACCTGCTAAGTATACTGAGGGTGGGGATTAGCAGAAGTGCCCACTTACTAGGAGTATTTGACATTCCAACCAAGAGAAGGTGTGAAGTAGACCAGAAGACAAAGAGCTCCTGAGAGCTGAAAAACAGCAAATAGCCTTTCCCATGGAGAGCTTTCATCAATAAATGAAGACTTTTCAAACCTTTTATAAAGAATGGCAATCAATTTAAAAGAAAAACAAGAAAACTCAGTGATGTACTTACTTGGACCAGACCAATTCATCTGACTGTAGGGTTGTTCTAATGGCCCATTAATTTTAATGGCTCATTCATTACAGCAAGTACAGTGGAGGAGGGAGCAGCTGAAGAGACAATTTTAAAGGTTTAGAAAGAACTCATTTGTCCTACTGTATTTGAAGGAACAAGGTACATACTTTCGTCTTTCAAATCAGGCAACTTACAGTTTTAGGATTAATACCTAGAGTATATGTCTCCAACATGGCAAAAAAGAAGTGCATATAGGAAATATCCTTGTTGGTATAGAATGAAGTACCTGGATAAAAAACCAGCTGTATAATGGTGGGCTTTGGAACAGTTGCTATGAAATTGTGCTACATATTACCCATTTGATCAGCAATAAATATGTCAAAAATCTTTAGTGATTCAGGGATTTACAAATGTCATAATTAGTTTCTGTATGCCCACAAAGCAACTTACCTGTATTCAACACAGGGCTTCAAAATTTAGGAGCTGCAGGCATTTAGTATCAAAGTAAGTATATAGCCCATGAAATAAAGTGCTAAAAATGCACTGTTAGACAGATATACTCATGTTTGCTTTGGTAAAAGCAGATATTTTTTGTTCCTTATGGTCATAGAATCACAGAACAGTTTGGGTTGGAAGGGACCTCTAAAGATGGATTGTGCCAGAGGGTTACTAGGATAGAAGTGGTACTGATGTGAGACTGGCTTGGGCTCTCGTCTCTTCAGGATCCCTCTGATTATTCTATCAACCTCTCTTTCATTTTCCCTGACACTGTGTAGTGTGCTCACCTCCTCCCGGAGTTTCTTGGCCACACAGCTCCTCAACCAGCTCATACCTCCTGCAGGCAAGATTCAAAATTCAAGATTCAGCTTTTGGAGTTTATGCCATGTTATCATTTTTCCTCCTTTTCTACTTCTCTCTGCACCATGCGGCATGAAAGAACTCAGAGCCTTTAAAGATTACTTAATAAAATATGGTGCATATTCTCTTCTTGAGGTGTTTGTATCAAGGGAGAAATAAGTCCTATGGTAGCTAGACAAGAAAGTTACACAAGTAGTAGAAAATTGGACATCTGGGACTTCAGGTAGAGCATATTCTGATTTTACGGAGGTGAAAATCACATCATCTTCTATGATATAACTCCTGATTTATGCTGCAATAACTGCCAGGCAAATTCGACGTATATTGTAATTTACAAGCAATCTAGTGAAATTTGTCAGAGCACAGCAATGGCTGGCTGCTCATTATGGGACAGGGACCTGAGGGCCAAGCATGAAGATGTGACCAGCAGGACACGGGCCTCATCTGCCAGGGCCCCATCTGCCAGGGCCCCATCCCAAAGCCCCCAGGGTGAAACAAGCAAGGAAGGCCCAAGGGGGGCAGCCATTGCTGGCCAAGAGTCCGGGTCGCCAGACAAGTCTGTGGTGACAGGGCACAGCTGAGATCAAGCTGGGTCATCAGTCTGCTGGTCATGGCTTGGAATGATGAAGGCATGGCTGGGGTCAGCTGGAGACCAGCACTGCTACAGCATGAGTGGGGCAGGGACTAACAGCCCCAGGCTGAGCGGAGCCAAAATGGCCGCCCTGGCCCATGGGTACACATGGTGAGAGGCCCCAGGTAAGGTTGGTCAGGCCAGAAGGCCTACTGGCGCACTCAGGGCCCTGACAAAAGCAATAAATGCTATGTATGGTATTTTAGGTTGCAAGGCTGCAGGAAGTAAGATTACATGGTCATAACGGCGACTTCTGAATCTAAAATCTGTGGCAAGAACACCCCTCTCAAATGCCTGCCAAAATGCTCTCAACTACAGCAGAGGAAATACTGAAGCAATTTCAGTGTCTCTCTGGCAAGTGGACATAACACATGGGTCTAGTTCAAACTATGCAATTTTCCAAACTAATTATAGCATCTAATTAAGATTTCATCAATAATCCAAAATACTAATTTAAAAGAATGCAGAAAGGTCTAATTGTTCTTTATTAAATTTCCTTGCCCACTCGATTTTTAATAAGAAATTTCAGGGGCATATGTGTTAGATCAGGCAGAGATTTTTGAATATATGAGCTACAAGAGAACCCACTCTTCCATCTTCAATAATTAGCATTGCTCTTCCTGGGCCCAGTCATTTCCCAGTAGCCGAAAGCATGATTAGGCCTTCACTACTCAACTAGGTCACCTTATATCTTCCTCTTCCACGTGGCAAATGGCAGAGCATGATATGCATTCACATGGTTAAACTTTCTTTTCACCCACAAAAGGGAAACCTCATCTGTTTTGCCTATTAGGAGCAGTCTTTGGACCAACAGTATCCTCTGAATGTTGCTTGAGAGTATGCTAGGTGGTATAGATCAAATCATGCCAGGGAGAGCAAAAGCAATTAAGCAACAGGGCTGTTCATATGACAATGCTTCAGGTCATGCCCTGGCCTTTTTCAGTTGATTAGTGCGGATATAAACTTTGAGTCCATAGAAAGCATTCGATTTTCTCTGGAGGCTGGTGTTTCACTTTGCTCCCTGCTTCCACCACACTGAAGGATGCCCAAGTCCGTAGATACATGGCAGGTTTCTTCCCTGTCTCTTGAAGCCCCTTTCAGCCACACATATTCAGATGCTCTCAGTTGGCACAATCCCTTCTTTTTTCACAGAGTCCTCCTACCTTGATGAGAGCATAAAGTAGTCAGGCTTCTTCTCAGGTGCCCAGAAACACACCTATTACCACTAGACAAAGAAATATGAAACAGCATACATATTTTTACTACTCATCCTGACACTTGCTTACATTTAATTCAATTTGGGTGGGCAGGAAAGTGTTAAAGAAGAAGCTGCTCATTTTAAACTTCTTGGCTGTGCTCCTTCACACGCAGGCTCAGACATTTGTATTAACCTAAGAGATTTAATTTCCAAGGCCCTCACCACCCAGTGCAATATTTTCACAGACTGCATCAGCTTGTGAATCAAGCAGCAGCTGTGTTATTCCCACAGAGGGTAACTAGTGAATTCATATAAAAAAACCCAACAAAGTGTTGGAATTGAGGGCAGCACCCACCAGCTACTAATACTGCTGTTGCAGAGAGCTAAAGATAGCATGGAAGGTTGTGTTTTTCTCCTAAGAAACATCTGTCACACTGGAGCATGGGGACTCCTGCTCCCTGTACAAAAGGATATTTTTGTGTACAGTTTGTCAAAACCTAAACATTTGTGTGTTTTCTTTGTTTGTTTGTTTTTAATATATTCTGAAGTGTTTACTTTGTTTTCTTCAGTTACTTTCTTCATCTAGACTCAACAAAAAATGAAGGGCCTTCATCAAAGACATTTTTATCATTCTTATCACTAA
The DNA here is from genome assembly GCF_000737465.1 of Haliaeetus leucocephalus. Lineage (NCBI taxonomy): Eukaryota > Metazoa > Chordata > Aves > Accipitriformes > Accipitridae > Haliaeetus > Haliaeetus leucocephalus. The sequence goes on along the minus strand of NW_010972477.1, from coordinate 404,143 downwards.
TAACAGGAGTTGCTGTAAGCCTTACATGCTCTCCATACTATTTCTTGGAGTTCTCCTGTGCTAGTAGAGTACATGCAGAGTAGCCAGTGGCTGGGTACACAGGCACATATGCTCTAGTTGAGCCTGGGCAGGTCTGAAATACCTGTCTCATTTTTCAGAGCAGTCACGTTGCTACTGTGTAGCTGTAGTCATGGAGTTAGAGTGTCTCTAATAGCAATGGGAGGAAAAATCTAGATAGCTGTGAGAGTCTTAGGAGTATTTCTGTAAAGAAAAACAATATCACTTTTTTAATCTGCAAGCTTTTGCTTCCTCCCCACTTCTTTAAAAGTTACTTATCCGTCTAAGTCATGAAGCAAAATAATTACTGAAAGTATTCAAGTAAATATTCCTTGTAATTGGTTATATATTTTTGTATTTACAGAAAAAAAAAAAGAAACGGACAGAGGTTTCAATGTAGCCAACTGGAACATGATATAAATATTGTCACTAAATAAAAATGCCTTTAAAACCAACAGCAGCCAGCTGGCCTTTTATATAGCGTTACGCTAACATAAAACATGTTAGCCTTATGCTAACATAAAACAGAAGATTAATGCTGGAAAAGGAAATAGTAGCATGCATGCCCAACACATATAGAAAATGTTCGTATCAAACCATTAATACCCAGAAAGCTGAGGCTGCAAGAAGGGATCTGAGATGAGGCCACGGAAAGCTGTTACAGAGTCAGTGCATGCAGGCTCAGGAGAGTACTGCAGCTCAATCGCTGTGGCTGTGGTGAAGTCCGAGATCCTGGGGAGAGCTATGAAGGTGAAGATACTCCCCAAAACCTGAGTTTAAACAAGAATGGCCGAGCCTATCCCCTGCATATCATGCATGGTCATACTGACCACAAATCTCAAAGGGAAGTATCATCACTTGTTATTAGCTTTCTATGAAATCTTGCTGAATGCAAAAGGATAGGAGGCCCTATGGCCTGACGTCTTTTTATGTGCAAGTTACCGAACAGCCAGCTGCAAAGTAAGCTGCTCCTCAGTCACCCTTCCACCACATTTCAGCTCATGGCTACAGGCTGTCAAAGCCCAGTGTAACTGAAGCGTGAGCTCCTGTTCTGGTACACTGTCATTGAGAAATTGAACTGCATTGTTTGCTAATTGGTTCACATAAACTGTCATTTTTCAAGGAGCTCTTTAATCCTATTTCCTCAGTGTCACCAGCAGTAAAACAGAAAGGGAGAATCTGTTCTCTAGATCTTTAATTTTTTTTTGTTTGTTTTAAAGCTATTTAGTTGAGTGTAAGGGTACACTGTGAAGGACAGCCATATCCTTTGGTTATTCATTTCATTACAGCTGCCTCCATGCCACAAAAGAATCACTATTTCATTACTGCTTCATAGCTGCTCCATAGTTTCCTAAACTGCACAGCAGATTAGCAACCCCCTCAAGAACAAAAGCTTGGTGCCATGCCCTAAGCTGTCACTGCCAACTCGAAGCATACAAAGACAGGTCCCTGGAAAAAAGTCTTCTAAATTAGCATAATGTTTTTTATGAAGAACAACTTTAGAATCAGATTTTTGCTCTGTTATTGGAGCTTAAGGTTTCCTGCTTTGCAGATTTAGCCTGTGACTATGGAAGAACAAAAAAAAAAAAACCTCACCAAAAAAACCCCAAGAAGAAACGGGGTGAGGAGTTGGCTAATGGAGGTAAGGGTATTTTTAATGAGAGCTGAGATAGCCATAATATGATGTGACTGAGCAGTTCACAACATAACACTGAGTGACTTCCTCCTGCTGAAGTTTTTGAGTCCAGTTACAGAATCACAGCATCACAGAAGGGTTGACGTTGGAAGAGGACGTCTGGAATTAATCTCATCCAACCCCCCACTCAGGCTGGGCCACCTAGAGCCATTTGCCCAGGAACATGTCCTGATGTCTTTTGAATATCTCCAAGGATGGAGACAACTAGTGCCAGTGCTCAGCACCCTCATGCTAAAAAAGTATATCTCTTGTACTGGGGAGCCCAGAACTGGACACAGTACTCCAGGTGTGGAGTGCAATTCTGTTTGCAGTTTCTGTAGTGTAGATGAGTAACTCCAAACTCATTCAGCTTGCAACTATACATGGCATTAGAAAACTGTATTTGACTTAAATCCATACCTTTCAGAGAGCTTAATGCCAGGTGACACTTATCTCATGCTTGGGTGTGTGCATTTTGTTTTAGCTCTTCATGGGCAGCACAAACAACATAATGAGACATGTGACAGATTGTCTGTTAAAGTGTTTTCCTAAATTACCACATCCTTCTACCTGCTTTCCAACACCACTTCAGTTTTGGTGATCTCACAGTCACAGTTACTTTTCTGTCAGTCTACATTTCTATCTATTTCAATAATGTTTTCTTGCTTTATTCTTAAAACTAACATGGGATTTTTGACAGCAACTTCCACCTTTTAGCAATCACACTGAAAGGAAGGATGAATATAGATTATAGCTTATGGTATATAGACTGATATACACCATATATATTACCCCTACAGATGTTTGTTCTTAACCCCATCTGTAAGCAATGGTCTAAGCATATTTTGTGTGACTAAAAAAAAATGTAAAATCCTAGAGAGAAGTATGTTTTCTGAAGGCTTGGGTCAGAATATGTGCCTCATAATCAAGATAGCATATTATGGAGGGATAAATTGCACTATTTCTGTTACCTTCTTGGACCAAGAATACCCACTGTTCATGGTACTCTGAACTCAACCACTTGTCTCTTCCATATGCCAGTTTGTGTCTATTCCTCAGCATAAAATTAGTGAAAAAAGTTTGGCTACCTAATATTCCTCTCATCAGTGAGGATCGAACCTTGAGATTTCCATTTCAAAAGTACATTTTATTGCTACAGTGAATAGTTTAGCTCAACTAGGGAGCAAGTAAGTTTTATTTCCCCACAGTAGCCACTAGAAAAGGTGATGTCTGAGGAGAAACATGACTGTGATCCACCAGGAACTGCTGGGAAAAGGCCCATTTCTCTGCTGCAGGGAGGTTATAGCAGCAGTAAATCCTCAGGATGAAGAGAGATCTGCAGGTGTTAATATGCCAGTTTGCTGCCGGCCACCTAAGGTCAGATGAGCCTGCTCAGGATGTGAACATAGTTTCTTATCCCATACATAGCTTTGCAGTATGTGGCAAAATCTCTTCTCAACCATTGGTTTACAACTACAAATGCTGGAGCAGTTTTTGCTGCTTAAGATAAACAAATCTCCCGAAGAGGAATATCTTTTTTCCAAAAGACCTTAACTTCCTGCATTACCAGTGAAAGTGCTTTCTGCAACTGGCTTGGAAGGCTGTAGCAAGTGCTGCCATAGGAAAGCCCTAAGGATTGTGTTATTCAGCATATAGCTTCACCGCAACCTGCTTAGGACAAGGGTGACAGAGGAGGTAGGGAAAAGAGTCAACAGCCATCTGGTCATTTCCTTCCTCTGCCAGCAGCCAGGCTGAATGCCTGCTTCAGCTTCCTAGACCTATGAGAGGAGACAGCTTATAACCCTTCTAAAAACCTCACCTCTCAGACTGCAGAAAAGTTCAGTATGTCAAGCCTGAGCAAAGTGAAAACATCTTCCTTCCCAGAAAGGGAAAACATCAGAGAAGCAAAAAACAACCAGAGGCTGCAGCAAGAGTCCTCATGTCCAAGAGCAGATTTTTGTCTCTGCCACATGAACCCATGTGGATCCTGCAGGTGTCCAATTCTTGTATCGTCTCCCTCCTTCCCTCCCTTCCTGGTATGGAGTTTACCAAAAAGAGGCAGAGTTGAACCAGCAATAACACAATAAATTATAAAATATTCTGACAGTGTTTATATTCCACTTCTTGCTCCTAGTTTAAAATTTAAGCTCTCGTGAAAACATAGATAATGCCAATTCTGAAGGAGTCCTATTGCTTGAATCATTTTTTCATTAGTGTATGTATGGGGTAAAGAAGCCTGAGTCACAGGACTAGATCTTTAGCTGGTGGCTATCTTTACAGCTCCACTTACATCAGATGAATACTGTCTATTTACAGCAGCCTTGGATAACACAAAGGCACTCTCAAGCTCTGTCCTTGTATTTGCAACTTAGACAAATTTATCATGTGCCATGATACCCTCAGTTTTGCATATACAAAATGGTTTAATTTTCATAGATACCATCCACCCCATTGTCTTGGATTCTTGAAGTAGTGTTGCTAGGTGTAGCGATCCTGACAGCAGCGATCCTCCGTGGAGGAGCTGGCGAGCCACGCTGCAGTTCCCACGGGCAGGCGCTGCCCTGCACCGTGCTGTGCTCTGCGTGTCCCTGTGGGGCTGGGGGGTCACCTCATCCAGCGTGTCACAGCAGAGGGGCCGGCACCAACCGCTGCTCCACCTGCACATCCTTGCCTTTAGCTGAAACTGCAGCCAGACATTCTCATGTGAACATCCCTTTCATTTAAAATGATTACTAGAGCTCTTTTCTATAAGAAAATCCTGTAAGATCTGGAATGACCAAAATGGTCAACCTTTCCATGGACGAGATCTGCACGGTATGCTGCAGCCTCATCGGAGGCTTGGGCATCGCTGCCCAGCTCAGGGTTCCCAATCCTCTCCTCCTTTATAGTTTTAGCTCTAATAAATGGCATTTTAAGCAATACTTTACAGTGTCTGAGTGCTTTTCTTAATAGGATCATAACAAAACAGCAGCTACTGGTGCAAAAGACTAAAACAGTGTTTTAGTTTCCTGAATAACAATACCATTCAATGTTACTCACTTATTAAAAGAATGTTTTTCCAGACAGAAATGTTAGCAAGAGTACCAATTTTATTATTTAGAAGCCACCTACTTTGGCTGAGTATCTTATCTGTAGAAATAATTTGTGTTAAAATACTGTAATTAAACTCATCTTTAATCTAGAGCAGTAGTTCACCTGAAAAGATTTCACAATTCATCACTTAATTTTTTTCCATTCCAGAATTAAAACGGAACCTGTTTCTATGCCACGTTGAGAAATTGGTGGGGGTATGGTGTTTTGAAGCAATTTGTGTCAAATGCCTAAAGCATTAATACAGCAAGAAAAAAATACTTTCTGGAAGTGACATCTTGATATTAATTTTTATTAAAGCATCCCAAGCCCTGTAGCAGCTCAGTTCAACATGCACCGAAAATTTTCTGCATCTGAAACACCAAGAACACAAAATACTGCTTAAGCAGTGCTTCTGAACTTCATGGTTAGGTGCTTAAATAAAAGATCGGGTTTTCTAATTGTTTCCAGGTTCTACAGCTTTGTGAAACCAGCTGTCAGCAGTTCTTTTGCCCTCAGTATGACTGCATTTACTAATGATACACTAGTACAGATGGGGTGGACGCTGGGCTGTGAATGCACACCACATAAAAAAACTCCAGTTGCCATTTATCATTCTCTAGAGCACTGTACTCACATGTAATACGGCTCTAAGTAATGACCATTATTCTGAGAAAGCACTAAGTCAAGTGGGTGGGGTCTTAAAAAATGTCATTACAGCTTGTCATAAACCCTAAGAAATCTCAACCAATATTCATTAATTCTGGATGAGCTCTCTGGTGGTGTAGTAGTAATCTGAAGAACAACACTCTTCCCCAGAGAAGGGCCCAGAGGATTCAGTTTGCCAGATGGTGGAGTGAAGGAGACGCTGTTTTCTGGGTGACTGGGTCAGTGACCCACCCCTGGAATTAGATTTATACCCTGAAGTTGCCATCTTCTCCAATACATCTGCCACCAGAAGGGCTGAACTAGAGCTACCGGGGCCAGGTATAAGAGCATGGGATCTGCAAGAGGGCATGGCAAATTCTGGTGCTTTGTCTTCATCCCTCTTTTATAACAGTGCAGTTGAAATATTTATTAAATGCATGATGGTCACAGAAGCAGAATAAAAAATGGTTGTAGCCATTAGGAGGAATTGGAGTTTCACAGGTTTGATTGTCTGTGATTTGGACAGAGAGAGAGTGAAGCAGCAGCCCATCAAGGCAAGTTAGAGGAATCACAAGATTAACAAGAAAAAGGAGAAAATGGGGAAAAAAAAAATCTTTTTAGGGGGGGGGGGGGGGGGGGGTAAAAAAGCAATATTGAAAGTATACATAGTATACACACAAAATTCTCTATTTTGAAATGAAGTCAAAATAAGAACTGAAGAGCTCACCTGGGTGGTTCAGAAGAAAGAGTCAGGGATTCTTCCACCCTTCCTGCAGAGACAGGGAGCTTTGGGCTAGGGGCAGACATGAAGAAACTCCTGCCAGCATGGCTAGAGTCCAAACTGGAGTGGTTCAGAGTATTTCCATCCATCATTGTCATCAGAAAATTATACATTTCAAAGATAAATAGCTCTTCTGATAGTTTAACTGCCAATAGTCTAGTACAATAATTCTGCCTGTGGCCCAGTTCAGCACACAGCAACACTTCAATATCTGAGTTTTACTATTTATCATGCAGCATTCAAATAATAAATAAATTAAATAAAAGTGTAAATATTTTATTATTAAGTCTAAAAGAATTCAAATTGTACCTATTTTTCATATTTTCTGTGTAAAAAAAAAATTATAACTAGCTATATGTACCTAGTGACAGCAACTTTTATTAGAAGCTTCCTGAATTTTTTATTAAAATTTTCCCCTAGCCAACGCTATAATTACTGATCATGAAAGAAATATCAATTTTTATTTGATGATTTGCCAGATAAATAGCTAATAGCAATTATCACTTCTTTCTCATGAGCACAAGTGGAGCATTTTTTTGAAAAAATTTCTTCAAATTTGACTTTTTCTGTACCCAGCTGAATGAAGCACATACCAAACTGGATGGAAATCTGGAGACCGAGGTTATTAATTTTATTTTAGTATTCAGGGGAGATAACTGTTATCAATATATGAACACATTCCAGCCTAAAATTCTATACAGCATCAGAGATCTGTCCAGGTACAGGGGATAATACAATGTCCAGGACATCTACATAAGGATTCCTCTAATGTTAATCAATATTTATAATTTAGCTGAAAAAGCCTCAAATAATCTGAACAATTATTTTAAAGTAAACTGGAAATCTTAATTTGGGCAAGATGGTATCAAGAGCGTATAGACAAAAATACAGCCTCCTGAATCATAGTTAGAACAAAGCTCATTTCTGTGGCCAACTTTTCTATTTTTCAATTTTCAATTCTACAGAATACTATCAGATAACATATTATCAACTCTCCATAGGAAATACATTTTAGATAGATGTTTGGGAATCTACCAGTATTCCCAAGAGACTGGAAATATTTTTTAAATGCTATATTCTCTCCCTAAGTCTACTAAAAATACAGCAAGTAACTAAAGAAAACAAAACTAAATACCTAACACGTGACACCAACTCTTCATAATAATTTCCTTATATGCTCTATATAACATCTATTAAGTTATATATTAATATAACATATGTCTGAATCAGCAATATATTTTAAATTTTGCATTGATGAAATATCTCTTCTGTGCAGCTCTGGAGAATACAGTATGGTGTGGAGAAGGTATTTTTAGTATAAAACTTTTTTTTTTTTTTTAAACCAGTGGTAGTAACCAATGTAGATTTCTAAAAAAAAAATCACTAAAAAGTAGATAAAATGCGAAGTAGATAAATATTTCACAGAAATTATTTTATTTGACAGTTTTCACTCATCTGCAGTTTCCATGCGTGATTAATTTTAAAGTTAACGAAAGCACTTTTACCATTATTTTTGACAGTGATGACCTCTATGTATCCAAGAAATATGCACCAACTTAACATGGCACAAATTTAATTCTAATAGATTTTCATGCTTGCTTTTTTTCAGTTGACCCATTTAATAAGAGCAGTAAATCTGTCTATTCTTCAGTTCTTTTATACTTCTTAATTTACTGTTCTATAGCAAATAGGCTTTTTTCTTCTTCTTTTTTTCCTTGCATTCATCTCAGACTACATTCCTGAAGAAAATCCTTGCACTGACTTTCCTTTAATGCACCAGCCAATTTTTGAAAAATTTAGAAAAACCATTTCACTTGAGAACAATCAAAAACATGTTCTGTTTGTTTCATTAACCAAAATAGTAGAAGGTTCTTTTGTTCAGCTGTTTGTCTTTACTTTTATCTAAAACCCCAAATGTTGCTCCTACAGAAAGATTCTTTAAAAAAAAATTTGAAATATTTTGTTTAGAAAACACTGATTTTAGTTTTTCTGTCTTTATATTTTTCAAAACTGTTTCTCTACATGCACTCAAATTCATCTATACTGATCCAAGAACATGCTAGCTGGCAAATCTACTCATATAAAATCTTTACTCATCCCAAGTTTCATCCTGACATAAACACATTCCTGTTAAAAATATTTTTTGCTACAAACAACTCAGATAGGATAGATGTAACGTATAAACACTTAGTGGGAATTCAAGTTCTTTATTACCCCAGTTTGTGCCTCTTTACTCAGACCTCTCTTCTGTAAATGCCTGGTAAACCATATTTCAACAAGTTCAACGGGAACTAAAGTGAACTCTAAAAGTTTGCTGAGTGGGAGATGCTTCAAAGTCACAGGCTTGGTAAAGCTCTCTTCACCTAATTCTCATCATCCTGTTGTGTTTGGGCAACAAGAAGTAAGATGTATATGTCAGAAGCATCTCTCACTCTGAATAGTCCACAGTACTATTTCTAGTAGCATCAGATTTCTGCTACACTTCACCACTTGGAAACACTACAGTGAAAATTAACAGACTCATTTTTTTTGTAAAGGGACTCCGAGGTAACTGCTCTTTAGAAAAAGGACAAGAAGAAGAGAGAAGCATCTAAATTAATTTACTTGCAGTGAGAGGGCTTAGAACAGGAAATTCAAAGAAGTACCTTTTCCCCTTCACTTCCCTGCAGAACATCTTTTCTGGACTATGGCATCTCTCTCCACCCACAGCACAGAGGTAGACTCTTGCTACATGGCAAGGAAACTAGTAGCTAGTGAGAGACTATTATTTCTTTTATATACTACAATTTCCATTCTAAGATGATCTTGGTTGGTTTCTGCAAAAAAATGGCATCATTTTGACAATACCTAGCTACTTGTCTGAAGCAAATATTCCACAAGAATTAAAATAATTACTAAATTTAGGGAATTTCTACTCTTAGCTGTGTGGCATCATCTTAAGGATTTTTGGGGGGCAACAAAGAAAATGGCAGAGAAGGAAAATGAACCTCGTATTTAAAATAGATACTGCATTCTGACACAGTTTCACACAAACATAGCTCAGAATCAAAGAGACTGAACAGCTACTTAGAAACATGGTCTTCAGCTCATCTCAGGTTGCTTCACAGCACCATGAGTTTTTCTTCCTTGAATCTGTCCATGAATCCTTGGAAAGTTTTAGCACTCACAGTTCCATGTGTCAAAAGTTTCCACAGTTTAGTTATACACTGTGTGAACTGACAGTTTCTTTAGTTTTAAACCTGCTAACTACTAAGATAATTTGATTCATTTATTAGCATTCCTCTGATAACTTTAGTTATTCTAAAAACTCTTAAAGATGTTGAGAAATTCTGTTACATAAAGTGTGCTGTCAACTAACTCTTAATTCTGAAGGACTTCAGAAACTGCTGCAGACCCATGGATAACTTCACTCATCTCTGAAATGCACGTTACCTTTGGAATTGCATTTGACCCCTGTGTCATAAACCATGTTATTTTTAAGGAACTGAAGGATAACATGATCCATAATTTAAGTTTTAAGGGAAGACAGGTATGCAGACAGCATTTGTCTTATGATTGTGGTTGATTTCCTGCCAAAATGGCCCAGGGAGTTCTGAAAAATAATTATTTTCCTATGACAATAATATCCAGCACATCTAAAACACTGTCATAAGTGTATATCAATATGTTTTCCAATGTATCCATTGATTCATATCCACTGATTCTAAGCTGCAGAGTGATTAACTCATTTCTAATGGTCACACAGAGAAGCTAGAATAGAAATTCAGTCTCCTGAAATACAGCCAGATACCCCTTCTATGAGAGAATTACAGTCAAGATTTTAACCCTAATGACAGCACAGTGATCACTGATAGATAGTCCTGCAAGCAGGTTCAGAAAAGCATGAAAATGTTCTTCAACAGCATGACAATATCTTCACTCTCCCTCGATGTTTTTCTGAAAATCTCCTGTTCAGTTCCTGATCCAGCCACAGCAGACTGAGCTTGTATACTGAGAGGAACAAGAAAGCGTCAAGATTGCAGACCTAAGTTCACTCAAACCTTCTGTTTAAAATTTAAATACTGATTTTCCTGCTGCTGGGGCATGCTGTTTTAAAAAATGCATAAACCTCTGAAAAACAATAACATGCCCAGTAATGGATGAATTAATGTGCAAATCCCTGCTGCACAGTATTCTGTCATCCCTTTCTCTCTAAGTAAGAATGTGGGCCATGTACCAAGGAAATAAAATATAATAAATGCATATGAATAAATAAACCAATGCTGATTAACCTGGAAGTATGCACTTGCCTTTTGTTCCTTTCTCCACCTCTTTATTTGCTTGCATCTTCTTCCTCTCTCCCTTCATTCTTTTGTTCATTCTATCTTTCTCTGGCTTAATTTTCCTTTCATATATGGTCCCTCTTTCCATGCATAGTTTTTACATTGTCATGTCCTTCCTGCCATGGTAGACCAAAATCGGCCTTCTTGCTTCACCAAAGAGTTATACTGTCATTCTTGATTTATCCTCCTAAGTGCCTTTCGCTACATCCGAGTAGCAGAAATGGGTCTAGCAATACTCTTTAGCCTGAGGCCACATGGCATGACATGGCCCATGTTTATACACTTGAACTCTCCTTCCTTCAAAACACAGTGACTGCATAGCAACTGCAAGGTGGTGGCAAAGCCCTGACTCAGATTGCATCCTGCAGGCCTTTGCATCTTTCTACTTCGTTGTTTTTCTAACCTAATATACATGCCACACTCTCCTCACCTCTACTCCATGCACTATACTTCACATACCTACAACAAAACAGGTTATTGCATCCTATCCCTCCCACCCAAGTCATTCAGCCTCCACGGAGAGTGCTAGGTGCTCCTGCATGTCACCTGCAGCTCCTGCCACGGTCCCAAATTCAGTGGCTCCTGGCACCTCTCCTGCTTCTACTTCCACTGCTTGTGTTGGTGCCAGACAGCCTTTGACATCCTCTGAACCCATCTTTAGTCTAGGGATAGTAGAACATAGCACAAGCATGCTAGCACAGCATACAACTACTTATGACGTGCATCATTGACAAACCTTTTATTGCAAACCTTCCTCGACAACCCTCAAAAAAGCCAAGATAAGGTTTCAACCACATGGCTGGGGAAGAGGATGCTGCAGCATGGCTTGCTGGTGTATACGCAGGCCAACAGTTTAACAGGATAATGCTAGATGACTGGACCCAAGGAAGCCCACCAAATGGGCAGAGCCTTTACTAAGAAGGCCCATGCCATTCCCCAGACTGTGCCTGGGGGTTGCTTTGGAGACCCTGGCTAGCCTGGACTAGAACCATGCTGGAATCTATGCCAGCAGTTTAACAGTATTGGACAACTGCGTATCGGTGTTCAAAAATCTGTTGTGGCTTGCTTTAGTTTATAAGCGTAGACGTAGCCTTTTAGATTTGACTCATATGAATTGCATAGAGAGTGAATGAAGTGTCCTCAAATTAGGTCATGTTCTGAACTAGTAGAATTCATGGATTTTTAGAAGATAAAATCAAATAGGTGGAGGGTTTTTTTTTTAGAGCCACACATTGAGTTGGATGTCTTATTCCTATTCATTTTAATTAGGCATCTGAAGCTCTTAAGTGGTTTTGAAAATCAAAGCCAATTTGTTCAGTGTGGCACTAGAGATAGCTTCCCGTTCCTCATTAGAAATGTGATGTATTGTGTTTATATGTAAATGAGAGGTTTTCAAAGAAAAGTTTGCATGATGCTTCAATTATGGGAAGTAACAGGCAACTTAATATGAAATCTGTCATCATTTCCCCCTGCAGTCAAAGTCTATTTGTTCTTTTTCACTCAATTTTCTCCTCCTCTTTTAATTATTTGTAGGTATTTACTTGAAAAATGCTGTGGAAAAATAAAAAATGGATTTTTTATTTTAACAGAGCATCAGCGTGTTAATGCAGGTACCTACCAAGTCTCATGCATTATCATGCCAATTGTATGTTAGACATCATCACCTGTGAACCAATATTAAATGGTAATCAGATCCTGTGAATGTCCTTTTTCCCCTCTACACCTTTGTTCAATGTGCCAGTCAGTGTCTGGTGCTCTTCACCTTTGCCTGGATCAGATCAAACTGCTGTCTTTAGCCAGCCTTCAAGGAACCGGAGAGTACTCCTTACAAGACTAGTCTGGTGGAACATGTCTGACCAGAAGTTTGTTCCTGCAAGAGACAGACCAAAGAAGTGTTATGCAGAATCCACTTTGATGCTTCAAGAGCAAGACTACAAGAAATGGTATTTTTTATGTAAAGCACTGCTATCATGCCAGTGTGCCAGGATCTGAGAGATCTACATTGAAATCCCAACTGAATCCCAGGTTGAGGCATTCTTTCATTTCATTTATATCTGGTATCAGTTCATTGCCTTCCTAAATCTGATTCCAGTTCATTCCTTTGCTGTTCCAGAAGCTCAACATGACCCAGCAATGTGTGTTTGCAGCCCAGAAAGCCAACTGTATCCTGGGCTGCATCAAAAGACATGTGGCCAGCTGGTCAAGGGAGGTGATTGTCCCCCTCTACTCCGCTCTCGTGAGACCCCACCTGGAGTACTGTGTCCAGCTGTGGGGCCCCCAGCGCAAGAAAGACATGGACCTGCTAGAGCAGATCCAGAGGAGGGCCACAAAAATAGTCAGAGGGCTGGAGCACCTCTCCTCGGAAGAAAGGCTGAGAGAGTTGGGGTTGTTCAGCCTGGAGAAGGCTCTGGGGAGACCCTATAGCAGCTTTCTGGTCCTGAAAGGGGGCCTACAGGAAAGATGGGGAGGGACTCTTTAACAGGGAGTGTAGCGATAGGATGAGGGGTAACAGTTTTAAACTGAAACAGGGTAGATTTAGATTAGATATTAGGAAGAAAGTTTACTGTGAGGATGGTGAGGCACTGGAACAGGTTGCCCAGAGAAATTGTGGCTGCCCCATCCCTGGCAGTGTTCAAGGCCAGGTTGGATGGGGCTTGGAGAAACCTGGTCTAGTGGAAGGTGTCCCTGCCCATGGCAGGGGGGTTGGAACTAGATGATCTTTAAGGTCCCTTCCAACCCAAACCATTCTATGATTCTATGATAATTGCCAGCTTTTTTCAGGTTGCTTACTTCCAAGTGCCAGTGTCTCTGGTTTAGTGGAGAACTGAAATCCTGTGAGTGCAATGATTGCCTACATAGATATGTGCTAGAGACACACCAACATCTACTGGAGATACTGTTTCTAGACCTTACCTAGCTTCTCAGACAGTTAACAGCTGCCTTTTTGATATCAGACAAGATAGCTCTTCCACAATTTCCTTCAACAGCTCAGTCACTGTAAAATAGTGTCCCAGAAGGTCTAATCCTGATGAGGGGAACCATTTTTTGGTCTGTCAATATTTATTGTCATAACATTTGCTTGCATGTCTTACTTGAGACTGCTGAAATGGCAAGGTGAGTAAGACAGCTACTAAATGCAAGAACTGAGCTGTGAAAATGTGGTTACAGAACATGGCAGGCATCGTAGATCTTCTGCAGCACTTAAGACATTTTAAAGATGGCTACTGTGCATTAGTAGCACGACAAGGGTTTGTCCTAAGTTTTTCTGTATCTCCACTGCAAAATGCTAGCTTTCATGCATATGCATGTAATATGTGCATCTGTTTGCTTTCTGCCTACTGAGCAGGCCTGAAAATATCAGTCACAGTCAGTATTATAAAATTATATTGAGTCATACCATGTGCTATATATGTAGTATATGCTACATGTAGCATATGCCATGTTATACATAAAAAAAACCCCAAACCCACATTGCAAGAAGGGGGAATCACTGTCATAAGAGAAGAAAGGAGGGATTCTGAAATACAGATTAAGGTGGTCAGTTTTTTTACCATACACAAGATTCTTCCGGTCTGTTTTTTTAATTCTCTTCACACTCCCATTATTTGCAGTCACTGTTGAAATCTGGCAGAAGGAATGTCTTCTTTTTTGTCTTATGAAACTCTGTTAGTAATTTATCAAAAGGCAAAATGACAGGAACTATTTTCCAGAAAGCACTTTCAGATTCTGAGCAATGTGTATTTATTTTTTATAAGCTATATTTGAATTTTACATTAGTTCATTAAAAAGGATTCATTAATAGCTTAAATTCAGGATTTAACTGTAAGACTGCATAATGCAATACACTGACTTAAAGCTAAATGTAAGAACAGAATTTATAATGCACACGATTCTAGAGGTTATGTGAAATGGAGCCTACTCCCCCAAGAGTATTCTAGGGGAAATTGTAGCATAAATGAGAAAGGGAGTGCAAATATACATATGTTTCCTGAAATACAGATGCAAAATCTTCCACAAACCACCGGAGGAGTGATTCTCATTGATTCTGAAAAAGAAGCCAAGATTACCTTATGCTGTAGGAGGCAGGTGGAACATGGTTGAGATTTTTGATCAGAGAGAAGGGAAATGCAGATGGTGTACATATGAAAGTCCTACTTACCTTGCTTTAAATGGTATGTTGAGCAAAGGAGCTGCTAAATGCCAGAATCTGGCTTTAGAAAACAGGGGTTGCAGAGTCACCCTTTTGAGTTGTGAAGGTCCAAAAGTGAAGATCTGATAAATAAATAAAATGCATATATATGTGTGTATATATATGTATAGCAAAGATTTGAAATCTGAAAATCATTTTAAAAAGGAAAGTGAAAAGAATGTGTTATTTACTCTCAAACTCCAAGAGGGTAGCACATAAAAAAGTCAAGAAAATAAGAAATAGTTTATTAAAGTGATGTGGAGCCTGAGACAGATTGAGAAGTGGGAGAGAAGGGCTAGGATGAACTCTGGGGCACAAGGCAGGCTGGAGGTTGCCAACTTGGGGTATGAGGTTCCCGAAAAATCATGAGGAGGACTAATTAAGAGCTATTGTACTGTGGTACACCTGAAAAAGCAGGGTGAAGCCATCCACATGAACCTGAGATATGGAGGGAAAGCAGAAGAAGAAATGAAAGCTGTGGTGGTGGTAAAGGCTCTGAAGCAGAGAGAGAAAATACAGTTAAGGAAGAAAAATGGAAAAGCAGAAAATGCAGATCTCGTCCTCATCCTTCTTTCTTTCAACTCTGTCATTATACTTTTTCTCAATAAATGCATTCATTGATACTAAATTTATGGATTATGAATTAATGCATGTTAAATTTAACACACATTTATGGGTGTTTCTCCCCAAGCAGGAGGAGCAATATGTGTTCAAGGAGCTCAGAAAAAAATATTCTTTTTCGCATGGTAGGGTCCTGAATTTCAGGTAACTGCTAGCAAAAAGCTACCACCTGCTAATATATGAGGCTAAGGCCCATATGTGGCAGTGCTGTTTTGGCATTACAGTCATCTCAGTTCTAACCCTCTTGAAGCTCTTTGTCTATGTTTCTTTTATCAGATAATGCCAACTGCTTGAATTATGCAAATGCATTTTCCACAGCATCTCTCTTAGCTTTGTCTGGCTCTGGAAGTCTGTCTGCAAGACACAGTTGAAAGATGCCCAGATTGCTTTTACTCATAATGTCTGAACTAGTTCACTGACAGGCGGCCTAAGCATCTCTGCAGGGTCGTGTCACAAGCCTACCCTAAGTTCCTTTGCTATTAGGACTTACTGACCTACTCCAGCACCTAAAGTAAAATGGTAACAGGGAAGAGAACATTCACAAGGTTTAAACATATTGCTCATCACAAACTGGTAAAATCAATAAAGTGAAAGCAAATACTATAAAAATAATTTCTAGATACCATTATAAGGCTGCTTACTGTGTTTTTGTTGAACAGTGGTGGCTCTCAGCCTGAAGTGTTGAAGAACTGTGTGGCCCAAACCCACCTCCCTACTCACTTCTCATGGCACCAGGAATAAATCAGCTGGTATCCAGTTTCATAACTACATCTTCTGTCTGTGTTACTTTACACAACTAAAGGCTTTCTCTTTTTATCTCGCCTTATGCCATTTTCCCATGTAAATTTAAAAACTGTGCCCTTTCCAAAAATGTGATATAGAGCTTTGCTGAATGCTGCATCAGTTTAAAATAAAATAGTCTCAATTGAGCGATACAAATAATGACTAATGTTACTCTCAAGGTTGATGATCATGACAAAGAGAAGTATCTAAAAAGATAATTGACTTGCAGGCTATTTTTCCTCTCCACATCCCCCCATCAGATTTTTGCTTACACAGTGGTTGTTTGGCAGACATGTCTCAACCTACAACCTGTGCACTCAGGTAGGACTCCTGGCTTATCTTGCCACCTCTTCTATTGATTTAATCTCTTGCTTCTGCTTACAATCTAGTTGAAATCAGTGGGTATGGAAGATCCATTAGTGTTGCTACTAGTACAGAACCGCACATGCCTGCACAAGCTACTTGTGGAGTGCTGTTTGCTTCCACTGGCCGATTAATAAAATGGACTTTCCAGGCATATTACATATGTTTCACTCCCCAAAGAAAGCCTTCAGCTGTCAACAGATTAAAGGCAACTTCTCTTCATGGCAGTTATCACAGGTAGAAACATTCTCTCCCCTGCCTCCCTACTCTGCCACCCTGCAGTGACTGCAGTCCATCTATCCAAGGCTGCAGCAGTTCTGTGGAGGCAGTTCTTATGAATTAACAACAAACACATGAAGAAAAATGCTGCCAATTGTTTGGATTTGTCAAAATTAGCTTCTTCACTTGTAAGGCTGTTAAATTGTTACCAAATAATTTTTCTCTTCACATGTCTGTGAAAACCTGCTACATATCTACTATGCTCATCTCTAAGTTAGTATAAGGTACATACACAGAAATACACACACACACTTTTATACAGACATGCACAAGTAAAAAGCAGGAAAAGACCTTCCAGGCTCAATTGCAATAACTGGCACTTATTTATTTCTATTTAATTTACAAAAACATGATTCTTACATCTTCTAAACTTACAGCCAAGATGGGCAGGAAACTGGAAACAGAGGAGGAAAACAGAAAAAAAACCCAAACAACAAAACCAAACCACAAAAAAGTAAAAACATGCAACCTGTGAGAACTTGACTTCTCACTGCCATTAGTTCATCAGCTGTCCTTTTCCCTCCCGATTGTCTATTGTTCAAATAGAAAGCCCAGAGATTTAAATGGATGGATCTTACAATGCAAAATGAAGGCCACCAAATCAGTTTTTGACATGTCAAGAAGGGAAGAGATTTCCTCAGGTAATAGTTCCTCAGCTTTTATATGCTAATGGACACATTTCTATTTAAAAATTGACCACTAATTTAAATACTACGGAAGACCCAGATTTGCTAGAGAAGCTCACAGATGGTTGCAGAACAGCTTTAGAAAACTTACAACTCTATAGACAGATCTCTGCTGCCTAGTTTTTGGTTTTGTTGCCTAATCACATTAGCAATAAACACTGAGAAATCTTTCTTGAAGTGCTGTAAACAAATAGCCTTTCAAACAGACAGAGTAACACTGGAGATCCATTGAAATGCTCTATGGAGACATATTTCGTTTTGAACTACTAGGCACTGTGACAATCCCTGTCGCTTGGAGACAGAGAAAGACATCTTTGCATTCTCAGCCTGAAGTTTGATATCTGTCTCATCTCTAAATGATGACTGCTGACCATGTTATTCAGTCCTGATGGATATAAAATAGGCTTTACAACTCCAGAGAGCCTTCAAGGTGCTGGACAAGTTGTCAGTAGATACTAGACTTCAGCAGTAAGCAATAAGAGCTATTGGGAGTGTGTGGTAAAAGTACGGAGATTTCAATGGTAACAGCATGCACTAAATTTAGGGAGCTAATGTTAACAGGCAGCACAATCCACTTTTCCTAAGGAAGTTATTCTTAAATATTTCAAAAAGACTCAAAAAATGGAAAGCTAAACTTCCTCAATATTGATAGTGTCTGATTTATAATAGATGCTGCAAACACTTCAAAAATGGAAAGCTGCCATGGTTTTGTTTCTCAGCAGAGTGCTTATTACAGATTACCCCTGGGTAGGAATTTGGCCATTTAACTGAACAACTTTATTCAAAAAAGATTTGATATTTAAAATCAGGACAACTGCCAATTTTTATGCTCCTTCAAAAAGACAGAAGACATTGAATAATAGTGACTAACCATGTAACTTGAATGATGCCTTACACTTGGGTCTAAGCTTAAGAGACACTAGCTATTTGGTCAATCATTGTTGGAGAGGAAAAGACAACTCTAGCAGGCAGTTCACAATAATCGTGAGTGGGTCCTGCACTGAACAGACTCTTGGAAGGACCTCTCCCTGACTGCATCCTCCTAAATGGGAACACTGAGAAACCAGCTTGCAAATGGTGGTCAACAGATGGGTAGGATGATTATCTGTTTGTCTTTGTTTATAAAAAGTACTACTAGGAGAGTTTATGGAGGCCGGGGAACAAGGGAGTGTTGTGTGTTCTTTGGACCACATATCTGCTGTGCTCCCTTCAACCAATGCTAAACCTCACTCCCAAACTGCCCAGAATTAACCCTCCCACAGTCCAGAGTGACGGGCACTATTTGTGCACGGGCACTAAGCTGTTCGCTGTGGGGCTCAGTTAGATTGCATCTTGTGGTGATATTACATTTGTTATAGATTTGTATATTTGGCTTCTTTCATTGCTTTATCATGTATTTAAAAAAAAAGAAACACAAGAGTTCAAGAGTTGTAAATATTACAGTCATTCCTGTAATGCACAGTAAATGCACACTGTCGTATGCATTATTGTACACTACAGAGAATAAATACACAATGTACACCGGCCTGTTAATGCATACATAGAATGACATTTTCATGTTATGCATGGTAACTGAGAGCCCTTATGAGGAATTTTCATTACTGAGGAATCCCTTTCCATTGATAATGTATGTGAAACTACAAGTGTGATGTGATGTCCTAGTTCCTCTGCAGATCCCAGCCTTCTTTATCACACGTTGCTGGAAACATTCAAATACAACAAACTAATCCCCATCCAAATAATGAGCACATTTTGGGAATATCACCTTTAAAGCAGGATTAGAGTTGCCTAATTCAGGGCAAAATAATTTTTTTTTCTGTCATTTTTCCCCCTTCTGTCTGTTAATCTATAAGCACATGCCCTGTACATTACAGTAGAAGAGTTCAGTAAAATGAGATCTAGCCCTCATGGTAGTGTAAGACATGCTAGCGCCAGGATGCAACCAAGCCTCTACATGAATGCACATGTATCCATGTGAGATGCATTAAATATAGTATATCCTGATTGCACACACAATCCTTCAGCAGGGAAGAGGTAGAACAGGCTGCCAAATCAAAATTAAATTTCAAACAAATAGGATGAGGCATCTTAAGTCTCTGAAGGCTTTTTTTCTCCTTCTGGGCTTTCATACAGTACATCAGACCACTTTAAGCACCCAGTTAGGAGTATTTTAACAGAACTGTTAATAAAATATTTAGAAAACACCAGAAGTCAAATGCTAAAGTATTTTTTTTTGTTGTTTAACTTTACTTGGGACTTCTTTGGAAAAAATAAATCCAACCACAAGCAAACTCTGCACTCAGTGAAAGATTTTTCTGAGGCAGAAACATAGAAACGTGAGTCTGGACATCAAGCCTCAGCTCCAGAAAAACAAATAAATGGAACATGAGGATGGGCAAGGAGAAGCAGGATCATATGAAAGAAATCTTTTTCCCTCCATGCAAACTAGGGAGCACAAGGTTTATTCCAGTCTGTCATCGTTACAGACCTCAGATTCCCTAAGGCTATATTTGAGCAGTATTTGGTAGGACCTCAGTGTACCCACATTTCCAGGCCAAGTCGCATCCACACTGCAGAGGCTTCAGGGTCTATTCAAAATCAGCATTTGCACATAGTTAAAGGGATCAAGTACTTCTGCATGCCTAAATCACCTCAGGAATAGAAAATTCCATAATCGGTCCATTCATCCTTCCTCCCTTTCCTCACACTGTCTAGGAATACCTTGGTTGCTTTTACCCTTTCCCCTCTACCCCATTTTCAATGCATACACTCAAATGCAGGTCCCTGTTTTGTCTTCCAGCTCAATTTAAAACAAGTCCCATTACCCTCACAAAAATGTATGTTCAACTCACATTCATGATAGATCTTAGCCTAAAAGCGACATTTAATTTTGTCAGCACTGTAGGATCCAGTTTCTAAAATATGAAATTTTCCACTCATTCAAGAAACTCCAACTCTCAATGCTTCCTTTAGCTTTGTTCTTTTTGGCAGGCCTATCAGATACATGCTGGCCTTGGCGAAACCCCACAGCTGTCAAGCCATTAAGAAGCTGTTAGGTACAGCTTATCTCTGGGGCAAGCAGTGTGTTGCAATACTAATAAGTGAAGAGAGCTCTCCCAGATTACGCAAGGATTGTTTAACCTCTTGAAGCATTTAAATTATAAAATAGAAGAACAGTAAATGGTTTCCTTTGTTAATTCTTGCAAATGCATACTCACACACATCAAAGTATTTGTCTTTATGGGACAGATTACAAAAACAGTGTATATACTGTTTTGCAGTTAATCAAAGCATTAAAAAATCAGCAACTGCAAACACTGAAATTCTTATACCAATATGATTTGGAAATTGGCATTATTACTTTAGCAGTGTGTTACAGATTTTAACATACAAAGATACACAGATCTGCCTGGGCAGAAGGGCTATCGTCACCTTTTTAGGGATTCCCTGGAGTTCCAGTTTCCTGCAAGGAACATCTACCATATCAAAACTATTGATCCGTGCAGTCTCCACATCCATTAAAACAGGCCTGTCTGTGCCCTGAAAGCTGACCAAATTCATCATTACAGCAGAACCAACTGACCTTGAAATCAAAATGTGATTTTTTTCCAACTTAAAACAGAATTTGACCTGATTTTCAAGAACTGAAATGGATCCAGAAAGAAAAATTGGACAAAAATTATGTACAGAATATATAGACCTTCTATACAAGACAACAAACTCATTGATTTCTACATGATTATGAACTGTCTTATAGTATAATCATGTGTACATTATTGGAACAACATACAGTTGCATATTTGAATCATTCATACTTTAATTCTGGTCCTGTACAATAAAGCAGCTAGACCCAAGTTCACAAACACAACGAGAGATTAAAAAGGAGGGCAGTATTATTAAAGGATCAAGTTTTGTCTATATCTGTAAGAATCAGGTCATGGCTGATTTTTTTCTAACTCTTGCAAATATTTTCAGTTCAATAGTTTTGATCATAGATCTCCTGCTTTAGATGAAGTATTGAATGATGGTGACAGAAGGGTGAGAGTGTGTCTTAGGACGGCATATCCAAATGCTCATGGAAGCACCTATTCCTCTCCATTCTAGCTCAGTGAAATGCATTATGGGATAGATAGTTCTTGTAATAAGAATTCCTAATGTGATTTATAGCATACAATATTTAAGTAATCAAAGCCTATTTTGTTACTATAGTAACTGTAGTCTTCTGCACACAACTTGTAAAGTAATTTGTCTAAAATAATGCATGCTATGTTCATTCTAGATGCTGACAGGTAATATTTTCAATCTTCTTGTTCTTGTGTTTAGAAGAATTTTCTGTCTATTCTTTAAAGCAGCATCTCCTTTAGAGGAGATGACAGCGACTGCTTGTTTTGCTATAACATCACTGTATGATACTGTGTGCTTACTCAACTGGTTAATGAAATTCAGTAACAACTTGGACTGAGAGCATATCAGAACTTGAAAGAAACTTTGTGTGACTTGTTACGTCAGCTATACAATGTCCAGAGCCTAAGTTGTTGTTTCTAATGTTCTTTTCAGTGTTATAGATTATAATGGTGCATTGAGGAAAAAAATAGAAAGCATCAAGAGCAAATGACTGTATTTCATCAAGCACAGTTGGCATTTTCTCAGAAGCATAAGAGAATTAGGAGCTCCCACTGGAAGAAAATGGTGCTTTACGTAAGGGGAGACTACTGGGAAATTGGTGAGATTCTGAATTTAAAATGCTATAGCAATTCCACAATAATTCCCTGTGTGAATATTCTTATTTTACATTAAAGGTGTTAAGACATTTAACAGAAGTGTAATGCCACACTGAGATGCTTTAAAACTCTGTCTATACTGCTCCCCTTATGCAACATTAGCAAGAAGAAGCCATCACAGAGAGTCCTTAGTGGGGTTGGAAAACCTGGGAACATGAAAGGTCACAAACTTTTAACTTCAAGACCCCAGTCTAAATTGTGCTCTCACTCATGTCCTAGATCAGTTCTCTCCAAAGTGGGGTGCACACAACCCAGGGAGTGTGCAAGACAATCCATTGGTGTGTGGGAAGAAAACATTTGTTGTACCATTAAAAAAAAAATTTAAAAAAGTAAAAATTTTAAATACTATTTAGTTAATATTTATCTCATCCTTATAAATTTCTATTTTTGTGTATGTTCTAAAATGTACATGACATATTAGTACAGTAGTACATGTGTATAATTTATAAATACATATACATATATTGGAGGTGCTCATAGGGTTGTACAATCAAAAAAGTGTGGAAACCACTGTCCTAGACTACACAAATTTTCAAATGTAACATAGCAAAACAATGTTTTAAAGTGACCCAATATGATTCAGAGGCAGACTGAAGAAGAGATCCTTGTTTCTTCACACCACTTCCAACTGCTCCAACAGGACTATTCTCTGTTCAAGCACAGTCCTGGGAAGTCCTTAGGGCTATTTAAAAACAACAGACAAAACCAGGTGGACTTACTTCATCTGAAAGATGTGTTTATCCTTATGAAATGCTTTTTCTGCAGGACGCCAACATAAAATCTGTGTGTCACAAAAATCGCAGGGATGCAAAGCTGCAAGGGTTTAAGAGGATCTCACAAGGTATGTACTTACTATGCTTAAAAACTACCTGCCTAATAGTGAAATTTCTCAAGTAAACATTAACTTATAACTATACAGAACAGATACTTGAGAAAGTAAATAGTGGCAATAGTTTGCATATTTCTGCTTAGCCAATTTAGTTATATAATTCTATGTTTCAGAAACATTGTTTGAACACAATCTTGCCATTGTTAAGTAGGTAACTACTTTGGGAAACCTGATTCTGAACTTTTATCTTATTTGCGGATCAGGCCTTCTTGTTTGAAAGGAAAGCTGTATGAGGAAGCTGTACTAGAATGGGGTGACTTTTTCACAAATACTAAAACTGCTGAAAAATGGAGTTTTGGAGGAACAGAGATTTTGTAAGAAATCAGATCAAACATTGCAAATACTCTTGGACAAAAAATTCAAAGATGTTAAAACATTTGATTTCATTATGTCTTCAGTAACGCTTTGCTCTGTTCTGTAGGTCATTTTGAACCAAATGAAGCCCTGCCCCCCCCCCCCCTTTTTAGCCTACCATTTCAGAATAATGGCTTTTATTTCAAAATAGTCTTACAATTTAAAAGAATGTTTTCCAAAACTAAATAAATTTAAAAAGACATATTTAATTCCAAGTTGGAATTATTTTTTAATAGACACAAGTGCATAAATATTCACATTATTAAAATTCTGCTTAGTTCAGCTTAAACCTTATCATAAATTCCCTGCAAATTCTCAACATGGCCACAATCACTCACCTCTAATATGTACAAAAAAAAGCCCCATTTAATTAGTATTCACAGAAGTTAAATGGGCTATAAATAAAATTCAGCAAGCCATTAGTTTTGCAGTAGATGGTATTCACACACAAACTTGTTTGAGTGGTCTCATGGGACTCGAATCCTTCTCAATGGATATGTGCTTCTTGTTGTGATTAATAATTGCAGAACTGAACTAATTTTATATGGGTCTCGAACAAATTCCTGAACAAAAAATTAATCTCTGGAGAACTTCCCATATGACACATAAAAGAGCCTTCAAAAAAATGGAAAATGTGTAATTCTTACTGTCAAATGAAATATCTTCTGCCTTTTCTTATCCTTGGCCATGAAAACACCTTGGATTTTCGTAGTTTCATAGCACAGATGAATATTGGTGTCAGGATAAATGAGCCCCATCAACATAATGTTATTTATGGGAGTATGGGAGTCTCTGATGGGCCCTTGAAGAAATTCTCTGCAAGTATAGTGGCTTTGAGAAAAGCAATTGCACCCTGAGGCAACTCAGCAACCCCAGCTACTCTCTCTTACCTGGAGGGCTCCCTGGAAATTCTTCCTTTCAACAATCCATCATAATCCATGCATATATGAAACTTTCAAACAGATTTTAGTAATTTTTCTTTCTGGATAGGCCAGCAAACTTTTTTTGTGTGTGTGTGCTGCATAAAGCATCTTAGTAATTGTTATTAGCAGAATTGTTTGAATATTCATTGGGTTAGGGGTGGTTCTGGTGCTCTTAGCTTGACCTAAACTTTATTAATCACAGTCCTCAGTACAACTTTGATCTACAAAGCAACCTCAGGAAAAGAAAATTTTAAAAAAAGTCATTATAAATATTTTAACTATACAAGGTATTGATGTTTTAACATATGCTCTAATGCTGGTCTTTTCATGTGGACGAAAGCTGTTCTGCATCCCATGGTCTCAGGTGGAGCCCATATGGAGGAAGGACATATTACCTTCCAGCTCTTGCTTCACCTAAGCTTCTCCCAAGGTGTTCAGAATGGGGACAGAAGCTGAATGTGAGGGAAGAGAGGGCTCCAGCCTTCTGTCACCAACATGCCTAACCCCTAAGGGTGCAGAGGCATGCTGAGTCTCTCCAAAAGACGCTGCAATATTTCCAACTTTGTGAAGGCTTCTGGTTCTGTGGTGTAGCAGAAAGTGGTGATGGTGGTGGGGAAGAGTACAGAGTACAGCTGGATCTATGGGGCATGAAGTCTTACTTAATTTAATGCACCCACAGAGCATTAACAGCATTTACTCTGTCTGTGTAAATTGGAAATAAAAGTTATTGGAAATTACAAGCCACAGGCTTTTCCATTTACATCTGTGGAAACCAAGCATACTTCCAAAGTAAACAAACATCATAATCAGCATACATAAGTGATTACAGGACTGAAGGCTGACCTTAAATGTCCACTTTGATTAACATTTTTTTGCATTAAGTAATATGATAGTGAAGTTATTCTGTGTAATTAGGAATCTATTGCAAGACATTAGTGGTGAGATCCTTAATGAGTTTTCAATGGGATAAAAATAACCTCAAAATGCGTGCTTACAAATAATGTCTTGCCCTCAGTTGCTACTTCATTAAATAATTCTAAATGCCTACTGATACAAATAGAGAAAAAATGCATTTAGGAAGGTGATAAAGGAGGAGGTGGTAGTGGAGGTGAGAAGATCATGCTGATTTCTTTGCTTGCATTGTGTAAGAACAAGAAAAAAAAGTTCTTCTAAAATCTATGAAAGTATAGGGAGGGTCAGGAGCTCATGGTACAGTGTGATAATCCTGAGCCACTTGTCAACCCAGAGTTCCCAAAGGTCCTCTTGTTTTGGTCTGTCATTAAATCTGATGTGGTATATTTTGATTCTGATTTAGTTCTCCAAAGTCACAAAGATTTTGTCTTATTTTACCTGTGAGTATCAGTTGGGGTTGTATCTAAGCAGTGTTAAAGGAGAAAGGTATAGAACAAAGTCACAGTCTTTAAAAATACTACACAATAATACCTGAATCACAGTCTGGAGTGTAGCTCCTCTAGTTAATCAATATGGAATTCCAAGGCCAAATTGTGTAGGAAAGCTGGAAAACTGGTGGGACAACAGACATATAACAAAAAAAACCACAAAATGACATGACTAATTCTATTTGCTTATTTGTCAACAAGTTTTATTAAGTATGGCTCATTATTTTCCATCCATAAGGAGAAACTCTTGGAAATTAATTGCTACTTGAAAAGAATATATGTCCTTCTGCTTCTTCTGTCATTGCTACAGGGTATATTCTTCACATGGAGCCTCCTGAATTAACTTAAATAACATTAGAATTCTCAGCTAAGTAAATATTATATGACTTGTATGCATCCCTTACTGAAATCATACACATTCTCAAAGAGACCTTTACACCTTGCACAAGATACTAAGATTTTTAGCTTTAGGGGAACATAACCTATAGAAACAACATGTATTCCAGGAAAAGATAAAACATGGCCTAAAAGATTGGCCTGCATCCTTAGGAAAAACACTGCGGTTCAGAAAAAAAGACAGGCACAACCTATTTCTCCTTAGTCGGGAGAAAAGCACCAGGCTAATCTACAGGCATAATCTGAATCCTGGGGCAACACACAAGAGTGGCCTCTAATTTAAACATTAAATCTATGAAATATGCTTTATTACTGCTTTTTGACCATTTAGTTAGTAAGATGCTAAGCAGCAACTTCAGACTGATTTAACTTCGCTCCCAGCTATGTCTTGAAAAGCAGAGACACATGCTATGCTTCCACTCCCCATGCAGTCCTTCCATTTTATCACTGACCAGGGTCCAAGTCTCCAACATCAAAGTTCAACAAGCACAAATAACATGATGCTTATAGATTGCATGCAAATTGTATAAGTAAAATAGACTAGAAAACTAATAATATTTAGTTTCCCTTTCCAAAAATTTCCCTGACGAATGACTTCTGCCTCACTGAGCCATTAAGGCTGACTATGCCCCTCCTTGTGAAAAGAAAACAAATGCATTTCTTAAAATTACTTTTAACTCTATCCTTCTTCAAGAGCAATACACATTTAGTTTTCTTCTACATCTGCATGAGGGACATCTCATCATAAACAAAATAATACACCAAATACTACCAACATCCTTGCTTGTCTGTTGTAGAAAGATGTAGAGTTCGTGCTGCAGTAATCTGACACAAAATACTCAGTTTTGCCTAGTGTCATAAAGCAGAGGTGTGGGATGGAAAAAAATTGCATTAATAAACTGCCCACAGATATTGCATTATGTCCCTGGTGATTAAACACTTAGGATTCCTTCTTATTATCAACAAAAAATGAGTACATATATGTATTGGATAATTGTTGACACCCATACACAAAACTTTTGTAAAAAAGAAACATTTTTCAGGAAATGTTTCTCTAGTACAGGTATCTCCTCTCCTTAGTATTCCTAATATTGGATTTTTTTTTAACAAAAAGTCATCATTTAATCACTACAGTCTTTGTGCCTTTGAATGTTCCTAAAGAAAATTATCTCATCTGAGAAAAGATAGGAGAAACCAATGCACACTTCCACAAGACAAGCAGATACAATTTCAAAACTACATATAAATTAAGGATATTATTGTGACAACAGCTAAACCAATGCAGCAGAGTAAGCCGATTTAAGTGTCCTATTATGCAAAATTGTACCCATTATAAAAGAGAAATCAAAGACAGTTGCTAACATGATTAAGCTATGGTTCTGTAGAGTCAGAAAATAGTGATGCATGAGCAGTTTTCAAATGATAATTAAACAGGCAGGATGTGTAAAGACACTACTGAATTGAATTTAAAGTATCCAGTACTAGAACTGTAGTGACTTAGGTACTGATCCCAAACTGCTGAATCTATTCCTCAACGACAACTTGCAAACTCCATTCTATGCACTATGCATCTGATGCAGCAAAACACTTGCTTCATTTCAAATATATGGTCATCTTCCCTGAGGTCAATAGACTACTCATTTCACAGGTGCTTTTCTAAATTAGTCCTGGAGGATTGGGCCCTTGGCCTAATCTAATATCTAAATATTTTCCTAATAGTTTCTCGCTAGTCAAGCAAATCTCTGTTCACTTTCATGGTAACAATTACACATATAAAATGGTTTGGTACTGAGGATATAATTTTCACTACATTGCCTGATCTCATACCTTTTGTCCTTTCTATCACTAGTTACCTATGTATGCTGTGTAAATATGATAAAATGCTTTTTTGGCTGCAAGTCAGAAAGTAAAAATGTAACTTCTATGTTTCATTGCTTGAAGTGAAATGAGTATCTGATCTAGAAAATGAAGCCCAACTTTAAGGTTAAAATTTTCAAATTTATTCAGTATTGGTCCAATTCTGCTTACTCTTTAAAAAAAAAGAAATAGAAAAACTGTTGTGATTTTCCCATACTTTGCATAACTACATAAAAATTACCTTGTAGTGTATCTTATGTTGAATGCTCTGTGAACAGAGATGTCTGATTAAGTTGATTCCTGCCAGAAACAGAGAGCATTGAAAGTACAACCATACAATCTACGTTTCAATTCTACTGCCGTGATTCTAGATTAACTATTTCCTCTGTGCAGTTCTCAGTCCTACCCAGCCTTGCCCCTTTCTTAACTGTCCAGAGAAAGAGTTTAAATGTAATTAAAAGCACAAGAAAAGGGTGTACCTCCTTCTTAGAAACCTTTAGCAATTCTGTAAATGGTAGCTTCCAGATCCTACTCTTTGACTAGATTCTTCAAAATTCATCAACAGTTTGGAGGTTGAATTCATATTTATTACAGTCTTATTTAAGGACCAAACCTTGACCATTCCTCAAGGTCACCTTCTGCTCTGTGCAGTCATGGTACTCAAATAACATTATGAATCTCCATAGCAGATTACTCTGGAAAATACTCTGGAACAAAGACAGTGATACTATGTTTGTCTTAGGCTTGTATTCTGAAAAGCTGGACAATACACGACATCCACAAAAAATATCTGTGTCAAACACAGAGTAGCTGATAGGGGGACAGCTAACTAAAGCTGAACATTATGAGATGCATAAAAATGAAGCTTACAATTTGGTCAATTTTGTCTTTCATCTTTGACATGCTTAAAGGTTTTATTTTCATCCTGAGTCCACAGCATCTATAACATCCAGTCAACATCAAAACAAACTACTTGTCATTAAATATTAAATTCCTTAAGGGGTAAATCTGTAAGTCTTTCCTTTCTTTTTAGTTCTTTTTCAGCCAAAGCTGGCACTACTCAAGGCTGGAGAAGCATTCAGAATCCATAAATCCCAATGAAACTAATGAAAGTTAAACTTGAGAAAGGACTGTTTAAGTAAAGCCCTGAGGATGCAATTACATGAGTATGCCTACATGAGACAACCTAGTGTTATTCATAATGAACTGGGTCTTGCACCAGAGGAAAATCATAGAACCATAGCATGGTTTGGGTTGGAAGGGACCTTTAAAGTTCATCTAGTCCAACCCCCATGTCATGGGCAGGGACATCTTTTACCAGATCAGGTTGTTCAAAGCCCCATCCAACCTGACCTCGAACACTTCCAGGGATGGGACATCCGCAACTTCCACAATTAGGCAACCTGTTCCAGTGTCTCACCACCCTCACAGTAAAGAATTTCTTCCTAATATATGATCTAAATCTTCCCTCTTTCAGTTTAAAACAGTTACCCTTGTCCTGTCACTACAGGCGTTTGGTAAAGTCTATCTCCATCTTTCTTATAAGCCCCCTTTATATTTTGAAAGCTATAGTAAAATAATCATGTTAGCTCCACCCAGGTATTCCACTGGCAGGTGTCGCTCATCTACTCCTTGCCAAGGAGTCTTCAGTTGTTGAAGGGTTTCTGTCCCCAAAGCTGCTGGAAGAACTCCAACCACACTATCTTGCAGACTGACAAGAAGCGCTCTCCAGCACCAGGGCTTCTTAAGCACATGCAGAGGTCCCAGGAGTCTCTCTGGAGACTTTTTTCTTCTGATTCACCATTTCTATGCAAGCAATATATGCTAAGTTCATCTGATTCACACTCTCACTCCACCACCTGATAGATGTGAACAGCAGAAGAATGAAAAGACTTCTTCACATCTTTAGTCTTAAAGTAATGGGCTGGAAGAAACAGGCTATAAGGAAAACCAATACCAAAGGTGAGTGCAGTATACACCCAGATATCTTCTGTGTAATGTACACTCCCTTCTAGTATATCTTGTTTACAATGCATTCTTTGAGGCTTTAGGCTTTGATTTGTTTGGAAAATGGTTCACCTTTCATGCACACTTCTTACCCTATGGACAGCACTTCAATTAGATTTAGCTTTGCTAATTTTTTAATCTCCAATTACATTCATTTAACATTTTTCTTCTTTTTAATATCAAATGAACACTTGATGGATCAAAACTTTTACTTGAACAGTAAATGTATTTACTGTGTATTACAGACATCACTTCCTCTGCAGTCTGCCCTACCATGCACCTACCAACCCACCTGGGAAAGTACACTAAATATTTTCAGAACTTTTGAAGGTTAAAACATTTTATGTATTGTAAAAAGCAGCCCATGCATTGAACAGTATTGACTGCACGTATGTTGTGTTAAATGTATGTTCCCCAGTGCATTCTTAGCTTTTGACAAATACTATATGTGGCTTAAATACAAACCTTTGCCATAGACCCTGCTTAGCATTGTGTTATATAGATATGTCCTGGGTGCAGTGAGCCACAAAGAGACTTCTGTTGTCTTACTAGGTAAGGTCAGGCTTGCAGCATTCTGGTACGGCGTTCTGTGGTGAACTTCCTGAAGTATCATCTCAGTTAACATACCTTAGCAGCTGACTACCTGGATCCCTTTGACTTAGTCTTAATAAATTTGCCTCTATTTCACTAGGACCTTGCTAATAGTTTTGACAGAAGCTCAAACATCAATAACATTGCATGTGACAACCTCTTCTTTCTTTCCTCATATAGTAATGGACTACAAGTTTATTCCCTTATATAACATGGGGAATATAATAAGTAATATATTTTTTTATTCATAATATCATGCCAATGGGGCCTAGCATAATTTTCTCAATTAATACATGATAGCCGAGGTGGACAGCCTTGTAAACAAGGCTGGTGTGGCAGGCAGAGTAGCCTTTTGAGAACAATTTTTGAATCAGTGTGTCAGAAATGAACAGAAGGCACAGGCTGTTATTACAGATGTATTAAACATGATGAGAGATCAAAAACTCTTATGATACTTTGATGGTTTAGTAATTTTGTTACTGGTCAGCAATTGCTGTACAAGACCCAAGGATCCAATTTAGTACAAGCAACACAGAAGCATTATCATCTGGAGGCACCTCTGTAACTCTCTGAGTTTCTAATAAACATACTGTATCCAGAAGGAGAGAATATAGCTCCCAGAGGGCTGGCAATCAATTACTGCAGACAGTAAAGAGTACATGATGTATTGTTTTCATAGCATCTTTTTTAGAAAATAAAACTTTTAACAAAATAGGAGGCTGAGTATTATTTCACCTTGTACTATCTCATATGAAGATTGTTACCAAATGAAACAGAAGTATAGTTTTAAAAGAAATCAGACCGAACTCATGGAGTTAGGTAAGAGCCAGAACACAACATACTGAACTCCTACATTGTGAATTCTAACCTTAAACTTCGATGTGCACACCTCCACTGATTTTTGAAAACCCTCATTGCTTTCAGTTGTAAAAGAAATTCCAGTCAGGTAAACTTAAAGGAAAGACCCATAATTCCTTCTGAATAGCTGCTAATGTGATTTGGAAAGATGCATCAGATTGTTAAAATGCAGTCACAGTGTTTGCATACCATAGCTGGAACATCTCTCTGCATTGCTGGGAACTGGAGGATTTGGAGCAGGCCATAGCATTTCACTTTGTGAGAGGCCTTAATCCTGTGTATTTCTGCAAAACCAATACCACTGTGTTCCCAGCACAGAAATGAGCCTTCTCTAAAAGTCCTGGGAACACCTATGAAAACACTATGTGGAGAAGCAGAAGATGAGGATTAAGGCTCTCCTACCTTCCCGTTACTTGGTAGACAAACCCACCCATACACCTTAGCACACACATTAGAGAAACATGAAGACAGCTATCATGTTTGCTGCAAGCACTCTTTATGCCTTTTGTATGAAAGTCATTGAATAAATATAGAATGACTTTGTGGAAAAGCCACCACAACCAAATTCCTTTTTCTGCAGGAGATGGTTCTCACCCCTGGCTGCAAAGACACACTTCCTGGCTCAACGGCTTTCTAATTCTCTTCTGTCGCGACCTTGGCAGGACAAAAATCTGACTACTCAAACTAGACTCAAAACTCTCACTACGCCACATGAAAATGTAACCTCTTCCACAACAAACCTGATGCACTGCCCCTCTCTGGCCCTGCTTTTGAATGAAAGTGCTACTATTTTGTGCCAACTCCAAACTTGCAGACATGCATTAGCGATGCTCCAATCGGACCTGCCAGCTGGAGCCCTTTAGGTACAGTGCTGTCTTATTCCCAGAACCAGAATGGGTACAAGCAAGAGCTAGGCATGAAGGTTGACAAGACTTCTGAGCACAGCCAGAACAAGAGAGTTTGGAGGAACCCAGCTGATGAAAAGGCAGGCACTGACAAGGTGAAGAGGAAATTTTGATAACTTAGGCACTGAGATTATGCCTAAGACTTCCAAGTACATTTGAAAATGCTAGTTAGAGAATTTCAGCCTTTGGTGGCTCAATTCAGTTAGCATTTCCCCTGAATTCTATTCAGTTACACCAGAGGTATTACTATGGGGACAGCATCCTCATGTATGTACTTTCAAAATTTACCAGGAGTTTCTCTGTGTACTTCTACTCTGGTCAGAACTTGAAATTTCCTTTTTCTTTGTCTTCTGAAAAATACTTTTGTCAGGAAATACACTGAAAGAATTCAGGTTCAAACAACAGACCCAGGAAATCATTAGTGGGTAGCAATACTCACAACAATACAATAATAGTAACATGCTTTCTCAATACATATACATTACCTGCATGTATTTAAATGTCTATGCATGCACACACAGTCACACCACTTACATAAATAACCATGTATTTGTGTTAGTTGGGTTTTTTTAAATCATTTTTGACATGATGTCACTAAGTGACTAATTAATTAGTCATAAGTACTCTGTCTCCTCTAGATATTATTGTTTACTAAGACAATTGTCTGGCTGGGAAGGCATGAATCACGTGTGTTTGTTCATTATGTGATAGTTGACACTGAAGGCCAAAACTGAACTAGAATTCTAGAGGGTAAGATTTCTGCCTTGATCATTAATTTAGGATATAATCTGGGGCCAGTCAATTATATTATCTAAGCTCAGCTTCCCTATCTGCAAAGCTAGGGTAACAACACTGTTGAAAAACTGTCAGAGTGCTAATTCATGTTAACCATAGAGAGTTCTAGGACCTGAAAAGCCAACTACCAACCATGAATCAAAAATTTGCAACTAATTATGGTTTCAGTAATACCATCAACAGCACATAAATGTTATAAGTAGGTCACACAAATAATAGCCAACATGTCACAAAATCCCAAAGGCTATACTCAATATAATTCTTATTTCAGATTAAAAGGGCTTGAGCAGAGATGCAGATCAAAGCCACACAGTGATGCAGTGATTTTAGGTAGTCATAAACACAGAGTGGCAGTGATAAAACAGGACCCCACAAATAGAGCAAGACTTGAGACAGTAGGAGTATAAGTAAGGGTATAGTGATTGATTGGAAAAGGGAAATTTTTAAAAAGGGAAAAAAGGAAGACCCGGGGAACTACAGGCCAGTCAGTCTCACCTCTGTGCCTGCAAGATCATGGAGCAGATCCTCCCAGAAACTATGCTAAGGGACATGGAAAATAAGGAGGTGATTGGTGACAGCCAACACTAAGGGCAAATCACACCTGACAAATCTGGTGGCCTTTTACGACAGGGTTACAGCATTGGTGGATAAGGGAAGAGCAACTGATGTCATCTACCTGGACTTGTGCAAAGCATTTGACACTGTCCCGCACGACATCCTTCTCTCTAAATTGGAGAGACATGGATTCAGACTGCTCTGATCCAGACACCAGGTTGATAATGCATTTCCTTCATGAGATTTACAGCATGTCCTGCATTTAAATGGCTCATAAATTTCTGCTAATGCATTTCCCACAGTCCACGCAGACATGCAGCTTAAATGATTTTGACCCTACACAGTTCAGGTACAGTGTTCAGGGGCTGTACACAAACTCTCCTTTGAGAAATCTGAAAAGCACCTGTTGAACCTCAGTACGAAAGGTCTTGCCCTCCCAGAAGGCAGAAATGCAATTTTAATGAGCTCTTAGTCCAAATAGAATATGACACAAAATGATTTTCAACTGCTATTACTCAAAATTGTCAGGTTCTGAAAGGATGAAAAAGAAATTTACTCTTTAGAACTACCAATCAGGCCAGTTTTGAGGTTAGGTCTCCTGGGAAATTTGAGAAGTGATTCAGCTTCCAAGAGCATTTATACCTGCCTTCCTTTGAACTAAGTATTTGCTAAATAGTACAGGAGTGTTATTGTCCACTGGGGAGCATGCTAGGACTGTCTAATTAATTTCTCTAGTAACCTAGACTAGATCTGGGTCCTTAGAGATGCAAGCAAATCAAAGTCAAACAATGTGATCTCTCTCTTTCTCTCTCTCTCTGCCTCCTTTTTTAGAGAAATTGTTTAAATTATGAGAGACTATTTTAGGTCACTGATGGAAAGCTAAATGTGATCTTCACAGTTAAGAATCCTTCTGTTAATCCCCTTAACAAGGCATGTTTTTAGCTTGCCTCAATTTAATAAAAAAAAAAAGAGCCTCTAATTGCTAACTTATGCAAATGTTCTGCAGTCTGAGTTTAGTACAGATTTTGCTAATTTTGATGTTTAACTAAAACTAGCAGCTTGATAAATTTGTAAAAGAAAATGTGTTAAACTTTCTAACCTCCCAGTTGTTCTTTTTTTGCGGAGAGTAAAAATTTATCATAAAAGAAAATGAAGTTTGCTTTCATCTGGAATAGAGTATTGTTTGGAAACATGGTCAGTTTTTTTTAATTGCTAGTGTGATGCACTGATCTGTATGAAATTTGGAAAAACAAAATTCATATTAAGACAGTCTATCTTTTTTGTAGCTCAAAACCCATCATGTTTATGCTAAAGGCTAGATCACACATCAAAAAAATTTTGAGAAGAATTGCCTGAAGAGGTCCAAAAAACATATGCCAAAATATAGGCCTTCCCAAACACTACTGACTGATAATTTCAGATCCTTTGCAATTCTGCACAGCTGTTTCCATAGGCCCCTGTTTCATCCTGGGCAGCTCCACCACCTGGCTGATTTACCCAGATTAGGATCAGAGACATGCTGTATTTATTTCGTAGGAAGAGGAGCATCTCCAGAAAGTGATGCAGATGGAGTTGACTAACAAGATCACCACTGTATACAGCAGTGCCTGGGCAGCCAAGCTGCTTGTGAATCAGCTACTGAAGCTGATCGCTTCTCTTGAAAATCAGCTAAACATTTTTATTTTCGCACAACTGCAAGTCTATTTAATTTTACACTAGCACAGAAACCGAGGAAATAGAAGAACAGTGTAATAAAAACTTCTTTTGGAAGTATCTCCTGAATGAACCTCCAAGAGGCAGTCCTGAAGGGCAAAGGAGTCCATGAAGGCTGGACATTCTTCAAGAACAAAATCTTAAAGGCGCAGGAGCAGGCCTTCCCCATGTGCTGAAAGATGAGCTGGCAGGGAAGAAGGCTGGCCTGGCTGAACAGGGAGCTTGGGCTGGAACCCAGGGAATAAAAGAGTTTATGACCTTTGGAAGAAGAGGCAGGCAACTCAGGAGGACTACAAGGATGTCGAGAGCTATGCAGGGAGAAAATTACAAGGACCAAAGCCCAACTAGAACTTAAATCTGGCTACCGCCATAAAAGCCAATAAAAAAATGTTTCTATATATACATCCACAGCCTTTCCCTCATCCACTAAGCATGTCATGGAAGGGGATCAGGTTATTCAAGCAGGACCTGCGTTTCATAAACCCATCCTGACTGGACCTGGTCAGCTGGTTGTTCTGTACCTGTCATGTGATCTGAAGCCAGTAATTCCTGCTCCTTCCACCAAGTTGGGCAGGAGTGTTGATCTGCTTGAGGGTGGAAAGGGTCTACAGAGGGATCTGGACAGGCTGGATCAATGGGCCAAGGCCAATTGTATGAGGTTCAACAAGGCCGAGTGCCGGGTCTTGCACTTGGGTCACAACAACCCCATGCAGCGCTACAGGCTTGGGGAAGAGTGGCTGGAAAGCTGCCTGGCAGAGAAAGACCTGGGGGTGTTGGTTGACAGCCGGCTGAATATGAGCCAGCAGTGTGCCCAGGTGGCCAAGAAGGCCGACGGCATCCTGGCCTGTATCACAAATAGTGTGGCCAGCAGGAGCAGGGAGGTGACCGTCCCCCTGTACTTGGCACTGGTGAGGCTGCACCTCGAGTCCTGTGTTCAGTTTTGGGCCCTTCACTGCAGGAAAGACATGGAGGTGCTGGAGTGTGTCCAGAGAAGGCCAACCAAGTTGGTGAGGGGCCTGGAGCACAAGTCTTGTGAGGAGCGGCTGAGGGAACTGGGGTTGTTTAGTCTGGAGAAAAGGAGGCTGAGAGGAGACCTTATCGCTCTCTACAACTACCTGAAAGGGGTTGTAGCGAGGTGGGGGTCGGTCTCTTCCCAATTAGCAAGTGATAGGACAAGAGGAAATGGCCTCAAGTTGTGGCAGGGGAGGCTTAGATTGGATATTAGGAAAAATTTCTTCACCAAAAGGCATATCAAGTATTGGAACAGACTGCCCAGGAAAGTGGTTGAGTCACCATCCCTGGAGGTATTTACAAGGAATGTAGATGTGGTGCTTGGGGACATTCATTAGTAGTGGACTTGGCAGTGTTAGGTTAACGGTTGGAATTGAAGATCTTAAGGGTCTTTTCCAACCTAAATGATTCTATGATCCTAAGATTATAGTGTGTATTTCAGTGGGATAAAAATTATATGCAGAAGGATCTCTTAGGAATTTTCAGGTTCCTACCACATAATGATGAGCAACTGGTATTAGGGATAATTGCATTCAAGCAAAACAGACTCCACACTAAAGAGTAATGGTGCCATTACAAAATATGAACATTCTCGAATCATCAAAGTTGTCAGATAGTACTAACCAAGAGCTCTACCCCAGGAGCAACTATTACTTTTCCCTGTCACTACTGCTGTAGCAGCAAGAGTAACAGAGGCCTTGCTCAGCTTTTAGTCAATGATGGTGCAGCTATTCCCTCTCTCTAAGAAAAAGAGAGATGACTAGAAACATGTTGCGAACCAACACCTGGCTTCTGTCTATTTTTTGTAGATTATTGTATCATCCTTCTTCCCACACTTTCTGAAAAAATGGATAAGTAATATAAATAGCATTTATCACATGGATTTTGAATATTTTTTTCTCCCTAGCCAGTATGCAAAGAATCATATGCATGCAAAATTAGTTACCGTATGTTTGCACTTCTATATGTATATTCATGTTACAACATACAAAATTAGATCTACTAGCTTTGTTCCCAGAGAAAAATATAATGGGATTACTGGTGACTCTCAGCTCTTGGGAGGAATTAATTTCCTGGTCTTGGCCCCTGCCCTCGCCAAGCTCTATCAGCAGCATGGAGGAGCTGTCCTCTTGCTGCATGCCTACATCATACAAACTAGAAAACAGTAGCATATTTTTATCTAAGAATGCAATGAGATGGAAATTACGGTTGCACAAGAACTTCTTCCTTGTAATATAAAAATGGCTATTCTGGATCAGACTAAGAGTCTCTTTTAGACACTCTATGTCTGATCGCCCAGATGAGATTCTTAGGAGAAAAAAACCCCAAAACCCCACCAAACCAAAAAATCAAGATGTGAAAACAAGGCAAGCATAGAGCAACATTTTTTCCTTTACCTTCCCTGCATCCATTAAGGATTGGAAACTCCTGAGCCAGAGTGATACTGGGACCATTGTTTCTCATGGAGAAGAACTTGAAGAATTTAATCCTCTACAAACTTGTCTTGTTCCTTTTTCAACCCATTGATAATTTTAGTCTTCATGATGAATGAATTCTAGA
The DNA here is from genome assembly GCF_000737465.1 of Haliaeetus leucocephalus. Taxonomy (NCBI): domain Eukaryota; kingdom Metazoa; phylum Chordata; class Aves; order Accipitriformes; family Accipitridae; genus Haliaeetus; species Haliaeetus leucocephalus. The sequence continues at coordinate 366,075 of NW_010972477.1, read as the reverse complement.
AATAAATTATTATATAAGTTGTATGGACAAGTTGCTTCCCTCTGTCTCAAAATTTATGAGAATTCCCTGGAAATATCCTAGTTCCTGTGATATGCGAGAAATTGTAAAAATCATTCCCTTCTTAATTTTTCAATGCCATTCAAGATCTCTCTCCTTCCTCAGCTGTTTCCAAAGCACAAGTCCTAATTTATTTCATCTCTACCAGTAAAGATACTGGGTTTGATCTCTGTTTGTCCTGACCACCTGCCTCTGTTGTTTTTTTTTCTTCAGCTAATATATGTGATTTAAGACAATTGACCAAAATGGCACAAAGTGTTTAAGAAATAGAGCATCATAAACCTACAGAAAAGGATGATATTTCCTGTTTTTTTTCTCAGTTAGTTACCAAAGATATTTTCACATCTAGCTAAAATTTGCTATGATTTAAAAATCTCTCTCCTGAGGGTAGTAACTCATCTAAAAACCATTTCCACACACTTTTGTATTTTTTCTATGTATATAACTATGCCTTTACCATTAGTTGCTAAAATAGAGGTGCACAGCACCACTGGAGATGCTTTGCCTCCAGCTGCCTGTTTGGAAGGATACAGAGCTCCTGAAAGTCGTATGGAAAATATACCAGCCATGTGTGGATGTCTCAGACACACAAGAGAGCCTCAAATGGCACAAGACATCCATGTTTTGGCAACCAAACTGAGTCATTACTACCATGCAAACCTGCTGCCACTCCTTGTACTCAGTTTCAGCTGTGACTAAATAACTGCGTAATGTCAGCAAAATTTGATACCTAACTGTTCAGCTCCCTTTCAACCAACCACTCACAAGTCCCAGAGTGGATCAGCCATGTGGGAATCCACTCCCTGGCTGTCCTGCTCCTGGCTGGGGCGGTGGAATAGGCTCTGGCTGCCAGACCCTGCCCTGCCATGCTCCTGGGCCCTGGGACCTTCCCATCCCTTGCAGCACCCTGACACCTGGAGTCAGGAGGGAATTAGACTGTGCAACTTCCTTAAGAGCCCTCAGTCACTCTGCGACTCATTTTCAGCTGCTTGTGGCTTTTTCCTAGCCATCTTCTGAAGTGTCAGCTTGCCCTTCCAGAAAGCAAAAGGGTTAGTTTTTCTAACATACCATTGTAGGGGAAAAAAAGAGAAATACATTAGACTCACAATTACACATTTGACGGATACGTTATGAATAAAAAGCTTTCATCACTCCCTCTTATAATTACATTTTTAGCTGCTCATGTTCAGTACGGTAATGTCAACAGATGGCTTGCTAACAGCACAGCTTGTTCAGCTTGTTGTGTTGGAGACAATCAGGTCAAAACCTCATCTTTTGCTCTTCAGTTTTGCAAGTGTCCCTCAATACTTTCTAGCTGATTTGAAAAGGAATTTGGTTTGCTTATTGGAAACCTATAGAGCACCAGCTGCCATGCTGGATTTAATCTAGAAAAATGTATGTGCTTCTGGCTAGTTTAAAATTTAAAGGTGATCTTATATGAGGATTTCCCTAACCTCATCAGTGAAGATGCAGAAATCAAATGCTCCATGATATTATAGACCTTCTTCCAACAGATTCCCAAACATGCATTTTGTGGCTATACAGTGAGCAAGGAAACACAGAGAATATCTAAAGACAAGAATGCATAAGGCTGAGGTGATATTCTTTCAGGGACGTTTCACTTACCACAAACAATATACACCTTGCTGTGGGAGTTAAAGGTTTTAAACAAAAACTAAAAATAACTGAAGGACTAAATACCATCTCACAAATTGCATTTATTTCAGTATTGTGATGTAATTTGAAATATTTACAGCCAAACTAAAACATAATCAGCTGTACTATTCAAATTCTTTTTTTCACCCTATGCCAGCGAATTCATTCTAGTGTCAGTACACAAAATTTCCCAATTATGTTCCCAGAATCTCCTTCCCTCTTTCATTAAACAAATTATTCCATATTGCTTTATTTCTGAGTGGTTGTCAAAGATCAGTTGAACCACTGAAGAACATGAAAATGGATTGCAGAGTATCCAGATTCAGATTGGTGTCCTACATCACCAGGCTGAAAGGGGGTGCAGTACAGAAGAGAAGGCACAGCCTTGGGCAGGTATTGAGAGTTATCATGCTTTGTTGGTCTGAGTCTTTTATTTGGGGTTGGAAATGGCTAAACAATTAAAATGGGGACTATTAAAAGTGATTAATCAGACTAACATTACCATATCAATCACACTGATATGCAACAACAGTTATTCATTTTTACATAGCTCTGACAGTTGATTTCAAAGCACATTACAAAAGAAGTCAGTCTCATGTTCCCCGTCAACAAATGGAGAAATTGAAGCAATTTTGGTTACAAGGTACCTGTCTAATATCAGAATCAATAATAAAATCATATTTCATGAATAATATGGCAGGCACCCACACCCTGAGCCACTCTTCCCCACGGACAGGGAAGACACCCATTGAAACCTCACAGCTTTCCAGATAAATTGGTGCTACTACAAATTTATTAAAGATTTAATGTATTCATAATCACTTCATGTTAAAGTTCTTTTCTGGATATCTTCAAGTCTAAACCCAAGGATTGTCAACCACAAAGAAAATCTCAGCCTCCCATACAGGGGTCATGGTGCCAGAAGGGACTTAGCAGTGTAATGGGAACGAGGACAGAACTCGAATCTTGCCATGCTAGATAAACTGTCTGGAAAAAAATATACCACAATTCAGTAAGGGCAAGAACAAGTTTCTATAGTAAGTGCCACAGCAAAACAGATAGCACATGCTTGGCTAACAGTTCTGCAGTTCTTTTGGATGCCATGCTTCAGAAAAGATGTGCAACAGCCATAAGGAGTCCAGAGAGAACAGGAATGGCTGTGTATGAGAAAAGGCTGAAGAACTGGAGTTGTTTAGCCTAGAAGAGGTCTGATAAGTTCTTGAACTCCTATCTTAAGGAGTTGTTCTTCTTTTAGCATTGTCTTTCATAGCAACAGAGAAAAACTACCATTTTTTTCTATGCCTATGTGGGTAAGAAATGGTGAGCTTGAAGTGCAGGATGTTCTGATGTTATGAAGACAGTTTATAACAGTAACCACAATGAAGCAATTGAATAAGCTCTCTGTAGAGGAAATTTCTGCAGAATTTTCTATAACTGCAGAAAAGCTTGGAAAAGGGTTTTCACTGAGGAAAAAACTTAGACACATGCCACAATAACATAGGTATACATCACTGAAAATGACCAGTGCTGAAGTTAATAAGTTACCAGTAAACCTGAAGCTGACAGGTTGCAAAGTCAACCAAAATATGACTGAAACTAATCAATCTTCACAGTGCTTCTCAAGCCACCTCCAGACAATTCTCAAAGAGAGCTGACTGCTGCTAAATCTTCACTGATGGTTTTGTAGACTGGAAAACTCTTATGATTTAAAATTATTTAGGAAGCATACAATTAGCCAAGGTTATATTTAACACAAGAGTAATAATGAAATTGGCGAGAAATGATTCAACATAAATAGAATCAGCTACAGACGGCTGTGGCTGTAAACACAGCAGAGACTGTAAATTAAATGCCAAATAAAGAAGCTTTATAAAACACATCTCCACAACTATAAAAGCCACAACAGAAAGTGGTGAATAGTGGACTTATTTACAGACCCTGCAGAGCTCTCTGTGTGACCTCTGATAACCTCTTTTCCAGTCTGAGAGCTTCTTTTTCTTTTTCTGCACTGCTTCATGCAAGAGTGCCTGAGTGGGCTTGCTATGTTCGGGTTATTAATTTAAGTAAATCAGAGTGTACAGAGTATTGCAGCTGGCTTCCTCAGCCACCTGACCTACTTAAGACTCATCAATTTGTAAAGAAGAGGGAACAATAAATGTGGCATGAAATGAAAAGGTGTCTAGAGCAAATCTCTAATTTATTGGGCATGAGTGAGGCGATGTACGAGTCTCTGTTCCTAATCCTAACTTACAATTTTTGAAAAAGAAGTCAACACAGCAGCTTTAATGCCACTGATTGGATATTATGCTCCACTTTACCTGACAATTTTTCCATCTATGCTTTCTCCATTCCTATTCAGTAGCTTATCTGATGTTCAAAGTCGGATGGCTAAATGAAGGCCTTAATCAAGATGTCAGAGGAGTGTCAGATGTTTGTCCATCTGACAAAAAAACATAAAAGACCCTCTGTTGTATAGCTTGCCTGAAGGAACAGAAAACACCAATTTAAGGGAGTCTTGTACATTTCCAGTACTACAATAGATAGATCTGGCTCACTTTATTTGAATTTTCTGGCTTATTAGATAAACTAAGCTTTAGGAACCACTCATCTCAAAGTCTTTCTCAATTTAAACTGTCCATCCACATTTTGTCTTGCTAAAAGTAGAGACAGCTACCAGGAAGACAATCTATAGTGGTGTCTGGCTGCCCCAAGGAAGATTGCTCTGTACAGCTGGTTATCCATCTGAACAATTAGTCATACAATATGAGATAAGTGATGAACATTTTAGGGAGAACAATGGGCTTAACACTTAAAACAGGATTTTTCCATGGGGAATACACTCACCACAGGATGAAGAAGATCAGAAGTAAGTTGCGTGACAGGAAAAGATACTGAAACCTTATGACATGTGCTTTTGTTACACTCAAAATCTTCTTGTGGGTGAAAAAGAAACACACCTTGTATATAAAGGCAAGAACTTAGTGTAATTGCAATGTTAGCAGTCCAATAAAAACACTATTATTATTATTAATGTTAATTAATTATTATCGTTGTTGTTGCAGGTCTAGTTATTACATAAAGTGAATGCAAAAGATAATGAACAATATCACTATTCATAAAAATTCTCAGTCATAATAAACTTTTTATACCCACACTTCACAGTATTTTCCCTTCATTTAGTATCAGTTAAATTAATCATCTGGATGGAGTAAAGCCTGCCCTTCCCTGCCCCCTGCTCGCAAGGTCAAGAGCACTAGTGTGAATGGGGTTGCAAGCACAGCTTCAGTCTGTCCCAGGAGGTGGAGGGTACAGCGAGTTAACGGCATCTCAAGTCCTTCGCTGGGGCTGCTGATGGTAGTATGCTGATGGCTTCTTCTTCCTCAATGTGCAGTCTCCTTAGGGTTGCTTTAATATGTTTGGCAGCATGCTCTTACACCTTTCTCTTTCTTTTTTGATTTGCAAATTCACATCACATATGAATTTACTATTTATGATGGATTTTATGTGCGCTAGATGCTTCTAATTTGTTCTCTTTGGTACCCCTGAAACTGGCTTAGCTCCAGATCTGCATTTCTTTCGCTGACTCTTGGCGAGTTGTTTATAGCTGTGAGGTCCCCAGTGTCACCCTGTGTCTCATTTCTTATCATCCCACCTGTACTCCTCTGTTCTGCATCTTGTGTCACCACATTTCAAGGCTTCTGCTGTCGTACCAAACCTGTACTTCTCTACATTGCATTGTTATGCTGGAGTCATCAATATCTCTGTTGACCTCTACAGCTTTGGGTCTACATTCGTGTTTTTATGGGATAGGGAACCAGAGTATTTTACCATTTCAGTGTTTTAGGATAAATAAAAATAGTGAATAATTTAAACAAAAGGAAAAATTACTGCTAGTTCCTGTACCAACTTCAAGAAAATTTCTACAGTTTCAGAAATAAATTAAATCTTTAAATAAAAGCAATATATTCCCAGGAGTATTCCAAGTCAGAGCATTTTTTGATCTTTCACATGTCTTGCAGAAGTTAACATGAGGTAAAATATCTTACTCTAATTCTCTTGCACCAGTCTGTAAACACAAATGCTGCAACTAAAAGAAATAATTGTTGTGCCTTGATTTACAAGCCTACTAACCAATTTTTGTGAGGAAATCATCACAAACTGTACTTTTCAACAAACTTAATGTGTTCCGTTACTGAGAATAGCTTCATCACAGCTTTTATGTGTGCTGAATATATTCAAGAACATGTATTATGTCATCCTTAATGCCAGAGTGAAAAAAAGTTTGGGTGTTGGTTTTTTTGGGGGGGGGCGGGGCGGAGCCACAAGTATCAGCGAAGGAACCAACTGCACAGACATTTCTGTACCAGAAATGTTTGATACAGAAGGAGAATCTTACTATGCTATCACCCGTTTTGCACTGTCACTACTATCACAACCAGTAAAGAGAAATATTTTCTGTACATTGTCTGAATATCACTTTTATGAACTAGGTAGGTGGCTTTTGCACTGCGTGTATTTTCTACCCATAAAAACACACCAAACCTCATAAAGAAAGGGTATTTAAAAAAAGTACCTTGGCAAATCTTAAAGTATACACTTTGTAGAATGTCATCAAAAGTGCTTAAAAGCTATACTGCTTTTCCAAATCAAGTCCTGATCTTGGTCTCAATTTGCACATAAAGCGAAGCAAACATAACAAGTTAACTTAGAGGATATATAAACCCACTGTGGAACAGATGCAATTAAATGTGAGCCACCCAAGACACAAACTAATCCTTTCTTGCAGCTCAAATAACATTGTAATTTTTATTTTTATTAGCATAATTGATTAGCTTAATTTGGGCCATGACCAGTGCTGGGATTGGGAAGGATTCCTTTCCAGGTGCAAAAAGGTTAGTCTCACTGTCTTTTAAGGATTTCTTACACGCATAACCTATCCACACGCTTTCACAGTTACCTTCTCACTTCTCTCTTTCATTCAAATACACACACCCTGATGAATATGTATCTATATTATAAATATTTTGGCTCATGAAAGAAGGCTAAGTGGAGGCAAGTTTACAAATAGGGAAAGACCATAGAGATTTTCTAGAGAGTTCAAGGAGGTAATCAGAGAAACAACTAGGTAGGAAACCTTGTGTAAACCCAGTGAAATAATTCCTTTGTATAATTACAACAGGAGAGAGAAGAAAAATCTCATCTAATAAAAGACAGCAGAGAAGCAAAAAGAGCAAAAATCTTTGAAAGCCCTACTTGTAAACACTGTAACTTGGGTTTTGCCTTGTTATTTGGCTGGGAACACAGACATGCAATTTATGCATGTAGATGTTTGGCTGTGGTAGTCCAAGTCTGATCATTCAGATGGCTTTCTCAGTAAATCTTGATGAAAACACATATCCTAGAGGCAAGTTCATCACTAATATCCATTTTAGCTTGAAAAAGTCATTTTATAACATACTGTGTTGCATGCCTGACTAATCCCCAGGGCTGAATAATTCATGTTCATATGAGATGGACCCTTTTAAACTCCTGGAGTTCTACATTAGCATCAAGCATCACAGCAACTTCACAGATAATTTTTTTCAGCTAGAAATAATCCAATGTTATGTCTTCAAAGTAAGGTGTTTTTATTTGTATCACAGTGGTCATGATTCCATCTACTGAAACCTAACATTATAGCTCAGCTAGAGACATTTTCAGTTAACCAAGGAAGTGCTGGAAATAACAAAGCTTAACTGGACAAAACAGTCCTGCCACTTCAGCTTCTCTGAAACCCTAAAAATCTCTGTTCTTCAGTGCTGTGACACTGAACAGTAACATGTTAACCAAAGGGTGCTAACCCTGCCACCTACAGAGTTTGTAGCCATCCATCAGTAATATTCTCCATTTGGAAGCTGTAATAGCTGAAGATACATTAGCATAAGCAAAATGAAAAAGGGTAATTGGAGGAAAAACTAGGTTAATTTAAAATTCCTTTACTTAGCATGAAGGACCCAGAGAAATTAGAGGTAGAAAAAGATTGTTAGATTGTGCATTCATTTCACTCCTATGTAACATTCTCTAATGAATTGTCCAGCCAAAATTTTAATGAATATCCACAACTCTTCTATTTTTTCACATAGAAAAAAAATCTTGATAGAAATTTTCTGCAGATTCAAGATATACTACTTTCTTAATTGTATCCCCTTATTCCTGCTCTTACTGCCATAGAGTAGCATAAAGAGTTCTCCATTCCTGGGATCAGTTTTATTTATAAAGAATAGCCCATTACCTTACACAGAGTTCTATTAAAATAAATAGAACTAGTTCTGAAATAAGACAACCCCATAATTAGATGTTTATTGAGTGCTTCAAATCCTACCTTCAATATTAAAAAGCAAGGACACAAAACTGGAGAAAAGGGGCAGAAGCATCTGGTTGCCATGCAAATAATGACATTTTCTCCCCACTTTTTCCTCCCAATTCCTCATGCATGCAGTTTCTTCCATTTCTTTACAGTGAACATGCCAGCGAACTAGTCAACAACAGTGTCTTGTGCTCACTGCATTTGAGGACTTGCAGATGAAGTCTTCCTGGGGCAATGGGTAATTCCAGATTCCAAAATAGTTAAACTTGGTAAAAAAAAATAATGTCTAGCAATTAGAGCAGGAATGTCAGACAACCTTAATAACAGGCAGGCCTATCAATCAGCTCCATTTCCTGTATTACTGCCTAATGACAGGTCTTACCAATATGTGTTAGCTGCATAGGTATAAACACTGCATCATCCTAAGCTACAGCAAAAATGATATAAAGAATCTAAGGGACTAGATTAAAAAAGTAAGTTCTAGTGAATCTTATAATACTATTGACTACATTTTATGCAATTTATGTCATTGACCTAACTCTGTTATTATATTTTTAATTTTAAATCAGTCACTAATTTTTCAGACACAGCACTTGATATCTTGCAGCACTCTAAATAATCTGCCACATCTAGTGAGGAAGGCTTTGAGAATAAAATGTTATTCCTATGAATAAAGTCTATATATTCTGACTCATATTAATAACACACCATAATGGTCTCAAAACACATTCATTAAAGCTTTTGTTCGGTTGATGAGTTGAAAGTCTATTTTGACTTCTTAATTACCATCACTAAAGACCTTTGGTGAGGATAAAATAATGTACAGTTTATGTCTAGCAGTACACTTATCTGTCAGTAGCATGTTTGATTCTTAGGCAAGTTTAATTATATTAACAATCTTTTCCTACTGATAAATACATAAGAATGTATTTCCCATCAGCAAGCATAACTGAATATCCTTTCTAATACAAAACAATAGTAGCCATGGATCCTTTGATGCTGGACAACTCACTATATAGAATTCAAGCTAAAGTTAATTTGTTTATAAACCAAATGACACGACTTTTCACAGCTACATCCCTAATACACCTCAAGATCAGCTGGGTAGCTTCATGACACATCTTCTAAAAGAATATGAAGAAAAACAGCCTTTGAAGTCCTGTATCTTTACAAAAACTCAGTGATCCACCTGGATTATGAAATAGGCCCACTGGTGTCTCTCTGCATTTGCATCTTTCTGTTCCTTAAGCCAAGAAGCAGAAAGCAGTCACACCCTAAGTGATGCAACCCACCTAGGAAGCCCAGAGTGAGGATACAAGGATTAGAGGCAGAAAGCAAATATTAATATCAAACTTGTATATGCACATAAAGGATCATGTACCCTGGAAAAAAACTGAATGATAGCAAAAACTAATCTGAGGATGTTCTGAAAAACATGACAAGTAGGAGAGAATGGCAAACTGATGATCAACTGCCTATGACAGATCTGATAAAGCCTTGATTAGATAAAAGAAATCAGTTAATCTGCATAGCATCTAAGAGACTATAACAAGTGACTGGTGAGGTGGTGGAGTGAAGAGAAGAAAATAATGAAAGGTCATACCCTACCTTCATCAAGGAGCAGCATAACATCAAGAAACATCAGGAAAGCACTAGAACTAAGAAGGTCCTACAGGGAGGTTTAAGTTCCGATAAAATCTTGCTTTACAGTGGCTTAGTTTATGGTAGCAGGCATGCTTATCTGGTACATCTTGTAGCTGATGATAATGAACTCACAAATTAAGTGACAAAGCCTGTTGCTCTGTTCATGTCTTGAAGTAGCATGTATGTCACTGTCCACCTCTTTGAAGAACAAACTAGTGAGAAGATTAAATGTATTCCTTCAAGGCACCAGCTGAACTGGTGAGTGGAAGCAGTGTCAATATGTGACAGTCAACAATTAGATATTGACAGTTTGGTCTTTGTCATAACATCCTCTGGAAAATTCATTAGAATAATATTAAATGAATTTTTGCTTGATTTTTGCCTCTCTTCATAAGATGAAACATTTTGAGGAATGTTTTTAAGAATGGTTACCCATTCAAGATAAATCTAATTGAATCTTGTTAAATTTTAAACCAACACTATTGTGAACACAAATGAAAATTATTCAGATGACTATTTTTTTTTAATATTTAAAATTAAAATAAAAACTCTTTTTTTTTTTTTACATGACAAAACTAAACCTTCATTTTTTTCTCCCACATCTGTGCTATCTTAATTCTTTAGTCAGATACCTTTTGGAAAATCCTACATTTGAGAATAGTTTCAATGGTGTACATCTGATTATCAATATGGATTTTTCCATTTTTACTTTCTTCTCCCTTTCTCTGATCAGTACTTACCCTGGCATTTGTATGTTACCATCAGGTTCTCTTGATCTTTGTGGTTTTATTAATATTCTGGAAGGTAAACATTCCCTATTAAAATTCCAAACATTATTGATAATTGCTAGATATTTATTTTTTGTCCTTTTGTTAGGTGACATCAAGTTGTCAGACAAGGTATTTCCATTAAACAAAATATATGCCTTGCACTCCTCTTTAGCATGAATGATTTGATTCTCTGGAGAAAATCTTTGCCACTACATTTTTTTTTTACATATATAGCAGAAATGAATGTTTGAAGTAGCAGATATTTAAAACGTGCATGTCCCATTAAACTCTCTTGATCCTTTCTTCTAAATTAATTATCAAAAACATATTTCAATTCCCTGTTTCATCCTGCTATTTTCCATCCTGTTCCTATGTTTCCATCCTGCTATTATCAAAACTTTGAATAATAGCTAGCAGGAACCATGGCTGGACCAACAAGTGCTGCAGAACATCAAGCATTAGGCTGGGAAATAGAAGATAATAGAATAAGCCTCTCAGCTAGGCTCCCTTTCCCATTAAAGGCTGGACCAGATGATCTTTCCAGGTCCTTTCCAACCTCGGCTGTTCTATGATTCTAAGTCTCTATGATAACACATTGAACATACAGCGTCTCTGTCATCATACGGAGCAAGGTTTTTAACTGGTGTGCTTCCACTGACTTCCAGTGGAGATAATGAGGCAAAGTAAGCTCTTTAGGAATAAAAAATGCTTCGTATGTACAGGAACTACTGGATCCTGCTCCATGACTGGGACTCCAAAGCCCAATTTCAATGCAGACAACAGTCACAGCAATCACTAGTATTATTGTTACTATATAAGAAGAGAGGCAAAACAAAAAAATGCATGTGTGCTGTATCTCCTTTTTACAACTCCTGCACCCCTTTAGCTCGTCTTCCTGTTTTATTTTTTTTTAAATAATCCAGATAGAGAACTACTTAATTCTCCAGCATGAAGAGTATTTTAAACACTTTTAAAATTGATTTTACTCATGCTTAAATCCCTGATACAGCATATCTGTATCTATACGCAATTATACTTTCAATTTCTTTAGAATTCAATTTCAGTTGAATTTTGCCTTTCCACTCAAGCATCCAAACCTGTACCATATTGTTGTCTTTGAGTATGCCAATAAAGATTAAAACTAAAGCTGACTGGGGAAAACAAAAAGATAATGGCAATTCAGTGATTTCTTCCTTTTTCAATTTTGCTTTTTTTTTCCCCCCCAAAATAACATTGAAGTTTAAAGCAGAACACATAGAAAGTTTCTGAAAACACGTCAGAGCTTTTCAGATTTGGTTTTAATTTCAAAATAGTATTATGTTTTTAAACAAGGTCTAGTAGAAATCTTCAGCTCTAAGGAAATCAAAATCACTAGTTTACATTAAGTAGAGGCCAGCAGAGCCTTGATCAGTTAAAGGTTTAATGCTCTGAACTGAACAAATTAAAATAAGTGCTATCCAAGTGCAGAGAAGTATTATTTAAATCACGGTTATTAGGCTCAGCTTTCTGCTATTTTTCCAACATTTGAAACTGGTCCCTATGCTGATAATTTCCACACAATAAATAAACACATATCCAGGGGTACGTCAGCGGGCCTACCTGACTAAAAAAGGTTACTTTTATTACCCTTAACCCCTTTTTCTTCCTGGAGAAAGATGAACAAATGCCTTGAGTGAGATCACACTGCAATATTTCTTTTTTGCTAACACCATTTGCCACAGTAACTGCCAATTTACTACAGTGAGTTTGCAAAAAATTTAAAAATTTCCCCCTTTCCCTCCCCCCCCCCCCCCCGCTAAATTAAAGTTGGTCATGTCAATCAAGCTTATTTTTATTGGTTGGAATTAAGGCAGTAGCAGGTTAAAGAGCTTAAAAGGGACAAAAATAGAAAAGATTTTGGTGGTTGAAAAATGCTCCTCTCAATTTGCAGCTTAGCGCATAGAGGGTTTTAACATGGGAAAACCCTCACACTGGGTGGTTGGGCAGCATAACAGCTGGCTTAGAGCACTGTAATTGTGCTTTTCAGAGAAAACACAAATAACTGTTATACGAATAGCCTAGGATAACATGATTTTGAGAGATCTTTACATCCCAAAATATGAAAATAATTCCAAAATTGATTTACTAGCATGATTTAATTCCATTAAAATCCATACATCTGCCTAGTTTTATAATAGTTACTTTTCAGAATAGAAAACACTTCACAATTTCGACTTGGTTTTAAGCTTTTAAAAATATCTTTCTATATATATCATAAGCTCTTCATATTTATCTTTGAGACATGGCTGCTCCGTTTTTTGCTGCTCTATATTCACTACACTTGCTGTAATTTTGCCAATGGATGAGATAAATTTTAGTGCATTAGGTTATCATTTTTCTATCTGATCTTTGCTAGAAGTTGCCTAAAACAAAACTACGTTAAGCTCCTATGAGATTAAGTAAGTAGACTAAAGTGCCATCTAGAGGTGACAGAAAAATGGCTCGTTTTGCAGTACTGATAAAGACTACATTGAATCACCATCCAGATTTTTAGTTCAGATTGCTAGAACATGTAGAGCAGGAATAAATCTCTCAAAAGAACGCGCTTGATGATTGGATATGACAGCAAAGTATCTTATGTCATTTTTAACATCAGAGCTGGATCATCTGGAATAAAATTAGGTAATGAAACTAAGTAGAAATAGATGAACAAAGTAAACGAGTAGAACCAGACATGCATCTCAGACCCAGTTCACCAAATTAAATATGATGTAAAACCCACATTTTCTAACAGATGAATCATGACTGCCAAGACATTAGAAATATTTTACTATATTCTTCCTTCAATATAAAACATATTTGTTTTCTTAATCAGTATTAATTAGTGTACAACAATCTTCTTATAAAAGAACAAAAGATTGAGCAAGAGATGATACATTGTCATTTAAATCAATATTAAGCACACTAATATTTGACATAGCAAGTATTTTCCCATATGAAGAACAGGAAAAAATGTCACACTATGCACATTCCCGTAGTACCATGCAACATCTCTTAATAGCAGCAGCTCTTGATTTTCAGAATTACAATAGCCATTCTTTGAATTCTTAATAGACACTACCCTTATGTAAGGATGATATATGGAAGAAGCAAGAGTTACTGGCTTCAGATCACATGGCCTTTCTTCTAGACCATAATATCTTAGTTCCAAGCCAAAAGTATATTCACAATGGCATGATATTGCTGTTTTTGGTCTTTTGTCTATCTATCTGATTCAAAAGCAGTTATTTAATTCACTGACATTGGATTATTCACTCCCAGGACAGAGGAGCATGGAGGCCGAGGCTCGGGGAACTACAGGTGTGCACTCAACTTCTTCCAGAGTGTTATAAAGAACCAAAAGTAGGAAAACACTGCAGAAGGGAAGAAATGCTTCATCAAGAATGCTCTACCTTCTCTTTTCCAGCTCAGGAGCTTTTCCAGCCATCAACAGCAACAGCATAATACAAAATTAACCTTAATTTTGCAGGTGTTGCTAAACCAGTCTTGTACAAGAAACCAAAGACACTTAGGAAAACCACCAAAATCTCATACTATTTTTCCCTGTAAGAAATATCACACTGTGATATGAAACTTCCTAAGTCTATATAGAAGATCTTATAGACTATGATGGGTTTTGAGGTAATGGTTTTAGTAGCACTGGTTATAGATTCCTGAATGTTCAAATTAACTACCCTAGAACATCTTTCCTTTTTTTTCCCCTCACAGTCCTAAGGCAGGAATATATTTTGCATAGTATTTACATACTCACACATACAAACATATTCCTGTTCTTCCTATGTCACAGTCTGATAATGTCCATCATTGTTGATATAATTCTCATTGATGTGAACATAATGACGAACTATAGGTTCAATAACAGATTCAGTGAAGTATGAGCAAAGCATTTTTCTACTGCAAGTATCTTAACTGAACTTGTGATTGTAATAGCTTATGATAAATACATTTTTTTAAGAAGTTGTTTATTTTCAAGCCAAATCCAGTGTCACTTGCTTACTGTAGTGGGCCAAGCCCCATATAACTCAGTCCCTTGCTCCAGAACTCCTTCACAGTTCTCTGGCCACCCCCTAGGCCTACATACATGCTCACCCATCCCTAGTTTCCAAATCACTCTTACCAGCATATTCTGTACCTGCTCCCATGCTAGCTGGCATAACTTTGTCAGTGTGTGACTCCTTAATACTGAGAAGAGAGTCATCTAGTATTCCACAAATGTGTAAGTACACACTTAGTAGCTATATCAGAAGCTGCTTTTTATAAAATATGGGACATTCCTGGCAAAAATTGCTTAAAAAGAAGGTTTTGATCTCCCCCCCCCCCCGAACATTTTTAGTAATCAGAACAACTTCCCCCGCCAAAAATTAAAAAAAAAAAAAAAATCCAGCCAAGTACAAAAATTCCACATGGACAAGGATTTTTCTTTTCCAATTTATGTTGTATTTAAATCAATCAGTTGTTTCTGTCTCTACACGAGTTTTTGGGCGCCAACAGAAACCAAAACATAAAGCTATAAAGCTGTCCAAGTATTCATAAACAGATGAGTTTAAAAAGAAGCTACTTAACAATAGCAAATAGATATCACGAAAATGCATTTCACTTTTTTGCATTGGCTAATTGGCCAATTGCTGATATAAAGAGTTTGCAGTTCTGTGATTTTTAGAAGCTTTCAAATCTTCAGATCGCTTTCTCAGATCCAACCTGGCTTCCCTACAACTTGGAAATTATTGCTGTAGAGTTTGTAACAGGGACAAACCCTGAAAAAGACCATGGAAGCTAATACAGTATCAGTTTATTAACTGCTCCATGTATGTCTCTTCTTACTCTTTCATTTGTTTGTTTTTAAGAGTTGTGAAAATTAACATATTCCTTAGAACCACCATACATAACATACACTAAAACTTGTTGAAAATGAGGAGGAAAGATGTTAATACTTCCCTGGTTAAGTAAATTCACTTGCTTGTGGAGAGCCAGCCCTTCTGAAAAATCATCATATCTAATCTAAGATTAACCCCTATCCTTCAGTTCAGCTACAGTTTTGGTCAAATTCATTCCTAGTCTGAAGTCTCCATAACCAATAGACTTGCATCAGGAATGAATTCTGGATATTATCTGCCCTTGCCTATATAATCTCCTTTGAAATTTGAAAAATACACTGAGAACAGCAAAGACCATTGCAGATATTGGTTCATTCATGACAATAACAACACATCTAATTATCTCTATAGACTTCCCCCGGCACCCAATTCACAGAAAATAGCACTATTTCAATGAAATGTGTTTTGGAACAGCAGCCTCCCGATATTTCATGTTCTTATTTAAAGAGCTTCCTGTCTTTCTTATCTGTATGTTAAAGAAGAAGAAAACTCATTGAAATGGAAATAATCCTGAACATCTGATTATGTGCAATGTACTTTGAAATTATACACACAAACATTTATGCTACAATAGCAGCCCTACACTAATTAATAATTATGTTTGATTACTCAGCCCTTGTGAGGATTGCTCAGAGACCTCATTCTCCACAACCGTTAAGATATTTGTAACAAGAATCCTAATGCAGCTTGATGAAAATTAGATAAGAAAGTTCTTTTGCCACGTTGTTAGCATGTGTCATTAGGTGAGGCACCAGGACGGCATTAAATGAGAGCAAAGAAACAAAAATAGCATGAGAAAGTAAACATTAAGTAAAGACAGTGACAAGAAGAGACAAGCTCTGCCCAGCAAGCCTGAAAATATCAATGTCATGTTTAGCCAAATAGTACTCAAAGGCAAACCAAACTCTCTTGCAACTATTGCCTAATGCTTTTCTCAAACTTCCTTGGTAATGATTAATAGCCTATACCAATCAAGAAAAAATGTCCTGATTTTGTGAAATGCAGTTGCTGAATGTCAAATGGATATATTTTTACTGCAACAGATACTAGAATAAGCAGATGCTAAAAATGGAAATTTCAATCATATTTGCCACCAGCAGACACAAATAAACATATTCAGAGAGCTACTTTTCTTATAACTCTTCTGTAATTGCTACTGGCTTATGCCACAAAGTGAATTAATGATTCATTAATATGAATCAGTGTTAGAATAAGAAATGAAAAGAAAAACAGGTAAATCTGAAGGTTGCCTATGTAGACAGCTAGTCATGCAGACTTTCTCAGGGCCGTACCATGTACAACTCAAGACCACCAGTATTTCATCAAAGGATACA
This sequence comes from Haliaeetus leucocephalus, assembly GCF_000737465.1. Classification (NCBI taxonomy): domain Eukaryota; kingdom Metazoa; phylum Chordata; class Aves; order Accipitriformes; family Accipitridae; genus Haliaeetus; species Haliaeetus leucocephalus. The sequence continues at coordinate 349,355 of NW_010972477.1, read as the reverse complement.
ATAAGAAATATGTTTGATAATACTCGAAACAGGGAGCACTGCACTCCCTGCATACAGCCATATATCTTGCTCATTCAATAAACCAGTTAAGGAGACTTTGGGACAGCTTGCTTTAAGTAGAATTACAAGCATATATACCTGCTGAGAGCCTGGTTCAGCTGGCTCTGATCCTGCACTTCTTTAGACCTTCAGATGTGGTTACTTTCAAAGAAATCATACTGCACTACAGAAGCAGCATTTGTCCAGCTCTCACCACCAACATTATCACTGTGCCACCAACTTCCCAGGCTCTCTCGGACATCTTGAGACATATTAGATGAGAAGGAACTGTAACCTTGTAAAGACTAACAGGTGTGACCAGGGCAGATTATGTCAGACATCTTAGAGAGCAAGAAAGTTCTTCTGCATAACTAAAGGGGTGTGATGATCTTATCGGGAACATAACAGCAATGCCAACACCTCTTGTACTATCAGTTTTTCTCTCTTGGCCCAAAACATTATATAAAGACAGACAGAATTGTCATCTTTGTTTTATAGACTGAGGCATATAGAGATTATTTGTCCAACATCAACCAGCAGATGAATGGTATCGTCAAGATTTTGAGGGTCACAATCCTTGATTCAGAGTGATCCCAATGTGCAGTCAATGAAGAGTAGCTTCCAACGGAAGTGGAAGGAAAGCAGACAGACAATATATATTCATATGGATTTCTTACTGCAAGTCTTTCGCCCAGAGTCTCTCGTGCAGTTTGTTCAGTGTCCCACCAACACCTTAAGTATACTCATTCATACCTTCCAGCAGAGGAGACAGGCAACTTCCAAGATCTACCTTTCTCCTGGAATCTCACAAGGAAAAATCCCTCAGGAATGAACTCTGAAACTGAAACTGGTTAGTTTAGCATACTGCAAAATACTGTTAGGTCTCAGGACTGCAGCAAGTAGCATTTGCTATGACAGATTTGACTCTTTGGTACTCACTACAGCCTGAGGACTACCACAGGGAAGAGGATTGTACAGGGAAGAGGACTGTAAGTGCAAAGACAAAAAGGGCTGTAGGACAATTCTTTTCCCAGTTAATGCTGTGGATTAACTAGTAACCATACGTAGACTATTTTCTTCTGTTTCTCCTATTAGAGGAAGAAGAAATAACAAGAAGTCATTTGGGTCTTTCTTCCAAAATATATCTGTATAAGAGAGGAATACTGGCCATAGTTCTCCAAAGAGACGAAAATAATTTTGAGTCACTGATGGTATTGATCCCAAGGGCTCAGCTTCCAGGATTTATTATTGGAATTATCTCATTTTAGCTGGTGTTATCCAGCAAAACTAAAGAATGTTTGAAGGTGATATATCTTTTAACAAAATATACATCCATGGAAAAAGACCATAAACTAAAACACTTTTTCATCTCTTAAGTTCCCCCTCCTCAAAAAAAAAAAGAGTAGAATCTTCGTATTGGCAGGATAACTCATGCATTTATGTGAATGTTGGTAAAGATCTTACTGGAGACTTCTCTGTCACAAGTTTGATTTCAACAACTTCCAAAATCCTAAGTCAAGCAATTCCACATGTGTAGGTAAAAAATAAAACAACACAAACAAAAAACCCAACCAACCAACCACACAAATACATACACTACCACCAGCACCCCATTTGCAGACTCTTCTTTGCACATTAATCACACTGCCAGCCTGAACTGTGGACAATTAAGACAGCAGCTCCTACTGCAAAGAGGATCAAATCCTCTTAAAGTTGCATATGGCCCTTTAATCTAAGAGCTCTGTGCAGAGGACTTAGTTCTAGTACTCACCCCACATGAATCAGCTCAAACTCTGTAACTGACCTCATTTGGCAGCTGTCAGAAACTAAAAGCAATAGCACCCAGCTGTTCACTTTAGTAAAACATAAAATTGCATAAATAAAATATAAAACTATAAATTTAACTCAAAACCTTTGGAAACTCAGCGCTACTCAGTGGCAAAAATACAGCTGTTAGCCCTTTTTAACTCTGGGATTTTAATACCTTCTGAATGAACCCTCTCCAGTTCCAATTCCTGCTCCAAAGATTTTCTGCTGTGTTTTCTCATTGTGTACTAAGACTCTGTCGTGGCATGTGGGATCCTTTTCTACCCTAAAATAGAGTCCTTTTCTCAGGGTGAAAGAGCATTTTCAATGTCACTTATCATCACTGAGAAAGCATTCAGCAAGCTGTTTACCAGGATTAGAAAAGGGACTTTAGCCCTTTATACCATTTCTTAAAAGCTGCAGTTCCTCTAACCTATCCAGGAATGGTACTTGTCTTCATCTATTACATGAAGCACTGGTCAAGAAAAAAATGATATAAGGGTCTACCACTCTTGCCCTACTCCTGAGTAACTCACCCTAGAAGGAGTCTTCATAGCTTCAGCAAGGAGCCAGGTATTTCCCACTGTAAATAATGGCAGTAGAATATGCTATCAAAATTTATATTTTTAAGCATTAAGAGAGACGATTACATCAGAAGAAAAGAAAAGATTAGGGTGGAGATAGAGAGGGGTGCAAAGATTGTACCGGGGAAAAGAAAATATAACAGATGATCATACTGCTGAGGGAAGTCTGGGTCCTTCTCTGGAACAACGGCATCTGGCTGCTTCTGGCTGCAAATGAATTAGACACCTCCATCGGTACCCAGACAGGTCCACAGAAGGAAACCACATATTTCAGATACTGGGAGAGGACTAAGGGTGTTGTACAGACAGGCTGGTGGTTGGAGGAAGAAAATAAGGGGCTAAAAGATAGGAATTCATGAAGGGAAAGATGCTAGGTAGCAGAAGAGGAGGGAGGTCACTGCTGACCAGAGACTGCCTATCAGAGACTGATAGGGCAAGATGGATGAGAAGGAGGGAAGGCAGTAACAAGGAACTGAGGTTTTAAAAGAGAAGGAGGAGAATGAACAAGCCCCCAAATGACAATTAGTTAAGAAGGAAACTCGGAATGATTTGGCAAGCCCACTAAGTGGACTTTGAAAAGTAAACTGGGTTAAGAGGCCAGCAGTAGGACAGAGACAGGACTGAGGCAGAAAAGCCTTTGGCAAGAAATGGCAGAACAACAACAAAGTCTATCCTTAAAAAAATCTAAAGCTCACTACTTACTCTTCAGAGTGCAAAAAAAAAGATCAGAAATTCCTACATCTGCTGCCCATATATCTCTGTGAAACCACTGAAAAAGCATGCTATTTATTGTTAGTCCACATTGAGAATTTCTATTAGTTATTACTAAACATCATATGCTCAGCTCGAGTAGTAGGAATTTGTTGATTCAGTTTAAGGGTGCCAAATCTTCTGAAGAACCATGAAGAAAGAACTCATTGGTAACATATAATGGAGAAAGTAGAGAGTGCTAGATTGTTTTTCTGCAGTGCAGAAAATTATATTAAAAAAATAATACAAAAAAATGAGTATGTATCCTATAGTACACTAAAAAAAGAACATAACCACAGTTGTAGACAAATGCTTTTGAAGACTATAAAATTCTAGAACCCTTAAAGCAGTGTCTTTGTTAATATTGTCATTGCGTATCATATTTTTGCATAGCATTCCTGCCAATGTCTTGCACAGAATGGGTTCCCTGACTCCTGCGATACTGCTGTAATATCTTAGCAAGTTTAAAAAATGGTGTCTGTATTTTTGATATGTAAATGTAAGCATTTATTTTTAGCTAATAAGCTATTGCCACAGGGAAGTAGAACATGAGAAAACATTTACTTTACATATTACAAGTTACACATACTTACACCAGAAGTATCTCTGCAACTCATTTCTGACATTATATACTGGCTTTTATACTTTATTTTCAGTGCCCCACGTGCAAAAATAAAATAAGAGTTGAATCACAAAAAGTGGACTAAAAATAGATTGGTTCACCAGGTTCTGATAATATCAAACATAAAATCAAATTTACTTGTAACTAAATTAGGAATGTTTTACTTGGGAAATCCCCTAAAAATCATGCAGATAAATTGACATCATTAGTTTAATTCAGTTTACCCATGCTGTTTTGGTGTATTTTTTTAGTCATGGTGTGGCTAACAGAATATAAAATATTCAGTTATACTTTCATTATCCAATGAAGTTGCAAAGGAAGAGAGACACTGTTGTCCTGGTTTCAGCTGGGATAGAGTTGATTGTCATCCTAGTAACTGGTACAGCACTATGTTTTGAGTTAGGTATGAGAAGAATGTTGATAACACTGATGGTTTCAGTTGTTGCTAAGTAATGTATAGTCTAAAGTCAAGGGGTTTTCAAGTTAGTACAGGACACAGCCAGGGCAGCTGACCCAAACTGGCCAACGGGGTATTCCATACCATGCGACGTCCCATCTAGTATAGGAACTGGGGGGAGTGGGGGCAGGGGAATCGCCGCTCAGGGACTAACTGGGTGCCAATGGGTGGGTGGTGAGCAATTACACTGCGCATCATTTGTACATTCCAATCCTTTTATTATTACTGTTGTCATTTTATTAGCGTTATCATTATTAGTTTCTTCTTTCCTGTTCTATTAAACCGTTCTTATCTCAACCCACGAATTTTACTTCTTTTCCCAATTTTCTCCCCCATCCCACTGGGTGGGAGAGGGGCGTGAGTGAGAGGCTGCATGGTGCTTAGTTGCTGGCTGGGGTTAAACCACAGCAACTGTGAGCACAGAAATACCCACAGAGAGGTTTCCCTAGCAACAGGGAGCAGGAATGTGCTGACAACTTTCCAAACCTTCACCAAATTACTGGCGGCTCACCACCACAGTCCATAGATGAGAAACCTATTGCACTGATAAAAGAGTCTCATTTAAAATGTAGCTGATGTTGTTTCCCAGCCATATGTTCCTTCTCAAATCCTTAAGAAAACACTCTTTGAGAAAGGTTGTGTGTCTGGGTGAAGATGTTTCAAGGGGCAAAATCTTTCAGAAAAAGTCTGATTTATTTACTTGCAGAAAGTCGGACCTTGCCTAAGCTTCCAACTTGGTTGTCAAAAGTTGTGGAGCCACCACACATCACTCACTGAGGTTCTCCATGGCATAATGCAGACAGGTCTGAAGGCACTCCACTTTGGCCACAATGCAGACCCAGTGCATCAACTGCACTGAGCACAATGCCAAGCTAGAACAAGTAAGTATCGTTCAAATGCCAGATGTATTAGCTTGGCTTCTGTGTCTCTTAAAGGCAATCCCATAGTTTTTAAATCACAGCTGGCTTGCACGGGACCAGGTTGGAGTGAAAAAAGGAAAATAATTTTGGGTTTCTAAGGTATTAAGTTGTTACAGTGAATTTTCCTTACTCTTCCTATGTATACCTGCAAAGGGGGCAACACTTCCTTCTGTGTTGATCTATATCCATCTATTAATTTATATTGTTCCCATCACTGTTTCAAGGGAGCCTCACAACATCTCTAGGATCTAGAGAGGTCTTATCCTAAAGAATCTACAGAAAATGGATATAAACCCAAAGTACTTATCAGAAACAGCCATCTATTGCCAAACAGTTCTAGCATTTTGCACTGCAAAACATAAACCTGACCTGTTGCATCTCCTATGTGCTTATTTATGTTACTGACTCTAAATGTGGAAAGTAAATCCCATACAGCAGTACCATCTCCTGGGAAAAACTCTGCTAATCATTCAAGAATCTTTCCCTCAAACCACAACCATCATGATCAAGTGCCTGACGAACTGCAAAAGCCAGTGCCTCTGCACTGCAGTTGAGATGCTCACCCAGAGTAAATTCATGGAAAGCCACGCAGAGCTGAATCCAAATTAAACTGAGCTTGAATTCAGTAAAGACAAATAAGGGTTTGTTACCATTCCAGGAATTTAATCTCTTCTACTTGCTATTGTAAAACCAGAGTGCATTTTAAGTTAGCACAAATATGAAAGGAAGGAAAAAGTGATGAAGAAAGACTATTCCAAAATCTGGTGTCATGATAGTAAGGGTCACAGAATAAGCTTCCCATTCCCCCCATCACCTAGGGTCTCCAATCTGGACTTGCCCCACTCAGGTTTTGGCATCTAAATTAGGAATATTCCTTGATTTCCTCTGCAATTAGTGGTGAGACATGTGCTCTTCAGGTAATTCATATTCTAGATGGGCTGAATCATCTTCTGGAGAGGTCCTTCCCTCCAAACTCTGAGCAAACTGAGGAAGTGCCTCATACAGGTGTACAGGTTCAATAGTGCTTCCACAACTTTATGCCTTTCTAAACCTCCATAGAGCTAGAAACAACGTAGCTCATACCATTTATGAAATTGATAACTGTTGAATTGTTTGCATTTGTATCCTTTTTGTAGAGGGGCAGACTGTGAAGAGAAAGTAATACAAGAAACAAGAGAACAATTGCTGTGTTTGAATCCTAATTCAGTTCTGGAATCTGTTACCTTCAAAGAGGAAGCCAGTGGCATTCAAGGCAATTATCCCATCAACATATTATGTGCTCTGATTGTGACAGCAACACAATGATGGCATTGCATTTGCAGGGCTGGTCTCAGACAGGATGACAGATGGCATCTCCATTTCACAGTGCTGTTCCCAAAGAGATTTAAAAACCAGATGAGTAGCTTTCAAAGAAGATAATGTTGAAGAATAAAAAGTGATGATTATTCAGGCAATTTAGACAATGTTAAGCTGCAGCCAATAGCTGTCAATATTCACTGGAGCTCAATCTCAGTCCTTGAAATCCCTGAGCAACACCTTTATTTTAAAGATGAATGACTGTGAGGTGCAGCAAATATGTGAAGGTATAAGACCAGCAAACTCAGATGTTTGCTCAGCCCTTTCTGCTCTCCAGAAAATCTGCACTTGCTGAAAGGCTTTTAAAATCTGTAGGAGTGGTGTGAATTACCTGACTGTGGAATTTCACCCACAGAAAAATGGAGTATCTCCATCCTGTCTGAATACTAACCATGCATGGCATGGCACTATGATAAATAGGAATAACATCACAAAGATCCACAGAGACCAAACATTATATTCAACAATGACTTATGGACAGAGTTGACAAAAACAATATGAAGACATTGCAAGGAATCATACATTCAAAGCAAGCAAGCCTAAGCATTCTGCCTGCTAAGCCCGTAGTACAAATCTGTGATGAAAGATTCTTTTGAAGGCAAACATCTACTTTTCTGATTGTTTTGGTAAAAATTTTGAGGACTAGTAAAATTCTTATATAAGAAATATTTCCCAAATTGAACTAAATACTTCCTACGATACTGAGCTGTTTCATTGTGATACAGAGTACTAATTCGACCCAACCCAGACAGCTAGAGCAGTCTAGGACATTGCCACACTTTTGAGTAAAACTACCTAGCCCGATATCTCTGGGCAGATCTGTGAGGGTAGAAATGGGCCATGAATCCCTTTTTTTCTCACATCTCAACAATCTACAGTCATTAATTCCTTTGTCTAGTGAGTACATTTTTAATATGTCTGCTGAAGAAACTACTCATCAGTGTGAATTAGGGAATCACAGTCCATTCTCTAGAAAGTAAATACATTTCTCAGTGCTTTCATTCATTTCTTAATTGTGAGAAAAGATCTAAAAGCATCGTAAGTCAGGAAAAATAAAGAAAAATTAATATCTTTCCAACATTTTTCGGCTGTACTGGTTTCAGCTGGGACAGTTAATTGCCTTCCTAGTATCTGGTATAGTGTTATGTTTTGGATTCAGCATGAAAAGAATGTTGGTAACACACTGATGTTTTCAGTTGTTGTTAAGTAGCGCTTATCCTAAGTCAAGGATTTTTCAGCTTTTCACGCCCAGCCAGTGAGAAGGCTGGAGGGGCACAAGACATTGGGAGGGGACACAGCCAGGACAGCTGACCCAAACTGGCCAATGGGGTATTCCATACCATGTGACATCATGCCCAGTATATAAACTGGGGGGAGTTGGCCCAGGGGCAGATCGCTGCTTGGGAACTAACTGGGCATCGGTCAGTGAGTGGTTAGCAATTGCATTGTGCATCACTTGGTTTGTATATTCCAATCCTTTTATTATTATTGTAATTTTATTATTGTTATTATTATCATTATTATTTTCTTCCTTTCTGTCCTATTAAACTGTTCTTATCTCAGCCCATGAGTTTTACTTTTTTTTTCTCAATTCTCTCCCCCATCTCACTGGGTGGGAGGGAGTGAGGGAGCAGCTGCGTGGTGCTTAGTTACTGGCTGGGGTTAAACCATGACACGGCTTGTAAGATTCAATAATCTTGATAGTTTAAACGATATATTTTCTAAATAAGCAACAGGACATCAACCAAGAATAAAACAATATTCTTATGCAGCATCCACCCAACACACCTTTAAAGGGTTGATACTTTGCAATTCTAATATTGCTTCTCTAATGCCTTAGGAAAAAACCAAAGCATAAGAAAAACTACTGGAGACATATATCTGAAAATAATTATTACCTTTTTTTTTTGTAAGTTTTTTGTAAGTTTAAGAAATGCTTAACTCAACTTCATTGCTGTACAGTATCTACAATTTTCCTATGTATTTTTTCCTCTGTACACTCAAAAGTCTCCAGACTGAAATTCTCCCACTTTTGTTTAGTCATCTACATGAGATACCCGAATTAGAAATAAAATCTGCTTTGATTCCCTTGACAGTTATTGGTAAGAGATATGCCCTTCAGCTGATAATGAATTTCATTATTAAAAAGCTCCATGAATTGAAAAATGTTTATCACAACCCTGTCTAATGTCATCTTCATTATTATGAAATAGCACTGATAATTTTAAGCTAATACAAAACAACTTTAAAGCATGTAATCAGTGGATTTTATGGACAAAATCATCCTGTCCTCCAGAGTAGCAAGTAATATTCAATGAATGCTGTTTACATCTGACGTGGATTCAGCCCAGTTGGTAACAAGGCACCACACAGCCGCTCACTCACTACTCCCTCCCCGGCCCCAGTGGGATGAGGAGAAAATATCAAGAAATGCTCGTGGGTCGAGACAAGGACAGGGAGGGATCACTCCCCACTTACGGTCACGGGCAGAAGACAGGCTCAGCTTGGGGGAGAGACAAAATCAATGTAATCTGCTACCAGTCGAACCAAACCAAGGCTATTGGGAAGTAACCCCCGACCCGAGAGCAGCTTCCCCCCCCCCCTCCTGCCTTCCCGCCTCAGCCCCACTCCCGGTTCTCTCTCCCTGGGGAACAAGGGACGGGGGCTGGGGTCGGCTCCTCACCCCTTGTCTCTGCCGCTCCTTCCTCCTCAGGGGGAGGAGGACTCCGCGCTCGGCCTCTGCTCCGCCGTGGGGTCCGTCCCTCCCGCGGGAGACAGCCCTTCCCCAACTTCTCCAGCGTGGGTCCTTCCCGCGGGCTGCAGTCCTTCAGGCACAGACTGCTCCAGCGCGGGCTTTCCCACAGAGTCCCGGCCATTTTGGGCGGCCTCCACTCCCCTCCACGGGCTGGGGGGGACAGCCTGCCGCCTCCCCATGGGCTGCAGGGGCATCCCCTCCTCCTCCTTCTCCTTCTTCTTCTTCTTCTTCTTCTTCTTCTTCTTCCCTGACCTCAGTATCCGCAGAGGAGGTCCTCTCACATTCCAATCCACCTACTCACTGCAGTTTCCCCTTCTGAAATCTCTTCTCCCAGAGGCGCTCCCGCCGTCGCTGAGGGGCTCGGCCTGGGCCAGCGGCGGGGGCGGGCCCCCAGCCGGGGCAGCTTCCAGCAGCTTCCAGCAGCTTCCAGCAGGAGCCGGCCCGGCCGACCCTCACCCGGTACCAACCAAAAAAAAAACAACCTGCGCCACACAAACCCATAACAACACCCCACTCCGTAATGAAATAGAGAATTAGAGAAATTAGAGAACAATTATGGAAAGTTATCAAATAAGGCATTGGGGAAGGAATTGTATTTTGAAGCAATCTTTTGCATTGATTAAGGAAATACTTGCCATTAAGAACCTAAGAATCCACCTTAATTCATTCTTCATTTCACCTTCATTCCAGCTTATTCTTACCAAACCTCACAAAACACGTTAACTTCTTCTGAATTCTTTGAGATGCTTTAGCAGCCTAGTAGTCAATCAGTGATGTTTAAGCCATTCAGTTGGAAGTAACAATAATCTAATGAAAATTTGTTTTCCACTGGACTTTCTAAAGGATATGGCTGTCTGCTTAAAACTGAGGGACCTCAGAAGTAGCAGTGACTCGCTAATCAGACACTTGCATGAATGGACAATTAACTTATTTTGATCTACAAGAATAAATGTAAAGAAATAATAATCTAATTGCCACATCTTATGTGAATCCTACATCTCACTGTATTTGACAATATATACTGAAAAAATATATACTGAAAAAAGCCCACCAGTGGAAAAGCATCAGAAAATGTAACTGGGCTGTGTCCCTAGATTACTTAACCATTCTCTGCTGGACTGACTATGAAGGTTTGTTTTCATTGATCCTGAGTCAGCTGGTGGGTTCCACAAGCCACGTAACCTCCAGCGAAAAGAAATAAGATAGCTGTCAGAGGAAGTGGATGAAGGGGGGGAGGGAGAGATGGATAGCACCTCTGTGTGTCCCTTCCCATATTCCCAACAGCAGATGTTCCACTCAGAGCCCCAAACTCATCTTTTCCCAGGATGAACATTCTGCGGATTTAGACCATGCTGGTAATTTTCTCCCCATCAACTTAACTGAATACACAATGAACATACAATATGGTATGTGGAGCTACACAGCTGAGGTTTCATGTGCTTATTGCTTTCATTCATAAGCTCTAAGCATTATTGTTGTTATTTATTTTCATCTCAGTACATGTAAATAAAAGCTACAAAAAAGGGTTTGTGCAGCAGATCAGAGTAGACTATCATGATTCTTTCTCACCTTAAAATCTGTGAAGAAGTAAATGTTTGGCTGGTTCCTTTTCTCCCCATTGACTCCCAAATAATAATACAGCAAGTACACTGAGAGTTACCGAGCTATGTTCACAACATACAGACACTAGTATATCTTTTAAAACTGCTATAGCAAGAGTTTTGCTAGAATTAGGTTCAAAAACCTTTTTTCTGTTTAAAGGTTGGGGTCTTTTGGTAAGTGCTATCAAATCCACCTCCTTATTCAGATTGCACTGAAGTTTGACATACCTCCTAAGGCTGCATAACTGTGTTAGTGTTTCAAACTGTGGGGATGTTTCCTCCAGGGTGAGTTAACCTGTCCTCCTTGGGAAAAAGGAGAGGGATGCCACTATCCTCCCCACCCCTCTTCTTTGACTTTCCTCAAGTAGAGCTCCTGTTCCAACTGTGCAGGATTTCCCCCTAGTACAGACCTGGAAACTTAAAGGGATCCTTTAAATTTACCTGGCTACTCTAGCTTCTCAAATGCAAAACTGTGGATTAACCCTTACATACCTGCTGCACAACTCCTACTGTTAACATTCCTTTCTTCATTTAAAAAAAAAAAGAGAGAAAAAATTAAAAAATCTCTATCAAAAATCCTTCACAAACACTAGTGACTTTTCACCTTCACCTAAGTGTTGAAAATACCAATGCCAAGAAGAATATTGGGTACTGCTTACAGGAGGAATAATACAGAAATTAGTAGCCCTGAAGTGAATCCTACCAGGCATCTTAAATCATGAACAAACTTTCCTTTTATGACATCAAAAGAATCATACAAAATCAACTTATTTTCCTAGACCACCTCATACCACAATCACTGACCTGAGAAACAAGTGGGAAGATATACATAACTACCAGCAATTACTGGGTTTTGGTGCAGGAGATGAAGGCAGGTTCTTTATACAATGTAACAAGTGCTGAAGATAAAAAGTAAAATGCTGTGAAGTATCAATGGTGATATAAAGACTAAGGCTTTTTGTTTATGAACCTTGTGAAGGCAAGAGCAACACGGACTGGAGGAGACATTGTGCTCAACTGTTCTGCAAGTCTCTTCAGATTTTAATGAGTTACCAAGGTCTCCCCCTGCTAAAGTAGAGTGGTCCATTCACACACTGTGGGAACAGCGGTGGTGGTTTTGGTTAATGCCAAAGAATCACTGGGTATTTTCTTTATTCTGAAAGGATGTAAAGAAGAGTCATCCCATTTCATTTCATTTTAAAGCAACGCTGACTGTTCGAGCAAGTATTTTATAAAACAGCATAAAGCCTTCTTCCTTTCATACACTTCTCCAAAATACTAGGGGCGAACAGGGAAATACTCAAAAATCAAATGCTGGAATAATTCTTTTTTAAGCCATCTTCATTGTGTTTAACAAAGATTTTCCACTTTTTAAATTTGGACAATGACTACACATTGATCAAGAACATTTTATTATTAATTAAGATACACTATTTAAAGTCAAGCACAGGTGAAATGACCACTATTAATTCTTCCCGTTAAGGTCTGCACAAGCATTTCTTTCCCATAGTTTTTCTGGGCTACAAATTTCCTTGTACTACAGGCTGCCTGATGAAAATCCATCATATGGCATTTAGACACAGGGCTCTGAGACAGGCTTGCCCTAGCTTTGGGAGGTCTGGTGATGCTTCATTTTGCACCAAAGCTGCAGATGCAGTTGTAAGAGAAGTGTGAAGACCAGCACACCCCTTTCCCATACTGTCCTTGTGGGCTGTGCCAGGTGATGGAACTGTTGTACTTGTTTGCTCACAGCTTATTGTGGGTGAGTTGTAACCTATCATTATTCAACTCACAGTCACAGACCATCAAAGCCAAAAATCATCTAGGGGTTTCATGGACTGATTTATCCATCAGCCTAAGCAGGAGTAGGTCAACTTAGATCATAAATTCTGTGGGGATAGAAACAAATTTTTCTTCCATATTTCCTGGATGTTCAAATCTATGAGGGGCTATAAGTGTTGATCAAATTGCAATGATGTACCAAGATAGCAAGGATGGACAGCAATAGTGTTAATTCTCCCCAAACAAAACACAAACCCACTTTCAGGCACTTCTTCAGTGGGACTTCTTAAAGGGGCTAAAAATATACATAAAAACTAAAAAACCCCCAACCACACCAAAAAAACACAACGCTCTTACTTTCCCTGTTCTCCCTATTTCACTTTTTACTCTTTCTTTGAAGTAGAAATACCTAAAATGGTATCCTTGCGAATCTATAGGAAGAAGATCAGAAGATCAAAAAAGAATGAGTTTTTACACTAGAATTACAGACTTGTCAATTTCTACTTCCAGAAAAAAACACTAGAACAAATAGAAAGTCTGTAACCATATAGTGGATTACAAAATGATGAGCAGCAAGTTTATATGAGTTTGTCAAGTACAATATCCCCATTCGTCCTGTGACAGGAGAAGCAATGTAATGCAAATATCTTGCCTTCTGTTAAGGCTCTTGACTGTGTCACATGACTTTTCATGAACAAAACAAGAGAGTGTCATAGAAGTTACAAAAGAGTACAGAACTGGTTGAAAAAACCCCTTACTTATAATGATTACTGGTCATCATTACACTAGAAATCCCTAAACCTGGCACTCCTCAGTATTTTTGTTGATAACCTGGATGATGAAAAAGAGACTATCCTTGTTAAAACTGAAGATGCTAAACTGAGAATGACTACCAGGAACCTGAAGGACAGGCTTAGAAAATGATGTTCCTAAACTGGAAAAATAAAAATTGTCTGGGGATAAAAGAAAATATCTCTGTATCATTAAAGATAAAGACCCTATTGTAGTAAAGAGAAAATAGTCAGGTAAACAACTGCCAGGTGACAGTTTTTCAGAGCACAGGATGATGTTATTTCAAATTGGAAGCCAAGCAAGAACTGAGCAATAATATGTTGCAAAATATGCAAACAGCATGAAAGGCAAATATATCTATATACACATACCTATAGGGCCTGCACAAACCTCTAAGTCACCAGAGCCTTGGCAAGGCCTCTGCTGGAATATCATGCCAAGTTTTGGCCATGCAGAGAGTGAGCTAGAAAACAACAACTGGGAACAACAACTGAATGACAAAAAGTCCCCATTTGTTCAAAATTCAGAGTGGAGATGGGAAAGGAGTGGAGAGGTCTTGAAGATAGGAGAACAGTTTTCAATGTGTTTCTATATGACTCTTACAAAGAGGAGTGGCATTGTCTGTCCTCCATGCTGTTGGGGAGTGTCAAATACACAAGGGAATATTCAGATTTGCTGTCAGGAAAATAAGGCTAAGGCTAAGGCTAGCAAAGCATTGAATTCTTGAGGAGTTTCAGGGCCTTTAAGCGTCAGAGATCTTTAAGGATTGGTTAGACACCCCCCCTGTCCGGTATGATACAGCTGATACTACTCAAGTGTGGTAGGGAACAGAGTACATGGTCTCACTCCATTCCTTTTAGACTTATATTTCTATGACAGATTTTGAGATGATTCTAAATTAAAAATGGTAATATCTGTTTTTTCATCTATAACCAAGAGTTACAGATCAGAAGTACCTGCTCAAAAGTTTGGAGGGTTTAGGAGAGCACCTGCACTACAATTTTCTCCTCTCAAATGAGTCAAGATGTTCAAAAGACCTTAAAGTTAATGAGATTTAGGCTCTTTACTATCAAATCTCCTGAAATATCTTCTAAGTTTCCCTTTTGTTACTAGTCAGCTGGAGTTAAAACCATGCATGAACTGTCCAAGAGTGTTGTGAACCAAAGATGCATCCATTAATAAAATAATGCATAATTCCATTTAGAATCATCTTTGTTGTCTTAGTGAGGTAAATTGTAGATGTTTAAACTATTTGTCATTATTAAATTTCTTGGTTTTCCTTGTTACTTGACTGTCACTGTAAAATAAACACTGAACTTGAATTTTATTGATCTAAAATCCATCTAGGATACCAAATACACAGTGATTCATAATTAACATTCTTTCTAGGAAGGCATTTTACCAAGTGCATTGTATAACTCTAAACTCGATTTTTCAATATAGTCTTTTAACCACAAACTTTTCTTCTAGTTGCTACCAAAAGGTTTTGGGAAATGTCAAATGTATTTGACTTGGTTTTAAGTTATCTCGACTTTTTTTATTTCATTCTTCCAAATCTAGAAGTGCCCAGTATTGGGGTTTTACCCTAAGAAATATTGGGTTTAGGACAAGGAACAGCTTGATGCTGTTCTAGTACTTTAAAATACCATCTGATTTGGATCAGCAGTGACAATCAAAACTATTAAATAATCCCAAAACATTGAAAAAAACTGTATTTTTTTTACTATCTGTGCATCTCTTGCTTTTAATATATAAACACCAGTTTTTCTGAATGTTGAAGTAAACAGAATGTTTGCTAGTGAATTCAGTGGGATTGGACAAGGTTCTGTTTGTATCTTACTAGGCAAGCCATCCTCTCCAAGCAAAATACATTCAACTGACACTTTACACTACTGACACCAATAATGCAAATCATGAGGAAAATTCTCAGTCAGCCAGACTGAGAGTGGAAGACAAATTCTGTTTCTGAGTGAGTATATAATGATTCAGCTTAAAATCTCTACCCTTCTGAAGTCAATGGAAAATCTTTAGCAGGCTTCAATGGGACGAGGATTAGCCTTCCTTTTCAAGGTGCCCAAAGATGTTCTGAGTTCAGCTATCCTGAACACATCTTCTCAGCAACTGTGGAAAGAGAAATAGATTTTTTACTTTCCTGTTTTTAATGAACATAAACCTAAATATAGATATCTGCCACTGGTAAAACTTTATTCTGCTGAGTCTTATCATTCACACACTAAAAAGTTATTTCATTGGAACTGTATTTTGAAATAATCTCCCATAGTGATAAGACCATTTTGCCAAGCTTTAGCTCAGAGCCAATGCATACAACTGAGTTATACCTCCTTGGAATAAAAGATTTGTAACGGACATGCCAACAAAACCTTACACTACACTATCTCTGTGCAACTGTATTAATATAATAAGACTTTATTTTATTTTCTTGAGAGCTATAATAAGATTAAGGCATAATCATAAACTCCCCTGTGACAAAAGATAAACTATTTTTCATTGATCTCTCAGAAACCAGACCAATTTTTGGATATTAAACAGTCATTTACAGCAGCAACAGGTATATTATTGTTCCAATAACACAATGTCAATGACACGCTGATTTTCAGAGACACACACTGTAGTGGTCTCTTGAGAAGCCTGATTAAACTTCTGGCCCAGACAATAGGGAATAACAAGGATTAACCAATTGCTTGAGGGTTATCCTATGGATTTTGTTTTGGTTTGCATTGATTTATATGAACCCTTCCAAAAGGCTTATTGGCATCTGTTAAGCAGGTCCCAAAACTATGGACTGAACGAGGACTTTTTTTGTTGTTATTGTTATGCTAGCATTCAGAGCGAGGTAAAGGTGCTTCAGAAGTCTTTTGCAGCACCTTTCAATAAATTATGTCAATCCTTACTAATGCATTAACTGTTTGTTTAGGCACAGCATCTGGATAATTAGATTAGATGAAAGATAGATAGCTTGGCAGTATTACTGAATGTGTCATTCCAATTTACCCTTTTCAATTTGTTAGGAAGATTTTATATGTTTAGTTATTGCTATTAAAATTCCCTATCCAGACAGTGGTGCTATTGAGTGTAAACATGATAAAAACATTCATTAAGAGTCAACTTGTGAACCAAACATCATATAATCTAAATACTCAGGAAGACAGAGAAGAGTACAGAAGAATTTCTACCCCAGCTTGAGAGCACAGATCACAGAAATTAGCAGGGGAAGTGAGTTAGAAGCATTTGATACAACTTCAGCTCCGACATTATTATTGTAATTTTCATCCAAAACAACTTGCCAATGATCATACAGGAAGCTTAAGAAAAACACTGTAATTAACCCCAAATTTCTTCTATCTCTGGGCGACACTGTAATGACAGGAATACCCTCCCCTTTCCTCTCAGATAAGACCATATTTCCATCATAGCAACAACTCTTTAGCTGAATAAGACCCCCAAGAATTATGTATAACTATAGGGGATCATATTAAAATTTCAGTGGAACGAAATCATGGGTAAGTTCAGTGTGATGAATCCTTTTCCTAGATAACACCTTGAAATAATGCTATGGAGTTTGTTTAGACAACATTGACACAATTCTGATTTTATTTTTAGACCAAATGTACGTTTATAAGGGTTGACATCATTATTATTTCAACAAAAGGCATGGACTCTGAATTCAGAGGTCACGTGGCCATCTTTCTAATGACCAAACTACCAAGCATGAAGAGTTTGAACTTCTAGAGAAATAAACCCCTAAATTTGGAGAAATGTTTGCAGGTATTCTGCTCAAAGGCTATTCTTTAATACTGTGGGAGAGTTTCTTCCTAGGGGAGACATTTGAGAGCACTTAAGTTACTAAAAGTGACTTCTGCATTAGCGTTTGGCTGAAAGTGAGTGGAATTTCACCCTCTTCTTTAGCAGGTTTGTGGTGTTCTGTCTACAGAGAACTTATGACAACTAGAGATTGCTGAGACAGTAAATGAGGTCCAGTGCCTTGCGTATGTCTGTAAAGCAAGTAGTAAAGTAAGAGCACGGGAAAATGGTGGCACCAGGTCAGGCTTTGTGTGGGAATTAGCATAGCAAGTGTGACACAGTTAGCAGCGGTATCAGTGCGAGTTCTGTCTCAGTTGTGTTATGCCTCATTGCACTAATTCAAAAACGGACCTGCAGAAAGGCAGCCCTGAAATGACAACACTGCACAATACTGCAATCTTTATATGTTCAGAGAATATTATATATGTTAAATTAGTTATAAACAGTAGAGATCTGACTTTTTAATTTCAAACATGAAGCCAGTCTTTTCCAAAGCAGTCCACATCTAAAACAAACAGAAAGCACTTTTAAATCTCATTTCAGAGTGAAACTGATCAGCTGCCTCAACCTTAAAAAAAAGGAAAAAAAGATCGTCTTGAAACCATCGAAATAGCTACTGAGGATGATTCCTCTGATAACAGAGAGGAGACATTATCATAACATTGAACTTGAGTGCAAATCATGCTCTTAGTTCTTAAGTAGGATTCATTTCTGAAGTCAGATAGGAGCTGTCTTTAAAAATCAATGATATGATGAGATCCACACAGGGAATTCTGCAACCTCTGTGAGCCACCTGTTTCAGTGCTTGACCACCCACACAGTATTTTATTCTTTTCCTTAGGTTTAAATGGAATTTCTTGCAGTTCAATCTGTGCACATTGCCTCTTGTGCATCCACTGGATACCATTGAAAAGACTCTGTCTCTGTCTTCTTTACTGCCTTCAACTAGGTATCAATCCACATTGATAAGATGCCCCCTGACCCTTTTCCTCTCCAGGCTGAACAGTCCCAACTCTCTCAGCCTCTCCTCATATCACAGGTGCTTCAGTTCCTTAATCATCTTCATGGCCTTTCAGTCAACTTGCTCCCATAAGCCCATGTCTCTTTGTACTGGGAAGCCCAGAACTGGACAAGGTGCTCCAGATGCGGTCTCGCCAGTCCTGTGTAGGGGGAAAAATAATCTCCCTTGACCTGCTAGCAACACTTTTCCTAATGCAGCCCCAGAGGCTATTGGCTGTCCTTGCTGCAAGGGCACATTGCTGGCTCATGTTAAACTTGATGTTCACTGAGACACCCAGGGCCTTCTCTGTAAGGCTGCCTTGCAGCTGGTCAACCCCCAGTGTGCACCAGTGCCTGGGGCTATTCCTCCCCAGATGCAGGACTTTGCATTTCCCTTTCTTCAGCTTCATATGATTCCTGTGGGACCAATACTTCAGCCTGTTGCAGCTCCTATGGATGGCAACACAACCAACTGCTATATCATAGTGATATCTGGTGTACCCCCCCCCCAGTTTGATATCATCTAAAAACTTGTTCAGGGTGCTGTCTGTCCCATCAACCAGGTCATTAATGAAAACGTTAAAACAGTATTGGCCCCATAATCAACACGGGGGTACACTACTACTGACTGGCCTCCAGACGGTCTATCACAACCCTCTGAGACCAGTTTTCTGTCCACCTCACTGTTCACTTACCTAGTCTGTGCTTCATACTTTGTCTATGAGTATGTTATGGCATTACAGTGTCAAAAGACTTCCTAAAGTCAGGGTAAACAATATCCAGTCCTCTCCCCCTTCTCACCTAGCTAGTCATTTCCTCACAGAAGTCAATCAAGTTAGCTAAGCATGAGTTCCTCTTCACTAAATCCAAACTATGTCCAATCACCTTCTTGTCCTTTATAAGATTTTAAACGGTTTTCAGGATTATTTGTTCCATCATTTTTCCCAGAATAAAGGTGAAGGTGATCAGCCTATAGTTCTGTAGATCCTCCTAGCTCTTCTTGAAGATAGGAGTGACATTTGCTTTCAAGTCCTCAGAAACCTTCCCTGGTCACCATGACCTTTCAAAGATAATTGGCAATGACATTGGCCAGCTCCCTCCATACTTGTCCCAAACCTCCCTATCAGGTCCCAAACATCCAGTTTGTTTAAATGTCCCCTAACTTAATTCTCCTTTACCCAGGCTAAGTTTTCCTTGCTTTGGGCTTTCCCACTTTTGCAGGGGCCTAGTATTCCTGAAGGCAAATCCTACCGGTAGAGACTGAGGCAAAGGTGGCACTGAGCACCTCAGCCTTTTTCACATACTTTGTCACTAGGTTCCCCACTGAGTTCAGCGAAGGACACATGTTTTCCCTAGTCTTCCTCTTGCTCCCAGTGTACTTGTAAAAGCCCATCTTGTGGTACTTTCTGTTCGCTTCCAGATTCAATTCCAGATGGGCTTTGGCTTTCTTAACCCCAGCTCTGCACACCTGAACAATGCTTCTGTATTTCTTCTCTCCACAGTTACCTGAAGCAGCTTCAGCCTTCTGTGTGTTTCTTCTTTAGTCCGAGTTTATTCAGGAGCTACTTGTTCATCTAGGCAGCCCTCCTGCCATCCTCCTACACATGGGGTCAGACAATTTTTTAGCTTGGCAGAGGCAATCCTTGAAAACCAACCAGCTCTCCTGGACTCCTTTTTCCTTCAGGGCTGTCTCCCACGGCATTCTTCTAAGCAGGTCCCTGAACAAACCAAGTTTTCTCTCTTGCAGTCAAAGCTTGTGATCCTGCTTTTTGCCTTGATCCCTCATCTCCGGATCCTGAACTCCATTCCTGAACTTACGGTCTCTGTAGCCAAGGCTGCCCTCAGCCTTCACAACCCTGGCCAGTTCTTTTTCTGTAAGAATAAGGTCCATCACAGCATCTCCTGTCATCAGCTCCTTGGTCACCTGTGTCAGGATGTTACTAGGAATGCACTCCAGAAACATCCTGAGCTGCTCATGCCCTCTGTGTTGCCCTTCCATGAGATGCCACTTGCCTTTTCTCCATGAAGGGAAGTGATTTGACTCTGTCTCCTCACAACTTCCATGGAGCTCAAAGGAATTTAATTACCTTGGAGGTGTTTTTCATGTCCTCCGAATTTTGTTTAAACTGTCCAAAGGGTACATATTTTTAGAGATGAATTAAGAAGGGAACAAAAGACCTAACTTCTTTTCCTTAAGAGACCAGATGGAAAATGTAGGAAGTGTCCATATTGCTCAAACATGGTCATTTGGCCATCTCAAAATATGGTCACATGTATCGAGATGTTCATCAGTCAGAACAGCATCTTTATTGTTGATTCCATACCTATTAGAAGAGGTCATTTTGCCCTTATGCAGGTCAAAAAAGCTTCTTCACCTACTGGTCTGCAAGCTCAGACCCAAGGAAGCAGCCAGCAAGACATTAGCTTCCTTCAGCAATTCTTTCCGTCAGGAATAAGGCAAAACCTCACTGAATTAACATCAGTATATTCTGACAAGGTTAAAGGTATGGGGTATATATCTGTCCTTTAGCTCTGCTAACATCTATCAACACATGGTAGTCCAGTTGGCTACTGTAGATAGCAGCATCTTAAAAGAATATTCCTATTTGTTTTAGAAGCTGAAGACTATTTCTCTGACCTGTCATTGTTCTTTACATCTGAAAATTACAATGGTTTTACTGATGGGAGAATCCTACTTGCTAGCATACACTAAAAAAAAAACAGAGATAAAGAAGGACCAAAAGCAGTATATACACATACACCTGCCAAAGATAGTGAACTTATCTATGTGATAAAGGGCGATCAAACAGCTATCATCACAGAATCATGTTTTTCAGGAATTGGGATCTTGTTTCAAAACAGCAAAAAACAAGTGTTCAGCACCAAAGACTGAATCTATAGCAAAGACAGACTAATTATTCAGCTGAGCAAGCAGAACACATGGTATTGACAAGAATTATATTCTACACTTGATATTTTCTTCTATAATGTTTGCATGAAACAAAAGATGTTTGCATGGGCTGAAATCCCAGACCATTCTTGTTTCATTTGAGTCAGTGGGTCCCACAAGAACACCTGAGTATTTTCCCAAATTGGGAACTTTCCGTCATATCTACTCCTGAGGTCCCTGACAAAGGGAATATGAGAGAAGGCTTCTGTAACACAAATACTGCAAATATGCCAGACACATAATAAATAGTCTGAGAATCATAAAACTTTGAAGAGTCAAATTATTGTGAACAGTGGTATACCATCTTAACATTTACAAAGAATTTTCCCACACAAATATCTGAGATCTAATATCTCATTGTCTTATTTTAAGCAACAGTGAAGCTTTTCACAGCATAATAAACATGTAAAGCACACAGTGTTTCTTCAGACTCTCACACCTCTAGTTCCCAGCTTATACACTAATACAGTAAGCTACATTTAGGGATGACCAAAATTGCAATTACACAGAAAGGTGTGATATAAAAATCAGACTAAAGAACATAGTGGTTCATCTGGATGTACTGCACTAGTGCAAGAAAAATGTGGTTTATGAAACACAATTGAAATACATATTTGCATTTGCAACCCAAATTCTTCTTTACCATTTTTATTGTATTATTTCGCTTCCATGTTTACTGAAAAAATTGTGATCTTCCTTCTGATAGGCAGAGGATACATTTTTAAATTTCTTTTTAATTGCCTAGAAAAAGCAGCTTAGGCTTTGATAGATGTAGATTCCCTGCTGTTTGCCTTACCCTGAGAGACATATTTAAAATAAAACCACGTTCTGCTATACAGGGCACATCACTCACATTCTTTTTATGCATGCTGCCAGAAAATGTTTTCTCTAGATCTATCATCATTTTGGTTCAAAGCCATTGTTTCTCTTCAAGTCTCACTTAAAGAATATTATTTATAAAGTAGTCTACCAGGCAGTTCACTTTAGTTCATTTATGTAAAGCAAAAAAAAAAAAAAGTGGCTCCTATATCTAGCTCCATCAAGTAAACTATTTTGATAAAAAATGCATTCTAATAAAATGTTTATCAGGATCTCTTCAGAGTTTTCAAGCAGGCTTTCAAAGCAGTGGTGTGTGAAACTTGATTAAATGCCTCTTATGTGCTACATATCCGTAGTATTAAGGTCAATTGAATTCTCCTCAGCAAAAGCTGGCAACTCAGATGAAATTCAGTGGGATTTAAGCAACTGCTATTTGGGCATTGAAAGCTTACCAACTTCTGCTGGCTTTTTCCCCCACTACAGGGATGTGTATATAGCAAGACACAGTAAACCACCTGAACTAAAATCACCAAGCTTAATAGGCTTTAAACAGAAGGAAATGAATATGCAGCACCTATTGCCAAACATTAGTGAGATAATCAATTAAACCCAACTACATGTTAGCACCCACAAGATAAAATGCAAGCCAATGCAGAAATAGTAATTCAGGGTAAAAAAAAATCATCATGCTATATTAACACTGCAATGATCCTAGCCTAACAAGCCTTGTCTCTGAGCAATTTTAGTTAGCTTTTACAGCCCCATGCCATTGGCATCTTGTTTCTGCTCCAGATTGGATACGCAATGCTCAGCAATGCCTTGTACTGCTCTATCCCAGCAGCCCTGTTAGTGTCAGCTGTCAGACCAGCTTCACTGGTCTCTGCTGTTCAACAGACACATCCAAAGCTTCGTACTTCTCCAAGGAAGGATTAGAAACAACAGACTGATCCAAATGTCCCTTTAAATGGCAAAGATCAGATCCAGGTCACTAATGGGATTTTTGAATGATGAATACCCCTTTCAGCTTCAAAGGAAATGTCTGCAGAATGGGTTGCCCAAGTTTGTCACTATTATTTCCAGCAATGTTGTAAGGCAGAGAGTTAACAGAAGTGAATTAAGAATCCACACTGACATCTTGTGGACACAGAGCTAGCAAAGTATTTGTAAGTACTTAAACTCCGTTGTGTGTTTTTTAATCGAAGAGCTAAACTGGAATAGTACAGGGAAAGGGAGGTGATTTTCTGAGACTTGTTAAACCGGACACTTTATGACATGTACCAAGCCTGTGCAGAATAGTGTTTCATGCAGTAAATATGAGAATCTGGATCTTCATAAAAAGATGTGTGAAATTTCATTTTAAACTTTTATTCCCAATGCCCAAAATTAAACACAAAACAAATTTTAAGAAAACCAAACCACCCAGCATTTACACAACTATTTTAGAATACAGGCAGTGATTTAGCTAGGAACTTAAAGTCTACACTTACTAATAAGCAAAAAATGAAACCTGCTGAAGTTAACATATGTATTAATGTGCAAAGTTTTCTGTTGCACGAACATTTGCAGAATAGCAGCCAGACACCACTGGTCTGAGCCAGGCCTATTTTTAAATTAGTAAGTTTTTATATTCCACAAACTTTCTTAGAAAAAACCAGAAATCTCCGAATTATCTTGGGAAAAGCAAAAATTCTTGTCAACAGAAAGCAGAATTACAGATTTTATTTAAATAAATATTCACAGAAACTGTTCCACAGGCAGCAGAGGAAAATGTCTTGCTTCCTGCCTTTGGAGGGAACAACTTAAAGGAAAATGTTTTTAATCTCAGCCTTAGGGAAAAGCTATGGTAATTCTCCCTCATTTCTTCCAGCACTTCTCAGTGCAGCTCATTTTAGACAACGTGTACAGACTACAGAGATAAGAAGGAAGCTTAAACACTATTTTTGGCAGGACATGCCCTGAGAGAGTTGCCTCAGAAAATTATTAACACAGATGCCAGAATTAAGCTACTAGCAGGAGGAAAACACACATTGATAGAGAACATGTCTCTGAGAACACTTTTCAGTGATGATGCTCAATATTGGGTCCAAGAAGCCCTCTAATATACATCAACTTCATAAGAATTGGTTCATTTGATGACTGTAGTCGCAGAAAAACTCTGAAGTATTCATTTTATGAAGAAGAACATTCCAAAGAGTCACAAATTTTCAGCATCACCAAAGGCTTCACTCCAAATGTAAGCATTTAATTAATTTTCAGCAAAGCATTTTGGAAAAGGTGTGGTTCCAGTAATATTCATCTGGATCTCCAAAATTGCTTTTGCCCAGGAGATCTGTATCAAATATAGGGCTTGCTTCTTTTCTTTTAAAGACATTTTCTCTTTATGTTGGCATTGCCCAGGGGATCCAAGACAAAACTGGATTACTGTCCATTTGCACCATATTTAGACTATGTTAATCCTGTGCTTTTCAGTTTCCTGCAGCATTCGGAAAAGATCCTTCCTACAATCTCCCTTTCATGGATAATTTCTAGAATTTCGGGGAGGTGGGAAGGGGCTTTTCTGTGGAGATCACACGCAGCCAGAGACAGGATTTAAGATGATAGGTCTGTCAGAGGCTTAGCTGATAGATCAGGCTCACTATCTCAAGCTTGATTCAATCACCACATTTGGTATCTGGAGTCTCCAATTTCCTTGCTATTCTGTTGAAATCTGACCTCTCTTGTTCTCTTCCTCTGGCACATTTCAAGTGTGGCTATTGTGTCTTATTGCTTGACTTTAAACATTCTGTAGCTGCGCTATGTCAGGACATGAAGACAGGATGTTCTATGGATCCTTCTTGATTAAAGCTCTATTGTATGATTACCAGTGGCTGACCAGAGCTGGACTGCAGGTCCCCGTCAGTTCCTTGTGCCTGTATTGATAAGAATCTCAGCTCTTCTCTCTGTTCGCGTCAGCTCCTTTGGCATTTGTATGTGTGGCTCCTGCTGCAAAAAACAATAGTCACAAAAAGGAATAAGTACTTTGGGATTTCAACCTGTCAACAGTGAAGAATGAGAAAGGAATGGCAGCATTTAGCCTCAGATTATTGATTAGCTCAGGGGGAAATAAAATTTTATGATATTAAACACAGCAAACATTCACTCCACTGGGGAAAAATAATGTAGCACTTGTCTTCCACATATAGCAATTACAGCTGACAGGGATCTTCATTCTGTGTCATATAAAAGGAGAGATTTTTCTTGTGTGTATAACAAACCACAAATGAGTAATGAAGGTCTTCATTTATAAATGGATGAAATCACATTTCCTATTTATAGCTATACAAAGAAAAATAAGGGAACTAAGTTCTGCTCATAGTGATGGTGCTCTACATTTAGCAGTGCAACGGAACAGATTTGGCATCAGCTTATCCCAGTTTTTAATAACTTAAGAGCCTGTGCTGCAAATAATTAAACTTTGGTCTCAACAGTTTTATATACAACAGTCAGGGCAATAATATGAAAGGACTCCATAACTTTACAACTATATCTAGCATTTTCTTCAGATTAAATTATAGAATAATACCACTGCATCTGGTTTGCAGCCTCAAAAACACTTAATAAGAGGTGCTGTGTTTCATATTGTTCCCTTTTGCATTCTGAATGCTGCCTTTAAATTTCTAAACAAGTCATTCTCTAAGTGTGATTTTGATCCTCTGAAAACTTAACCATGCACTAAACTTAAAGGACAAAAGCACTTCCATTTGATCCAATGGGGTTACTGCAGTGTTTAAAGCTGGACACATGCTGAGAAATGGGTATATGAGCAGATGAATTGAAATGATGGAAACTGAAAGTAGCTGTGTTTAAAGGTTCAGTTAGACCAAGGTATTACCTCCAAAAGCAGATGACTAGGGAAGAGTAAGACAGCACAAGTCAGCTCCTCAGTAGAATATCCTAGCTTTCATCTACTCAAGTTCATTTATACTTTTTTCCCCTCTCTTTCAATGGTCCAGACATTCTGATTATTTTTTTTTTAATTTCAAAGATAACTGTAGATATGAATAATCTGGTTTCACTACAGTTTTTAAGGAATCCTTTACTGAAATATAAAAGAATATATGGCACCACTATTAGCTTTTTATGCTTCTCTTTTTCTTAGTTCATTAAAGATAAACATGAACATATATACGGGTTATAGCAGAAATTTGGTGTCTCTCTGAATTCTCCTTTCTCCCAATTTTTGGATTTATTTTATAGTTATACCTCTTATTTATACTAAGGACCCAATCTCCCGCAGACTTCATATGCAAATACTAAAGCTTGAAATTGTGATGTTTCATGTGTAATAGCAAGTGTAAGCAGTATCTTTTCCAAGTACTGCATACACTGAACACACACAACAGTATCGTATTTTGATGTGTATAACATGTCATCTGTGTGTAAAGATATTCTGCCTCATTCAATAATGATAACTGCATGGGAGCAGTGGTAATAAAAGAACATGGTGTTTCAGATTTCAGAATAGATCACTGACTGGCTGCCTCAGTCTTTCCCTAAACTTTAACAGTCCTTTCATCAAATCTCTTCCTTCACTGTGTCTGATTTTCTAAAGGGTAGATGAGGTTACAGGTTATTTGAGAACTTATTTTCATAAAGACCTTATTTTAAGTGAATATAGATCATCAGAGACAGAGGATTATATACAAGAAGATAATGTTTCTGTATTCCTTCCAGGTTACCCTTCCTTGCCCCCACCCTCTGTATGCTTCCTTTTTGGTTTTGAGTTTGGCCAGGAGCGACTTTGTCATCCATGCAGGCCTCCTGGCATTTTTTGCCTGACTTTGTACTTGTTGGTATGGAGCTCTCTTGAGCTTGGAGGAGGTGATCCTTAAATATTAACCAGCTTTCTTGGGCCCTTCTTCCCTCCAGGGCCTAATCCCCTGGGACTCTTCCAAGCAGATCTTTGAAGAGGCCAAAGTCTTCTCTCCTGAAGGCCAGGGTTGTGAGCTTGCTTTTCATCCTCCTTCCCGCCCTCAAGATCCTGAACTCAAACATCTCATGGTCACTGCACCCAAGGCTGCCCTTGGTCTTCATATCCCCAGTGAGCACCTCCTTGCTGGTGAGTATGAGGTCCAGCACAGCACCTCTCCTCATTAGCTCCTGTATCAATTGGAAGAGGCAGTTATCATCAATGCACTCCAGGAACCTCCTGGATTGCTTATGTCTTGGTGTGTCATCCCTCCAGAAGATAACAGGATGGTTGAAGTCCCCTATGAGGACCAGGTCTTGTGAACATGAGGCTGCTTCTATTGGTCTGTAGAGGACCTCATCCACTTTCTGGTTAGGTGGCCTGCAGCAGACACCCACTGTAATGTCACCTTTACCTGTCCATCCCCAGGCAGAGCTCTATGCACTCCAGCTGCTCTCTCATATAAAGGGCACCCTCTCCCCACTCCATCTTCCTATCCTGTCCTTCCTTGGGAGCCTGTATCCCCCCTGTATCCCACTCCAGTCATCATGGGTACGATCCCACCACGTCATGTTGGGTTCCCAATAAGATCATAGCCCTGCAACTTGCACACAGATCTAGAACTCATCATGCTTATTCCCCATCCTGTGTGCATTTGCATTCAGTCACTTGAGAAGCACCCCAGCATGTTGGGGGACTAGACAGGGTTTGAGGGATTTCTCCACAATGGTGCCTTGTAAACACTTCTTGGCCTTCACACAAGTGCTGGAGGTAACCCCACTTAAGACCTGTTTTGTTGATTTTGTGATCCCTGCCTATCAAATCACCCTGTGCCCTTTGCTCAGCCATCCTATTCATCACTCTCTCACAGGCTTGCTGGTTACCCTCTCCCTCCTTATAAGGTCAGCCATCCTATTGGCAAATATAGCTTCATCCTGCTTATTGAGATGAATCCCATCTCTTCCAAGCAGATGCTGATCTGCAAACAGGGACCCATGGTCACAGAAACCAAAACCCTGTCACCAGCACCAGTTCCGCAGCCATTTACTGACCTGTCCTATTAGACCCTTTTTCCTCACACACTTTCCCCTCACTGCAGGATTGATAAGAACACCACCTGGGTCCCCCGTGCTCTTGACTACTACCCCCAGACCTCTGTAGTTACTTTTGATACTGTCCAGGTTTCCTCTGGCAGTATCCATTTGTGCCCTCACAAAATAACAGCACGAGGTTGTAGTCAGAGGGCCGGACAAGCTTTGGCAGTCCCTCCACAACATCCCAGCTCCTGGACCCTGCCCAGCCTCTAGACGATTGGTCAGGTCAACAGACAGGTGCCTCTGTCTCCCACAGCAGGGATTCACCTGTTCCAATGATTTACTGCTTCTTCCTGGTAGTCTCGCATGGTTTAGGGTTAGGTGGACCAGGTTCTTTGCTTGCAGGCACATCTGGCTTCCCTTCAACTTCGTGGGTAGTTGAAACTATTTTGCAGTTATAACCCTTAGGTGGGGCAGGATCCTTCCTCTTGGTGCCAGAAGTCATCAGCTTCCATCCTTCCCCTTCTGCAGAGGTTTCGCTTACTTTGATAGCGAGAGTAAACACTGCCTGCTTCTCACTATTCAAACCTATTTTAGTTGGCATTAAGTTAAATTAATGTTTCTCAAATCAAGTCTGTTTTGCCCATGATGGTAATTGGTAACCGATCTCTGCCTTTAGCTCGACTCAAAAGCTTTTTCACCTATTTTCTCCACATGCTCTGTTGAAGGAAGGGGAGTGAAGGAGCAGCTGGGTGGGTGTCTGGCAGCCAGCCAAGGTCAACCCACCACAATGATACCTGCAGAAATTGAATCTGATCATCTTTCTTTTCTTCTCATTACTTCGAAGTCAAAATAAGTGCACACATGGAAGGGGGAAGCTATCAAATACAGAGCTGGCCTGCGGGCACCTAGATGTAATTTGCATTTGCAGTTGTTCACCAATGGTACCTTATGTGTGACAAGATGCAAATGCTTTAAACTTCATTTCCACCTCTGGATCAAGTTTGTAAGTCCTGGAACTTCAGGTCTGACAATGAAGCTACTCACTGCAAAATGAGAGGATTTTGTTGTCACCTCAACTCTGTGATTCACCAAATGACATGATTACATTTCTGGATCTTGGACCACTTCTTTAAGTGTTACGATCTCTAAAGATGCAGATGCATATATCAAGTTGGATTTACATAATGATCAAAAATGTGCCTAAGACGGCATTCTTCCCTATGTTTCTAGCAACGTGAGACTCTCCATTTGAGCTGGCCAGCATAGGCTATATCGACAGTCAATAGAGAAAAACACATTTTTTAAAATTGTGACACTCTATACCTATTTTTGAGATATAATATACTCAGGTAAGATCAACTGCACCTTGAACCAAGAAGCACCCATTAGACATAATCACTAGGCATGGGCACTCAGAAAATGTCAGACCATCCATTGAATATCTGTTGGCATTTTCAAGCACTATTGCACCTGTTGAGAGGATATTTTCAGTGAAAAATTACATCCTGGCTAAGACTGAAAGCAGACTGTTGAACTGCAGTGCAAAATCAGTAATCAATTTAAAATCACACTCCATTAACTCAAATACATGTCTTTATAAATCGAATCTGACAGAGAGCGCTGCTCCACACTAGACACACCTCACACAACTTTAATTTCTATAGGAAGTGGTGGTTACCTCTACAAATAAATAAACTGAACCCTGTAGACTCTGCCAGCTGTAGGATAACCAAAACAAGAGAGAAGGCTGTTACCCTGTGTCTCAGCTTCTGCATGAATCTTACCAGCAGATGCCAGTCTTACACTAGAGAAATACAGTTACAACAAGCTGGTAACTATTTTGGGTAAGATTTAAAGTAAGATTTTTTTTCAAACTGGTAGATCTGAATGTAAGATAAACTAAATTTTGAATAAACATTAGCAAAGTGTTCCAAATAATTCAAAGATAACTTTGAATGTGTGTGGGGGGATGGGTTCTCTATTGCTATTACTCTGAAGGAAAATCTTTATCTAAAATTAATTGTTGCTTTTAATGTGCACCACTCAACAGAATTAAGAAATTATGGTTTAAAGTCAAGGCAATATCTTAGCTTAATCACTGTAAAACTCATAGGGATTTCTAGTACTCACGAAACAAAATTAGTGGAACAGGATTGCAGGTCTGCCTAGGCTTCACAAGGTAATGCTGAAAGTCTCTCTGAGTGAGTTTCTCCTGTTTATGCACATTGAAAGCCTAAACAGAAGGTGTTAAATGCATCTTCTGAAATGTTCAGTTTCCTGTTTAACTTTCATCCCCATGGCTCTTAATCCTTTAAAGCACCATCCTTATGTGTAACTTTGACATGCTCTGATTTATGAAGAACTCTGATACAACACCAGAAACACTTGATTTATGCATTTTCACAGAAATGCACAATCATTTTTGCTTTGAAACTTACACATAACTTACTCTCTCCACACAAATGAAATGTCATACTTAATTTCTTCCCTTTCAGTGCTGCAGAGGAGAGATTAAAAGGGTCCAGACTGGTAACTAATGCAAAATCTGAAACAAGTGAAGATAAAAAGCACAAAGTCTCTAATTTACATAATTGATTAAACTGCTAAAAATTAGACATCAAATAAAGCGAGTATTATTCAATATCTAACTAAGCCATTTAGTCTAAGTCAATTCATCTAGACCCGCTGTACAGTCAGGGAAGAAAGGCACCTTGATAGAGTCCTTCTCCCCTAAAATGGAAAACAAAAAGAGATACATTGCTGTGTGCATAGAAAGACATAGGCATTATAGAATCATAGAATCCTAGAATGGTTTGGGTTGGAAGGGACCTTTAAAGATCATCTAGTTCCAACTGCCCTGCCATGGGCACCAACATCTTCCACTAGATCAGGTTGCTCAAAGCCCCATCCAACCTGGCCTTGAACACTTCCAGGGATGGGGCATCCACAATTTTCTGGGCAACTTGTTCCATAGTCTCACCACCCTCATCATAAAAAATTTGTTCTTTATATCCAGCCTAAACCTACCCTCTTTCAGTTTAAAACCATTGCCCTTTGTCCTGTTACTACAAGCCTTGGTAAAACAGTCTTTCTCTTCCTTTTTTATAAGTCCCCTTTATATACTGAAAGGTTGCAATAAGGTCTCACAAGAGCCTTCTCTTTTCCAGGCTGAACAACCCCAACTCTCTCAGCCTTTCTTCAAAGGAGAGGTGTTCCTGTTCTCTGACTATTTTTGTGGCCCTCCTCTAGATCTGCTCTAGCAGGTCCATGTCTTTCTTATGCTGGGGGCAGCAGAGCTTGATGCAGTATTCCAGGTGGGGCCTCATGAGAGCGGAGTTTAATTCTCATGAGTGGGGAATCACCTCCCTTGACCTGATGGCCATAATTCTTTTGATGAAACCCAGGATACAGTTGGCTTTCTGGGCTGCAAGCGCACATTGCCAGCTCATATCCAATTTATCATCCACCAGTATGCCCAAGTCCTTCTCCACAGAGCTGTTCTCAATCCATTCATCCCCCAGTCTATTGATATTGAGGTTTGCCCTGATGTAGGTGCAGGACCTTGCACTTGGCCTTGCTGAACTTCATGAGGTTCACATGGGCCCACTTCTTCAGCCCGTCAAGGTCCCTCTGCATAACAACTGCACCCTCAAGCATAACAACTGCACCACTCAGCTTGGTGTCATCTGCAAACTTGCTGAGGTTGCACTCAATCCAATTGTCTATGTTGATGAACATATCATAGAATCATAGGATCATAGAATCGTTTAGGTTAGAAAAGACCTTTAAGATCATCAAGTCTGACTGTCAACCAAACACCACCATGCCCACTAAACCATGTCCTAAAGTGCCACATCTATGCGTTTTTTGAACACCTCCAAGGATGGTGACTCCACCACTTCCCTGGGCAGCCTATTCCAATGTCTGACAACCCTCTCAGTAAAGAAATTTTTCTTAATCTCCAATCTAAACCTCCCCTGCCACAACTTGAGGCCATTTCATCCTGTCCTATCACTATTTACTTGATAGAAGTAACCTCTTCTACACCTCACTACAGCCTCCTTTCAGGTAGTTGTAGAGAGCAATACGGCCTCCCTCAGCCTCCTTTTCTCCAGACTAAACAACCCCAGTTCCCTCAGCCGCTCCTCACAAGACTTGTGCTCCAGGCCCCTCACCAACTTGGTTGCCCTTCTCTGGACACGCTCCAGCACCTCCATGTCTTTCCTGCAGTGAAGCGCCCAAAACTGAACACAGGACTCGAGGTGCGGCCTCACCGGTGCCAAGTACAGGGGGACGGTCACCTCCCTGCTCCTGCTGGCCACACTATTTCTGATACAGGCCAGGATGCCGTCGGCCTTCTTGGCCACCTGGGCACACTGCTGGCTCATATTCAGCCAGCTGTCAACCAACACCCCCAGGTCTTTTTCTGCCAGGCAGCTTTCCAGCCACTCTTCCCCAAGCCTGTAGCGCTGCATGGGGTTGTTGTGACCCAAGTGCAGGACCCGGCACTCGGCCTTGTTGAACCTCATACAATTGGCCTTGGCCCATTGATCCAGCCTGTGCAGATCCCTCTGTAGAGCCTTCTTACCCTCGAGCAGATCAATACTCCCACCCAACTTGGTGTCGTCTACAAACTTAAACATATCTGGCCCCAACACCGAGCCCTGGGGAACACCACTTGTGACCCGCCACCAACTGGATTTAACTCCATTCACCACAACCCTCTGGGCTCGGCCATCCAGCCAGTTTTTCACCCAGCGAAGAGTACACTTGTCTAAGCCACGAGACGCCAGCTTCTCAAGGAGTATGCTGTGAGAGACAGTGTCAAAGGCCTTGCTCAAGTCAAGGTAGGTAACATCCACAGCCTTTCCCTCATCCACTAGGCGGGTCACCTGGTCATAGAAGGAGATCAGGCTGGTCAAGCAGGACCTGCCTTTCATGAACCCATGCCGACTGGGCCTGATCCCCAGCTTGTCCTGCACATGCCGTGTGAGCGCACTCAAGATGAACCACTCCATAATCTCTCCCTGGTACCGAGGTCAGGCTAACAGGCCTGTAGTTCCCCAGATCCTCCCTCCAACCCTTCTTTTAAATGGGCATCACACTGGCGAGCCTCCAGTCACCTGGGACCTCCCCTGTTGACCAGGACTGCTGATAAATGATGGAGAGTGTCTTGGCAAGCTCCTCCACCAGCTCCCTCAGTACCCTTGGCTGGATCCCATCCGGTCCCATAGACTTGTGAGTCTCCAAGTATTAAATAGTATTGGTCCAGCTACAGACCCTTGAGGGACATCACTCATTACTGTTTTCTACTTGGACATTGAGCCATTGACTGTAACTCTTTGGATGCAGCCATTCAGCCAATTTTCCTTGTCCATCCATCAAACCCATTATCTCCCCAATTTAGCAGCAAGAATATTATGGGGGACCATAACAAAGGCCTTACAGAAGTCCAGCTAAGTGACATCCATAGCACTCCCCTTGTTCACTGATGCAGTCACTCCACCATAGAAGGCCACTAGATTAGTCAGGCATGATTTGCCCTTGGTGATGCCTTATTGGCTGTCTCTAATCACCTCCCCATCATCCAAATGTTTCAACATACATTTCAGGAGGATCTGTTCCATGATCTGTTCCATTATCCCTTCATTGATTACTGAGGAATTCTTGGTTAGCTTAGGTTAGACATTTGACTTTTAGATGGCTACAAATACATAAAATGATTACTATCAAAGTATTCACTTAACATCACAGGCTACTCTGCAAACAAGTGCTGACAGACCCACTGAACACAACTTGCTGGTGTGCCTGGATTTGAGGACTAAAAGTGACCTTACACAGCAAGAAACCTTTCCCAGATATGTCCACAGTGTTCCAAATTCATCCATTTATACTTGGTGTGACCAAATCTCCACGAACTAAATCTAATACGTGGGGTTTCGTTTTAATTCTGTAGAACAGGGAGAAAATGATAAAAGCTCAAAGAGGAAAGAAAGGTGTTAGCTGGAGCAGATTCCTTGTCGCAGCCTGGATCCAGGCAGCCTGAGGGGCAGTGAGGAAATTGTTGGGCCTCCTGCACCACCAGGCCCACCACTGTGCGGTTCCTCTGCTCACTGCAGCTGAACCAGCTGCGGGAGAAACTCAGCAAGAAGCAAGCTCCCAGCTGGGCACATACCTGAGCCGCTTTATATTACTTTTATTAGACAGTGATATTCCAGTGTAGAGAATGCCTTTACTTGCATTTGAACAGCAAATAGCATCAAACCTGCCCGGGATCTAAAAACCACTATATATGTATCATTGTGCTTTAAAGAGACTTACTATTAGTTATCTAAAACCAGACTTTAGTTAGAGACATACCAGAGTATAAGAGCAGAATGTGATATAGGAAATTAACAGCATCAAGTTTTGCTTGCAATGTCAGACATTTCTGACTTAGACTCCATATGCATTCAAGAAAGACAGAGAGAGACAATTATCTGGGAAACATTACCCTGCACCCAAGCTGGACTCTGGCTCTAAAGTGCTCTTTGAAGGAGTTTTGCTTTTTTTGATTGAGCACAGAAAGCCCAGACCCCTAACTCAGGAACTTTTAAGTTATGTTTCTAAAATGAGGCAATTTGCATTTTCCTTTTGTCACCATCAATAAAGCAATCGCTTCACCCACTTCTGTTAGGTAGATACCCTTGGGAGGAAATAAGGCAATTTCTAAGTAAATGTGCAAAACAATTAGTTAAAAGAAAAAATGAATTCACTTTGAATGTGGCTAGAGCAGACAAGGAATGCTTGACAAACAAACTAGATATCCAGGGGTGGAGCTCAACCACAACTCAGTCAATCCATGACCTTGTGAAGTCATCCTTATTCAGGAAAGCATTTTAAAACAACTTTCATGAGCTAAATATGTGGATTACATATCAGCTAAACACACACTGAAACACCCTTGTAATTCTAATACATTTCCTCTCTATTATTCAAAGATTTCATTGCTTTATGAACATAAATATAAATATTTTTATATGGAAAAAAATTTATACAGCTGATGCTGGACCCTGCATCACTAGGGAATTTTGAGATAATCTCATTCAGCTTAAAGAACCTGGCAGAAAATACACTGTGTTCTTAACCAGAAGAGTACTTTCACAACCTAATTTTTAAACTACATTGTGTGTATTTACTGTGGATTAATTTATCTCCCTAGGAAATTGAGTTTGTTCTTTTTCAAAATTGAAAGAGGATAAATTGACTCATGATGGGTCTTTTAGTTTTATTTTTTTGGCTAATATTGAAAGTTAATCTTTCAGTGATTTAATTCAATCTTGGAGAAATTTCTAAGCAATAGAATATGAAGATGACTAGTGCAAATTGCCCATACAAGAATGTGTATGGGCATAGCACACTTGGTGAAAACTTATTTGAAAATAACTTGATACAGTTACTGTGCTATTCTGTTAAATTACACAGTGAATGGTATCCATTTCTTTTTCCTCATTAACAAAAGTTACTGTTTAAGTGCCAGCTTCTGCTCAGGGGTCTTTTTTGATGCTAACTGTATACAGGATAATTATGTCAAATTATTATCAATCTAATTAAAAGCAGACCTCATCCAACACACAAAAAAATACTCAATATTATTCTTTTTTTCATCAACCCAGTAGAATTATCTTTGTTTCAAAATTTTAATTATATTATACCAATTTGCTCTGTGATGGGAGAGAGACTCTTCATGTAAATTGCAAAAAACAGCAGAGCTACAGCAATTTATATCTGCATTTATACTAGCTGAAGATCCAGCTTTAGATATCAAGATGGCAGCTTGCAGCATTTCAGTACTGTAAACTTCCCAGTGTCCTCAGATAGCTGCACGCACTTGTACAGTGATATATTTGAAACTCCTTCTTTCAATGTTAACTACTCAAGTTGCAGAAATTGACCTCTGAGATGTAACAGTGCATGTTTTGAGTGATAAAGGGTAATAACAGAGAGAGAAAATAAATACCCTTGGTACAGGGATTTTCATGGAAATTTTTACCAAAAGTGCAGTTTGGTGGGCTGGCAACTATACTCTGCTCCTTTGTATTTTGAATCCACATGGTTATAGTATACATAACAAGGTATAGTATAGCTTACGATTGAAAAATCATAATATGAACAATACACTATATTAATTTTATGCCATTTTGTCTAAAGCAATCTTAGATACCATTAAATCGTGGGTTTCACTGAACAAAACAAGCAGATTTAGAGAAGGGAGGTAAAAAATTTTAATTTTTTAGGGTCTGATCAACGTAAGTAGCAATCTCTTGTGATATGCATAAACTTTTGCAAATTTTGTCAGGTAGCAATGTGGTAGGGGAACAGGTTTCATGAGCACGCTTGATTAAAGTAAACATGGTCACATTAATTTGATATCCATCTGGCTGGGGAACATACTAATTTGCAATAACTTTCAATAGCCTAGAAATTTAATTATTGCTTTGTTTTATCCCTTCTCTATTTAATGATGTTTCCAGACATTATGCAAGCTAATGTTTTGTCCAGACCAAACCCATTCATTCTGGATCACACACACACACACACACACACACACACACAAAATAAAAAAAATATCTGAACATCTAAGCATAGTAATTGTGCTTAGTAATCTTGCTGAGCACTGAGACATTGTACTATTCCTAACAGAAGGCCCTAGACCCTACCACAGCTTAAGAACATTGCAAGAATGGTCAGTGGCAAAACTCCCATTGACTGCAGAACTAAAGTGTCACCATCGTATAGAAAACAACTACAAGCAGCAATAAAATGGAAGGAATAGTTTGTGCAATTTTACACAAAAGAAGGAACAGATGCTAGAGGGAGGTATTGCAGTTTGCTTCCAGTTAGACGTAACAGGTATAAAAAAAAAAACTTTGAAAAACCTATTAACAAATAAAAAGATCTCCCATGGCAGTGCTGGGAAGAAAGAAGAAAGAAATATAACAAATAGCAAAAAGTCTTGAGCCAAACTAAAGACATATGCAATTATTTAGTGTATACTTGCTTTGTTTATTATTCCTTTATTCAAATTCAATTCTTCAGTAGATGGAAGTTTGTTTTTTTTAATAACCAAAAGGAAATAAAAAATTGCAGTCCTTCTCCATGTTCACTTAAGAGTCAGCTGGACCACAAGTTTTTTCTTCTCTTCTAAGCACTGGGGTGAACGGTTATGTGAGGTAACTGACAGAATGCTGAGGGAACAGACACCCTCAGCTCAGTTCACAAAGTGGTGACTGCCTGTATGTACATCAGCCACTGCAGGAACCTTCTCTGGCAGAGATGTGAAGTGGAACTGAGTCAAGCCTGCTAACCATGAGCAGAGCTGAAGCAAGGGTTGGCATTGCTGCACTGGCAAAGCTCCCAGATCCAAAGAGCAACCTTGTTTGTCCTGCCTCCAAATTTCACCCTCTCTGCAATAGATACACAGATACAACACTCACAACGGGACATGAAGGCCACCGTTCATATTTTTCAGAACACTAAAATTAGACCAAAAAGATATAGTACACTATATTCCACAATATTGGGCATGGGGGGGGAACAGCCCTGAATTATTCTGTTGGGATTTTTTAAGTATGTCTTTGGAAGATACACAATTAATTAAACATGTGCACCATACATGTAGACACTCCCTAATTCTGTTGACTTCAGTGACTCACATTTCCAAGTGTCCTCTCTTCATTGAAAACTTCCACCAGTTCTGTTTGATACAACGCAAGTTTTGAATTGTTAACTTGGTGCGAGCAAAGGTGTGGTACGAAAGACTCAGTTAGACATTTCTCTAAAGGTTGAATTTCAGCAAAAAAATTTCCTAACTTCCTAAACTTTCTGAGGAATTGAAGTCAGAAAACTAAGCTTCAGCCTGCTGAATATCACATAGCATTTTCCTTCCTGCAGACTGCTTCTGAAAACAGTTTTATACTGGTTAGAGGAAGCTTCTGAAACAGAATGATCTAACAGAGTGTTTTTCTCCCAGATCTGTGAGCATATACATTTTATGTATTCTAATTTATTATTAAATATGTGCTCACATCCACCTGCTATTTAATATTTAACCTACAATTTTATTAATTATTATGATTATAATGAAAATAATTTAAAAATACTTAAATTAACCTTCCAGAATAAATCTGATGATTTTCCCCAGGACAAAGTATATGATTCATATGTGAAAATACATAGTGTCAGATTTTTGTTTCACTCTCAGACATTCATTTTTAATATGTGGAAAAAAAGGAATGTTGCTTAAATTTCCCGTTACATAGTAGCATGCAATCAAACCTAAGTTTAGAATAGTAATTCTGAATTCTATTCTCACTGTAATTTTATGGCAAATCAGTATAAGTGAATCCACAAAATCTCACAGAAAAAGCATAAGAACATGAATGAATTAAAAAATTTTTCTTTCACTTTCAAGTGGTCCCGTTGTATATATCTAGAGAGATGCTGTCACATTACTTAATAGAATTGTAGACTGACATTTATAAATCATAAACCAGAGCTGTAGTTGTGTGAGGGACCTGCCCAATGATCGTGAAAGTGCATGCAGCATGCAAATGCTGAATAGAAGCATTTGGAAGAGAAGGAAGAAGTGCTTAAGAAACAGCAGACACCATGAAAGCCTTTCTGAAAGCAGCTTTGAGCTTTGCTGTACATGAGCCAGGGATATCTGCTTTTTCTCATACCTCAGCACTGCTGTCCTAGCTGACAGGGGAGCAGCTCTGTAAGCCTTTGCCTCCTGCAATAGAATATCCCTTTGGCATACAAAAATGAGTTAGCTACCACTCATTTAGATACTAAAATGTACTCCATATCCCACAATAACCACAGTACGCAGGCTTAACGCATCTCTTTTCTTACTGGAGAGATGACTTGTTCTCACTAACAATACTGTACAGACTTTCCTACTTTGTGAAAAATGCAAGGCCATTGTATTATCAGGATTACTGGGAGATACCAACCTGGAAAATAATCAGTCACATTTGCTGCCCTGGTGAATATAAGCCAAACAACTATATCTTAATAGATGCCTGCTTACTATTAACTTTTAAAAATCAAGCCAACATTTGTATATTTCATAGAAAGGAGAAATTTGGTAACATTAAAAAGCTATTAAGACTATTTTACGTAATATTTGAGAAGCTATGGTGTTTTTTACATAGGAAGGATGTGCAGACTGTTTTAATATGGCCCAGTTAGAACACAGAGCTGTGTAATCTGCCTTAAACGTTCATCATCTGAATATTTTTTTGCAATAAGATTTTTGGCAAACCTGTACTGCAACTGTCCAGGTCAATGGCATTAGACACCATCGCAGGGACCACAGTGCATTGCATGTAACCTCCTTGTGAGCTGGTAAGAAAGGCCTTTCCCATTTTGAACCACCTAAAATTAGGTCTCTGATTTCTCTGGCTGGAGAACACAACAGAGGCTACTAGACACAGCATCCCTTTCTGAGAGTCTGTCTTCCCAAAGAGCTGCTCCTGAAGTGCAACAGGCCCGATGTCATCAACAGTCACGTGGACTTTTGACTAGACTTCTGCCTGTTTTTTCACAAAAGTGGAATTGCTGGTTCTTCTGCTTTGTTTCAGTTTCTAACTGGTGCTTCCTTCATGTTGCAGACTGCCAGTTTCTTCTACAATACTGTTTCAGTAACAGTTTCAACTTTACTTTCTGACTTACCCACATGTATCAATTGCATACTGGTGTGCAATTCAGTATTAAATGTACCTTGCCTTGGTGCATAAAGTTGCATAGTCTCCTACACCTGCACATTGAAATGTGACAAATACATACGATTTTAAGCAACAAGCTGGCTACATAAAGTTTCTTCTCGACCAGATATGTCAGAATACACACTTCAGGTCCAGGATGATACTGGAGACCCCAGGGCTCTAAGCAACTAGTTTTGGACTAATAATTCTTTGATTAAATGTTTAGAATTTCAACTACTCTAACAACAATTTCGTGGCTTTTCTTACAAGATACGTGCACTTTTTGCCCACAGCAAGACTTTCAGCGTAATGAACAATCTTCATACCTGGTTATCACAGCTTGGAACAGCTCAAGTACTTCATCTTGGATACTAGAGAAAAGAAAGAAATAAGTACAGATGCAATAAGTACAACGGGACAGCCAGTGTATAGCCACAAATATGTTCTTCATATTATCTGCATCACATCTGTACTGGATTAAATGAAGCATCACTGGACAGTTGTTCTGTCCATGCTAAAACAAGTTATTCAGAATATATAGCAATTTGCTAATGATACTATTTATTCTCCATATCTCAAAAATTAACACGGGCACAAACTCAACTCTACATCTGAAGTTCAAACTAGTGGGAAATTGAAATCAAAATACATCATTCAAAAATAAAAATCCTAAATTACAGAATTAATTGAAACAGAAAAAGTCAGGGTTCACCTTTGCTGTTGACTATTGCAACAAAGCTTAATTTTTGCAAGCATTGCCTGCTATACCCATCTTATTTTCACACTAGGAAAGGATTAGTGCTGTAACAGCATGGATGAACCTCTGGCTTCAACTAAAAGAATGGCAAATTGCTACAAGGGTCCATGTGTCACTTCAAATGTTAAAACTACAGTTAAACTACAGCTAGTGGACTTAAGTCAAACTATCAATTTAAAAGCCTATGTAAGAAGCATGCTCAAAGCTTCTGTCTCAGCTTGATCCAAAAACTATCAATGTCTGTGGGAGTTTCTCCCCTTATAGCACTGGATTTTGGATCAGGCACTTGAACAGCCATGCATTTAAATAGTACTGTGCCAAAGTAAAATGCTTACTCTGTAAACATGCATAACCTTATTCACAGAAACAATTCTATTAAATGTTTTTTATGTAAACAAAATAAAATTTGAACATAAACTTAGCTTAGTCTCAGGTAAAAAGGGATAGTACAGCTATTATTTGTGTTGATACATACAGGTCTAGATTTTATCATTTGTGACAGAGACACGGGAAGAAAACAGTAAGGGCTAGTCATCAAATTATTCCGTTGTGCTTTGTTAGTGAAACTATAAGGCCAGCATACCTCTCATAGAAGCCAGGAGGGTCAGTTTTCACCCAGGACTAAAATGCATACTTAAGCCTAATCACTTGATTAATTTCAATGCCTGGAGATTTTGGCAAGATAGGTGTACATAACTTAAAGTAACACAGGAAAACAGGCTTCTAAAATAATTTAAAAGAAGAGTAGTTAAGTTCCTTAAGGAAACAAAGGTTCTCTCAGCTAAATTTGCATTTATTGCATTGATTAACACATCAGCATAACATTGGTGCAGCAGTGTACCCTACAACATGTATTCCCGCAGGTCCAGAAAAAAACCCCACATTCAAATTTTGCATTCTTTCCTGCCTGCTATGCTCTTTTGCATTTTGCATTAAGGTCACATATAACCTAAGCTTAGATCTCCTATTCCTTTTGATCCCTTTTTTAACCTTGTCAGATACAACCTTTGGAGGTAAATTTGCTGTGCTACATAAATAAAATTGTAAATATAAAAACAGCCATCAAAAAGAACATTTCCAACATTTCAAGGTGTCTCTT
This sequence comes from Haliaeetus leucocephalus, assembly GCF_000737465.1. Taxonomy (NCBI): domain Eukaryota; kingdom Metazoa; phylum Chordata; class Aves; order Accipitriformes; family Accipitridae; genus Haliaeetus; species Haliaeetus leucocephalus. The sequence continues at coordinate 307,710 of NW_010972477.1, read as the reverse complement.
ATTTTGCACAAATGTTTTCAGGAGCTTCAGAAATTATGGAAATTGTGTTAATATTATTTAACATTATTGATTTTTTGGATTTTTTTTATACTTAGATTCAAGGCTGCTAAAATCTTACACATAAAGCAGGGCTTTTCTGAGAGAGGCTGTCCCCTCATCTAACCTAATTGCTTGTATGTCACTACTAGTATTAACTTTGATAGACAATACACAGAGCATCAAAATATTTCTGAATAATTTCTGCTTATGAAGTTGATTATTCATGGGAAATTCACCAATATTTTGTGAAAATCTTGTATAATATTGGTAAATGAACAATTGCCTTTCTGTTGTTGTACACACTTATATTTTCAGCTGTAGAGAAAACTGCAAGGGAGTCTTCCTTGATTTTTTTTTTTTTTTAATTTTGTTTTATTATTTTTTATTTTTGTCTAGTAGAAATGTTAAACATATAATCCTTTTATCCTGAATCTCAGTCTAAAGAGTATAGGTGGACAACTCCCATGGATTGCCAAGATTCAGGTTACTAAAAGTCCCTGTACTCTTACGCAATCTCCTAGTTTTCAAAATTCACGTTGAAGAGTGATACCAGCGGCAAAACATTAACCTTTTAGAAGGCACTTTGGAATGACTTAATTAGTACCTGCTAGAATATTTCATTCTGAAAATCTAAAAATATATGATAGCTACATAATGTCTGAAGCACATTGAGACATTGTCTCTACTGGAAAAGGTCCACCACAGAATACATTGCTATGTTCATACATAGCAGTATGGAGGCAGGAAAGCATTAGCCAGATCTCTAAAACTAGATCCGTTCCACTGAAAAAAAAAGTAAAAAATATTTTACATTCATGCAAAGGCACCAGTTCCTTACGAGATCTGGAAACAATTAAGATCAAACTGGTATGGTGTATAGTTTGAGGAGTTTAAAATTAGGTAAGTCAGATTAGTCCCTGTAGAATACCTGAACTATTGGGATGAAAGAAACTGTGGGAGGGACATCAAAGGTTGCAATGAACACTTCAACTTAAAACAAGTCTGCTCAGTGTCAGACATTTTGGAGCAGTGCTCTATCAGTTACATTTCCACCACAAATACACTATAGTTGCAACTCTTCCTGTTCAACCCCATGCTCTTACATTAAACAGAAAGGTTGTGCAGGCAGTAGGTCAGGCACCTACCACATCCAGGGACATCGGATCACACGAAATTTGGAGCATGACACAAACAGGATGTGTGGTTGAAAGTTTTCAGAAGTACTTAAGTGCTTGTAGAAAATACAACTTCCAGTGAAACTGGACTCTCAAGTACCTAATTTACTACTGTAAAACAGAATTTCATTTCTGAAATCACAAGAGAGATTTATCCCACTTCCTTAATGTAAGCTGTTTCAGTCACCCTGTGGACATAAGACCAGTGTAAATCTCATGAAGCATAATAATATGATCAATCTTGGATCTCAGCAACAAAATATAAGTATATTACCTTATATCCACAAACAATATTAAAAATCAAGTGGCAGACTTTCAAAAGGCATTCCGCCAACTAACGCTGACTCCTATGTGTAAAAATATTCTCAATACATGTGGCAATAAGAAGACACTTTACAATGAGCGGTAGGACTGTAAATCATGTGGAGGCATGAATTAAGTCTGTTTTAATTAATATATAGGAGGAAAATGACCAGGGAGAAACCTGGAAAAAAACCCCCAAACATCAGCCTACAAGGATTCAATCCAAAGAATAACTTGGGAGAGGCACAAAACAACACAACTCATCCTTTTTTGTGTCTCCTTTTAAACTTCTGGGTTCTGAAAGTAACCTTTAAACATTAGATCCTAAAACGGTCATATGAAAACTCTCTCTTTTTTAAATTAACCTTAGGAATATGGAAGTCAACATATACCTAAATTACACAAGAGATACAGCTGATGTGCACACAGGCCAACGATTACAGGAATAAGAAAAAGAAAAAAGCATTCTGCACAATCCAGGGCTTGCATCAAAAGAATGAGATAAAAAGAAATGAAAAAATGAGATGGAAAGAAATGAGAGAATGAGGAGAGAAAGAGAGGAGAAAACCCAGATATTTGTGTCCAAAAAATTTACTGTTGACTCTACTGATTTATCTGGAAACTGGGGAAATTATCTCAGTTAACCAACTGTGAAGTCTACAGTCTCTATTCAACAGTTACAGTTCCTGTCATTTGCTGTATGTTCATTGATCTTTCAAACTCAGGCATGAGTCAAGCATGTGGAGCATCAGGTGTGGCAAACAGAGCAACTTGCAGCAAAATGCTGGCAGTAATTATCAAATAAATGCAAACTATTTGGTAACTATCCACAGAGGATTATTCATGGTATCTCTGCTTGACCACAAATCAAGCCTTGCTGTAGACAGAATTTGCCTGTGTCAGCAGATCTTCCTTGTCAAATGCAAGGGTGTCGTGGTTTAACCCCAGCCAGCAACCAAGCACCACGCAGCTGCTCGCTCACTCCTCCCCGGTGGGATGGGGGAGAGGATCAGAAGGGTGAAAGTGAGAAAACTCCTGGGTTGAGATAAAGACAGTTTAATAGGTAAAGCAAAAGCCACATGCTCAAGCAAAGCGAAACAAGGAATTCACTCCCCACTTCCCATGGGCAGGCAGGTGTTCAGCCATCTCCAGGACAGCAGGGCTCCAGCACGCCTAACGGTGACTTGGGAAGACAAACACCATCACTCCGAACGTCCCCCCACCTCCTTCTCCTTCCCCCAGCTTTACATGCTGATCATGACGTCCTATGGTCCCTTGGGTCTGTTGGGGTCAGCTGTCCTGGCTGTGTCCCCTCCCAACTCCTTGTGCCCCCCCAGCCTCCTCGCTGGTGGGGTGGGGGGAGAAGCAGAAAAGCCCTTGGCTCTGGGTGAGCACTGCTCAGCAGTAACCAAAACATCCCTGTGTTATCAACACTGCTTTCAGCACAAATCCAAAACACAGCCCCATACCAGCTACTATGAAGAAAATTAACTCTATCCCAGCCAAAACCAGCACAAAGGACTAAGATCAAATCACATATACATTACAAACACACTGCATGGCTCTAGAATATTTTCCTAATTTAATGTGGTCTCTGCTTTCTCCAGAGTGCTTCCCTGAGCCTTTCATTTCCTCTGTTCTGTTGAAACACCTTCTCCCTCTACCACTTCTCTCAATTTTCTTCCCTCAAGTTATTTACATACTACAGACAAGGTTTTAGAATATGGCCTAGTAGATATCTGAAGTACAGAAGACAGCACATTTTTTTTAATTTTCTTGATTAGTTGATTTGTTGACTATGATAATTTTCACCACAGTTCGTTCTTAGGGTACCATTCCATCTAAAATTGCACTGAGGATAAATAGCACTCAGTGTTCCATGCTTTTTAAGATTTGATCATTTTTAGAGTTAGATCAGCAGACATGATCAAAAAGCCAGCACAATTTAGGGTCAATTTTCCCTGTCATAATCCTAATTTTTAAAATTACATTGGTTATACTAGTGCAACTGAAGCCACATGGGGTTGCTGTGGGCATCATGGAAAGAGATTTTACAGATGTCTATATTTTGTCTGTAATACTATGTCTATATTTCATGCATGTCTATAAGACTTTAATTTAGACCTTTGTTACATTTGAAATGCTGTAAGAAGTGACTCATTTGCTTGGCTTCTAGCTTTAGCAGAAAAAGTTACTAGTACCCTGATCACATTTGAGGTGCAAGAATTTAAAATGATAACTGGGAAAACTCAATTCTAAGCTTTTTCTGGACCTTCTTGGAGTTGAGTTGAACTTGAAGAAGTTCCAGTGTAACAGCGGTATCAGAGGAAACAAGTTCTGTTACAGCTGTCATGTGGTTCTTTGAGATACTGATTTTTATAAGCCTCATTCTCCAAGTTGGATAAATTGCATGTCTGGGAAAAAACCACGGATCTCTTATGTCACCAATCTCATTGCATGATGAGAGCTGAACAAGTCTGTGTAATAACAATTCTTTTTCTAAAAAAATATTGCCTCTGTCATCAAAAAAATTCTTCTCAATTAAAGCTATTTCAAGGAAAAGCACTGCAGAGGCTGCTGAAGAGCTTCATCACTGAGTGAATCAGTCATCAGCTCTATCATTACCTGTTTAAATGGCAACACTGACAGGTCTGTGTCCTTTTCTCCTTATCAGATGCTAGCCAGAGTCAGGCAGAGTGTCCCAAAGCACCTCAGATATGCTACCGCATTCCTGACAGAAATCACACAAACCAGAGCACTTCCTCCTTCTATACAGATACACACAATTGAAAGCCCAATTATTTTTCTTAGCTTTCCTTTCATTCCTCACTTATTATTAATGATGTCTATTTTATTCTCTTTTCAAGTAGGTTTAAATAAAATAAAAAAATACTGAAGTCTGTCTCAATTAATTTGGTTTATTCCAGATACTACACTATTCCTTTCTTTTTTCATTTTATGGGTGTTTTTTGAGGCCAACAGGACTAAAAAAATGTGTTATGGATTTTTGTTTCTTGACATGTGAATAATTACAGTGTAAGAAAGGTAAAACTTACCTTCTTGAAGAAAAATTTTCACTTCATTGAGGTCACTGACAACACATAAAGTAAATTCAAAAGGAACTTTGTCATCATCTGCAGCAGAGGAAAGATTTTCACACTGTCTGAAAATGTAAGAAAGCATAAAAATTGGTTGAAGTGCAGTTGAAACAAAGATAGGCAAGATACAGCTTCCAAAACAGATATTTAACCATGCTAATCTGTGAATTCTCGAGGATAACTCATCAGAGGATTGCAAAGATTTAATAAAAACCAGCATCTAAATACAATTACTTAAAGCAAATATTTAAGATACAAATGGAAATGGTGTTGGTAATGACTATGAGTGCTAATTATTTGCTCCCTGGTGAGCCTTGCAGATTTCAATAGCTCAATTCCAGAGTAATTCAGAAAGAAGACAATATTAACAAAGGACAGCGTAGTGTAAGCAACTAAACATGTTTGTCCGTGCTGTGGTCCTACACCAGTTTAATCATGTTTTTACAAACTATTACAAGCAAAATTAAGTGTGTGCTTTTGTCTTGGGAGGATACGGTCTGAAATCTTTGAAGTAGGATTGCATTCTACTAACCCTTAGGTAATTTTATTCCTTGTTTCAGAAGTGAATGATCACATTCCAATACATGCTATATAGCCAATCTCTGCAAGAGAGTATAAATATGAAATCAAGCTCCGTGACATTTTAAGGGTGCAAAATTTTGCAATTCAACAATAAGGTATCCTGAGGGAGGGTGCTCCAAAACCTTGCAGGCTGCTATAAACACATACCCCTCTTTTGCTTGTCCTTCAATGGGTGTAGAGAGAATCTGCAGAATGCCATCCTTACGAAACCTCTGAGGGTTCTCAAATTACGGTCACATCTTGCTCATACCGAACTTCACTGCTATGTTATGGATAAAACTACTTCTTATAATAAAACACAAAAAGGAGAGCTTTCAGAGTCATGCCAGGAGATCGATGTTGATCATATCTTAAATGCTACTGAAAGCTCAGTGGGTAGAGAGGAGAGGAAGGGAAACTGGGAAAACTGTATCTCCAGCATTAAAAAAAAAAAAAAAAAGGATTAAACTCTCCTCCAAAAGGCACAACATTTCTAGGTGTTCTCTTTCAGTTGAAATTACACGAAGCATGAATGTTTTATCTTTGATTGCCAATATTACCTAACAGTAAGCTCTATATTTCACCCAAGTGTGAGTTCTTCCAAATATTAGAAGGACTGTTTCAGGCATACTAAAAAGCCCCCCCCCTCTTTATTTCACTATGCTCAGCTAGTTCCATATTTACAAATTGGCTGCACCTACGATGAAGAAAGTCGCACCATTACTACATTACAGTACTAAATAAGAATATTTTTTTTTGGCGGGGGGGAGGAGGAGAGTAAACTCCATTCAGCCAGAAAAGATAATCTCATGAACAGTAGAGGTTTTTTATTGCAAACTACATCCCAAGACTCTTGAAGATTTATCTACCATGGCAAAAGTTTTCAAGAAAATCCAGCATTTCTATGGCAATTCAGTTCTCCCAATCTGTTTTGGTCAGTACTGAATCTTTAAAGCAAACAAAAGAATTTTAGATTCAATTTTTCAGGCAGTTTTTCCAAGAAAATCCCCCATGGTTTTTGGACTACACAGCAACTTCTTCATATAAAAAAATCCCTCACTGAGTTATTATCTCCATTGTTACTTCTGTTTGGATGAAGATGTGATGTAACTAAGGAACAAAATTTATAATTATTCTCTCTCTGGCATTCCTATTTACTCAGAGTGAGTGAAGCACAATAATTCCCAACATCTTTTCATATGCGTATTTTCTCTTGCTTTTGCCTAGAGTTTTTTCTCATTCTTTCCCACAGCTTAGATTTTTGATGCATTTTGTAGATATGCAAGATCATTTTGGGGCCACATTGCTCAAGGGGTACAGTAATTACCCTCTACCCTGATACCAAGAAACTTTACATATTTCGTTTACAATTTAATTTGACTTTCCCCCATTTCATAACAACGCTTAAAAATGCCCAAAAGCAAATCTCATGAGTACACAGGAATAACAGCTAAATGGAAATACAGAGCAATTATGAAAAAGCTAGGATGGAGAAGTGAATTTTAGAGTGCATATTCCAAGCCCCAGAAGACATAAGTGGAATGCACAGCTATCATTTAACTGAAAATCTGAGAGTAGAAATGTAGCTGATGGCTATGGCTTCCAATGAAATATTCTACTAGATGTTTATCCTTAATGGTGGAGCTTGTGAAAAGAGTGGAATATTGAAACAGAGGGCAAAATACAATTAGGAAATTAAAAAACACCAGTACTATAATGCTTCCTCAAGTCTTCTAAAAGATTAGTATCTTTTATAGAAGCTGTACACAGCCACCCAAAATCACTAAGAAGAATAAACAGTATTCACATTTCAGGGCATTTGGTGCATAATAGCTGCTGTCTTCTGTAAACTGAGATACACTTTCCTGAATTTTCTAGACGTTTACACTGCCCAGATGTACAAGACACATTGTCCATACCCAACAATGATTCTATAAAAAGCAGTAGAGTAGATGTATTTAAAACCAGAACAAACAATCCTTTCTTTTTTTCTCCTCTAAAAAGACAGAAATAAAATTGAAATCCTTTGCAAAAGAGAGAAAATATTCTTTCTAGGGGAGAAATCTTAAAAAAAGATACCAAAAAAATGCCAACACTCACTCCCACTGGGTTTTAATGTTATTTTATTTCCAATATTGCAAACTAGTTCCAATAATGCAATTTTGTATAGATAAAGTAAGTCACATTTCCATGACAGGGAATGGTTTTTTTTGCTGTTAAATATCCATCAAAGAGAATCACAGATGGTAATGTTTTATTGGATAGTGATCTCATCTTTCTTTCCTTTGGAATAACTTGAATTGCACCTCCCATATTTTGGATGACCTAACGATGTGGTTATTTAATTTAAAGATGGCCAAGTTTCTGTATTTTCAGGCACTCAGATATGCAAATTTGCTTTAACCTTTCTTGGCACAAAACTTTTAAAATGTACAAGATTTTTATTTTAGATTTTTATTTTTGATCTTGTCTTAAATTGTCAATAAATTCAAATGTGTTAATAAAAATATTGATTGTGACTTCTCCATAGATCTAAGAATCAGAAGGAAAAAGTACTAGGACATGAAAATATTTTATGCCAGTTCATTTGTTAGTAGTTGTAGAAATACAAGGTACTGATGTGCAAGCTACTGAAAAGTTGCACATTACCTAAGATTCATAGTATTAGAAGTTGCAAGAGGCTGAGGACAAACATTGCCTGACCTTACCTAATTTCATTAACAGAGTTTCATAATCAGTTCAATAGCTAGATCTGTTAATTTCTGGAGGATAGTAAAAAAGAAGTATTGGTATATTAGCCACAAAAGTTGAAAAGACTGCAATTCCTTAAAAAAAGAATGCTTTTTACCAGCAGAGGAAAGTCAGTGCTATGCAAAAAGCAGACATTTTCTGCGCTGTGCTGGAGGCAGGGGAGATGAAAGGAATAAGGAGGAGACAATAGAGATGGATGATTTTGCTACTAACAGTCACAGACACTAGATGGGGATGGACATCAGAACATAAATATTGCCTCCAAAATTTACTTTTGCTGCTCAGAATCTAGGTGACATATGTAACGAATGAACTGAGGCTGATTTCTAAGTTCCCTGTGATTTCGATCTTCTTTGTATTCATATCTAGAAATACTCTAAGCTGGGCTGGTGAGAATTTATTATTTTCCTCTTTTTTTCAATATACAGCCTCTACTTCATTCATTCCACACACAAAGGAAGAAGCTAAATAAAACCTTTGCAGACTTCCAACAGCAGCTCACCACAAAATATTAAAAACAGGTCCCTCCGTTCGGCTTAGACCACATTGCCTAGTACTGATGCTAGAGGCTTTTTCTGCCTGAAGACGGTATTATCTCAAGCCAGTGTTTTTACACTTGAAACTTAAGGAAGAAAGTAGCTTTAAAGAAAGCAAACTAGAAAGCTGTATGAATGGCTGTGCAAGCAGAATGAGAGGCTTGTCACATGGAGGTAGGTGTTCATTTACCTACTTTTTTGAGAGGTTCAAAGGGTGTTTAAAGAAGAGCTTTGAAACATGGTAGCAGGCCACCTCCTTCTGGCAGGGTCTGGAAATTTTTTTGTAGATGTTTTCCTTGATTCCCCTGAATATTTTGTGGACAGGCTCAAGCAAACAACCCACGGCGCAGATCCCACTGTGCCCCGTTGCCAATGTACTTCCAGGTGCCGGGGGAATCAGATGGCGATATGGCAGAGCTGCATGGGGGAACTGGAAAGGGAAGGTGGCTCCCCTTTGGGAAAGGTCTGAGTGGAAAATTCAGGGGAAAGCACAGCTGACACTTCCCTTAAGGAAAAAAAAATTGACTTTGTCTGATCCTATGCTAAATGTGTTACATCTAAGCTAAATCCTGTGCTCGAAGTTGGAAAAAAACAGATGAGTTGAAACAAAGGTCCAGGAGAACTGTGAGAAGTACATCATCTCGCATCCGGAATCTCAAAAACTCCTTCCCCTCTGAAATCAAGTCTACATACACAATAGACTAGGTTGGTGCAACACCTTTAGAACAGTGGGTCTTGGATTTCTCTACACACATAGTGCAGAAATAACTTCAAGCACTGCTGACATGAAAAAGTAAGTGTGAAACTTATTTCCAGGATAATTTTTGTATACAAGAATATATGCATGCAGGTAGGATAGCTATCATAACATAAATAATTTGGAATGTAAAGACAATTTTTTCCTCATATTTACCATGAACAATATACTGACTAGTGTCTGATGTCCAATGGCCTGAAACAAAAGCATTGCAGAGAACTGAGCTAAGTATTTGGATAAATCCTTATTCAGGTGTTCAACACAACAGCTACTGCAATGTTACCAGTGAGCCATGACATATCCCATATAGAAAATACTTTGTATTTTCTGGAATGAGAGAAGACAAGGTTTGAGGTGGATCGATAATTGCCACAGTGCTTACTGTCATCTGTGCTGAAGATATTTTCCAGGTTGCTGTCTGATATACAAATTCCTGGCAGCAGAAGCAGCTTGTGCAGCCCCTTCTCCCCTGAGCAGCCATCCATACTTCTCAGGTATGCCAGAAAGGTGGGATCACACAGGCAACCATAGAGAAAGTGGTTTAGATTAAAAATCACCCTAAGAACACCCAGAGAAGTTGCGTTGCATAAACCAGCACTGCGGCCAAAAAAGTCAACATTTATTAAAGTCTGTGGGAAAAACTCAGGATATGCTGTTTTAACAGATGTCAAACGTAAACAGAGCAGATCATTAAAATCATTCTAGCGTAACCTCTTGGACCAAAAAAGCTTGAAATGTATTTTGTTGCTACGAAAAGTGAGAAGACAGACAGATAATAAGCTGGCAGCTGCAGAAGCAACAAAGCAGTTTGCCACAGCAGTGTGGTTTAATGCTTCAAAGGGAAATCTGCAAGGAAATGGTGACAAATGATTTGTCCTAAACAGAACTCACCTAAATCATATTGTGACAAACTGGGGGGGGGGGGGGGGAAGAGAGAGAGAAAGTAATTTTACTCTGTGATACGCTTTACCTGTCAAATAGCAGGATTTGACAATTTTTTCTATTTCAGAAAACAAATTAACATTCATCTGGTTTGGTCACTACTATGCATTTTCAAGTTTACATCAGCTTTCCAAGCAGTGATAAACCTCAGGAAAGCGTGAAACACCTAAATATGGAACTTTATGCAAAAAATAATTAATACTAAGACAGTCAGTAGAAAGTGTATCCTTGTCCTAAGCATCTGTATTAGAAAACATTTTAATATTTCCTTTTCTTAGTTCTATTCAGAGTGTTGTTCTTCAGGTCGTTGCAGTGTATTATCTTCATTAATGATTCAAACATGTATTAATAGTATTTTTCTTGAATATATAGACTTGGAGGGTTTCCTAAACCTGCTAAATAATTTCTTTTTGTTCTTTGCTAAGAGAGTTGGTATTCTTTGTCTGCTGTTCCTAAAAAATTACATTTTGACCCCTGGTGTGTGCATGCAAGTATGGGTACATAAGATTGTGACTCTGTCTCTTACAAGATGGAGAAAAAGAACCAGCATAGATAGTTCATAATTCCTGTTTGAATACTACTCTAGCAGAAACTAAGGAATTGGATGCCACTTAAAAAAAATAAAATCAAGCTTATTTTTAACAAACTATTCACTGGTAAGAACAGTTTATGAAGCCTCTTATTGATAGTGTAATATATACTTGAAAACACAGCAAGAACTGAACTCATGATTATTCAGCATGAAAAGATCGACGCTTGGAAAGTTTTCATATACAGCACTGCAGCTTTTCCACGGCTTTAAACATCAACAACAACAATATAATTATAACCTCAAATTGAAAGGCATTATGTTTTTTTCAAAGGAGAGCTACTGCTGTTCTCAGCGCTACTTGCTTCTCATTCCCCCATGCAGGTCAGGGTAACACCAAGTTTTCTGATTAATATACATTCCATTTTGTTTGCATTTTTCAAAAGCTGTTGGCACCAGCTGGCATAGTTGCATCAGCCTGACTGGAAGGCTTACGTACATTCGTAATCTTCAGTTACCATGCATTGCTGGAAGCAGTTTGCCTTACTTTCAGCCTGCTAATTGATGTTGCTTGCCCACAGCTTTATTCCTCTGAGATTACAGTTTTCTGAAAACTGTATTTATTTATTTGCTGTTATTGAAAGTGAATTAATTTTGTCTCAAAAATCAGACTGGTATCTAAAACTTAATCTAAAGAACCAAGTTATAACATTATGATTCTTCAAATTTCACAGATCTCATCTGTTTTATTCTCTCTTGAGAACAGTTGGCCAAGGAACTATTTTCACATTTTGAAACTTCAAGATTATTGTTAAAAGAAAAAAAATCCATTCTATACTGAGACAATTTTCAAAAGATGGAAAACAGACAAATCTAGGCAAGCCAGCCAACCTAAGGATCCCTCTCTCTGGTTTTGAGTGGTTTCCATTCTGGAGCTGAGAATTTCTTCCCGACAAATATTTAATTAAAAACTGGGAAGTTGCTTCTAAAGTGTTTCACCTCCAGCTAAGAATGTGTTCTAGTATGAAAGTTTCTCATCAGAAGATTCCCTATCTAGTTCTTCTTAAACATCTAACATAGAGGTCACTCACTGGCTAAATTCTATCCTCAAATATGCCCATAGCTGTCATTGCATCACTGATTTTCTGTCCTTCAGTAAAAACCTGTATTCCTTGGTCCTACCGGTTATTATGAACCTGGTATTAGCATCAGTGGCAGCTGCAACTTCAACAGCTAAACACTACTCAGAGAACAGTTTAAGTCTTGTGCTATTTTTTTGCACCACTGCTATCCTCTTCTCTGCTTATTTTCAGAACTTCCAGCTACACAGTGAACAACTCATCGTGGGATGTATGTGTTCATTACACTACTTTATAAAATCATTCCAAATTAGTCTTTTACATCCAGATTACTTTTTTTTCTTTTTAAATGCATAAAAGTCCATGAAACCTGTGAGTTGTAAGGAAAATAACCATCTGTAGATTATCTGACTTTTTTGCAACAGCAAGTGCACTAGCTGAGAGTATCACACTAGTGCCAAAAAATCAAGGAAGATCATTTAAAATGAGACAACATGAACAGGTCTGATTCTTTTCATAGTACAACAGTGAGAGTTGAGAGTAATGCCAGTGAAGCAGAGCTAGTTTATATAAAACTAAAGAAGACTCAGCATCTTGATTTTCAGCTGAAGAAAAACTACTGAGGAAAGATGTTTTGACTATTTTTTTTCCTAGACAGTTTACAATGCAATGTCAGAGGAATGCCACTGCAGTAACAGATACAGACCAATTGACATCTGTGGAGGAGCTGGCTCAAATCACTCTGTGTGTTAAACATTGTTAATTTTAAGCATTTTGCAGCTGTACTTTTGCTTAGAAAACTCAGACATCAGCTGTTTTCCAGCAGCTTTGGCTGCTGCCCTTTACCATTTCCTGTGCCACTCAAGGCCAATTACTCACAGTTCAAGGGAAAAACATTCAGGATCTAAAATTAGTGCATTTCCCTGAAGACAGCAGAACCCTTTGAAATAATTTTCCCATAATAAGATGTGATGAAAAAATTATCTCAATTTAATTTACTCTTCAACATTCATAATATACCATCCTATATTTACTGCATGCATTTGTAGAGTTCTTCAGTGACTGTCCTGGTGCCTCAGCTATTTCTATGCCTCCTACCTAGGCTGAGAGATGACCACTGACTTGAGCTGGCTCCAAGCCTCCCTCACTCCTAATGTACATTAGCTGCAGTTGAGTTACTCTGATGAGCTCTATATCTAACACAGGGTGTCTATTACTGACAGCTATTAACTAAAAAATCATGTGAACAGCCTTTACCTCCAACATCTCTGTTTTTTAAGGTACTACACAGGACTTAAAAATTTATAGAAGTTGTGCCTGTGGGAAATTAGCCAGATTCATATGGCATCTCAGACATCATGTCTTTTCCCTCCAGAGTCTGCAGAGCCAGATATTAGAAAACTCCAAACCATAATCTATGAAGACTGCATTGACAGAAAAATAATAATGAAAAAATTCTTCTCTGGTTTATAATTGAACAATATTATTGAAGCTAGTGGAACTGCAGATGTATAAACGAAGGCAGAACACAAAGATTACAAAGATTAAGCATTTTTATTTGTGTGGAATTTTTTAAACTGTGGGATCTCTACATCCCATTTGATATACTTGCATCACCTTTTTGTGCACTGTCCTTGCGGTATTTGCCTGGAAAGTGATAGGGTTGTTTTTCAGGCCATGTTTGCCATGTGGCCGTTTAGTCTACAATAGCATTTCAATTTCAGGATTCTGAACTCCTGCACTTTCGGTATTAACAACAATTATCTACTAGTATTAATTTAACTAGTATACTCTTCACTTCAAAACCCACTTTGCCACTTTAAAATAATAATCTGTAGATGAATAAACTCTGCTTTCTAGGGAATAAGCAAACTTTATCTCCATTTTACAGCTCAGTACACCGAGGCTCAAAAATACTAAAGACTTGCAAAGGTGAGCCAAATTTTATTGCAAGAGTTGACTTCCAAAATTCATAGCATGACAAGTGCCACTTGGATTCAGCAAATTTCCTCATGCTTTGGCATACCCTGGGCTGTATAGCAGCTTGCCTCTGGAGTAGCAGTTGATCACGTAATGCTCCCCAGCATCTCACAGAAACCTGCCAGAACAGCACTGGATGTGCATGCAGGTACGTTGCATGTATAGGTATTGTGTATGCATAACCCATTATGTAAATAAGCACTGTTTAGCAGGTTTTTGTAACCCAACTACACCTGTTTTACACGCAACCATGTGCTTATCTCTGAGGCTTGTTTTCACGAGATATGCATAATTTTAAACCCAAGGGTTCAGTTCCCAAACCCCTTTAGTCAGTATAAATCACCCCCAGTGATGCCAATGGACTTGAGATTCACCCCCCACACCTTTCCAAGAGCTAACCCTATAGGATTACCCGCCTAATGCAACCTCGGCTCTCTCTTTCACCCTCACGCCACAGACAACGGTCAAGCTGACCCCATCTCAGAGTGATGGGCCCTGAAGCAGGAGGAAGGCCCCAGAGGTGTAAAATACAAGTCCAGCATTAGAGGGGCGCTGAGGCAGGTATCAAATCCAATGGGGCTGTGAGTGCAACCGGGGTCCACCGGTACCCCAGGCATCTCTTGCACAGGTACCCCATTCATGGGCACACTCCCTGCCTGCCAGCCAGTGATGGGATCTCTTCTCAGCTTGTAAGTCGAGACTGCATAGGCAGAAAGACTAAAATACCATTTTTATGCTTTGAATGGTCCCTTTACGTCGGAATTGAGATGGTTTAGTGAGGCTCTGTAGGAAACAATGATGTGCTGTTGCCTAGTGTTCCTGTTTTGTGAACATATCTAAGGCTTCAAAGTCCACTTCAGTTCCCTGGCACTAATACAAGGCTTTAAAAAAATGAGCAGAACTCCAACCTTAGCAAGGTTGCACTGAAGGACTTATGATGTGAATGTGGGGCCAATCCCTAGAAACTTAGCAAGTCACAGAACATTCAAATATGACTTGATTAAAGCTGTGGCATGAATCTGAGGGCCTATTAAAAAAATACCAAACCGAACCAAACCAAAACCAAAAACCCCCAAAGCCAAATCCCAGATATTTTTCTTAGCTCAAATTCAAGCCATTTGTATCAAAAAGCTCTAACATATGTAAATACACATGCATAAGCAATTTGGATACCTCTGCTCTATGTGCAAGGCAAAGGGTTGGTTTTGTATACGTTCTTGATAAATGAAAGGGAATTATTCATCTGTCTTTGGCTGGTTTCCCAAACACTTCATGCAAAGTCCTAAGCCTTCCCAGTAAGTTAAAAGCAAATTGAACAGTTGATGAATACCATATGCTGCTGTAAGTTATACTGATGCATCTCTGCTTGCAGTCTTTGGGCAATTTTTCTTGGGAAGCGAAAGTCCCTGACTTGTTCAGTTCCTCTGAACACTCTTTTTCTCATAAGAAAAAAATGAAAACAATTAAAAAATGTTAACAATTTCTCAATTAATGCATCAAACCATTTCACAGTTGCGGATTACATTTTTGTTAGCTTGTTTTGTAAAATAGCAGAATCACTAACTTTGTCTGGATCTGGGGTTTTTTTATGACAAGCCTACCAGGAGCAGCACACCACAGTGAGCCTTGTTTCTTTTTGATGGTGTTAAATAGTAGTATAGAATAGTCCATTACTGAGAGAATTGAAAAGATGTGTATATAAATATCAGATTTACATTAATATAAATAATTTTGCTGCCTGTCTAGTTTTGATGCATTATTGTTAAGTAGCAAGCTGCCATTAGAATAGTGAAGCTTTCAAATACCACCTAGAAAAATATTCAGCAAAATCCTATTGCTGCTAATACAAGAGTAGAAAAAAGTCCTGCTAATGATGACCCCCAGTTTTGCAGGACTAATAAATAACAGAATGACTATATTAACCTAAAACCCACAAAAATGAACCTATTTCTATTTAGACATGCATTTATGTACCTGCCAGAAATTAGATCCATAAACAGATCTAAAAAAAAAAAACAAGTAGGAAAACACCTTAGACTCTGTAGAAATATACTGAAATTAAAATATTTTTGGAAAAAAAAATGGACAAAAGAAAGGTGGATTTTTTTATTAGTAAAGGAAAAATGGAAGAAAAAAGATCCTTTTTATGGCATTATTTAGGTTCAAATGCATAAATATAAATAAGACATGCCTTCTGTTAAAGGACTGTATGTGAATTTGACATGTTACTTAACTCTTTACAGAAGTAAAAATGTTTTTCAAAGATTTTTTTCCATCTAGGCTGCAAGGTGTTACTGTGTATGTATATTACTGGTCCTGACATACACATGGAGAAGGGGAACTAATTTATGACTACATTTAGGGAGATAAATATTTGAAATACTGATATTTGATGAGTTGGGTGTGCAAGAATGTGTTTATATGCCTTTTCTTGTCTGAAGAATGTCCTTCCAAAAGGTGTTTCATCTAGAAACTGTTAGAACAATTGCATTTAATAGGGACTATAAAAGCTATTAATAAAATATATTTTGTTACAGTTTAAATGAAAGGGAAAAGTTGTGTTCTACCCTTGAATGGTCATGCTATGGTAAGGACAAATAGCTCTATGCCCAGAAATAATAAGTACATGAGTCACTGATACTATAATGATAGCCAGGAATAAATCCAAAGTTGCTACTTAGAAGCATTCTTTATTCATTACCCCCAAATTTATTGTCTAAGTTAGGAACCTATGAAAATTAACCAACATGTCCAGCACTCTTCAAGGCTGGTGAAAGAACTAAATGAAAACATAGGGTGAAAGTACAGCACATTATATTCAAGAGCCACAAAAAATCAGTTTACTTAGTTCTTCTGTTCTCCTAGATCTTCTGATTCTAACCATCAGTTTCAATAAAGGATCCCGTCTCGGGAAACACATTTCTATACTAGATACTCAGCCTCCACTAAAATTAATTTTTTATTTCCCAGGACTGTAGAAAAGGTTGTTGCTAGATTCAGACTGTACATTCAGGAACATTGAGCTTATTGTAGTGAATCTAATTTAATATGCTTAATTGTGTAGGGTTTTTCTTCTTTAATCCAGTGTTGCCAATACTGTGGAATCACTTCATTGCAGAAATTCACTTTCTAGCTCCCTTTCCAGCTGCATCAGTATTAAAAGCGGTGTAAAGGTAACATTCATTGCTTCAATAAAAGGGAGAAAATAGTATTATTTCACACTACTTTTAGTTAGAAAAAGTTGAACTGGATCTACCCATCCTTTCCAAAATATTTCTCTTTGGGAAAAGACCAGATCTAGTCTTTCCAGTTTTGAGTATCTAAGGACATAGTGGAAGACCTTAACTGCAGCATTTTAGTGGTAAGAGTCATGGTGAGATTCTGAATATTTAGTATAAAAAATTAAGAAATGTGGTCAGAGATCCTTCACTGAATTATTAAATCTAAAGAAAATAACTTGTGTGAACTTCTCATTAGCAATAATCAGGAAATTGGACTTGGCAGATGAATACGTTGTTACGAATTATAAATTGAGTTGGGTATATTAAGACAGGCAAAATATCGCTTAATGCTCAAACATATACTATATGTCACTCCAAAAGAAGTAAATATGATGTACAATCTTGTGTTAATGTTGTGTGTTAAATGTAAAACAGAGATGGGAATTTTCTTTTTTTTTCTTTTTTTTTTTAAACATGTTTAGGAAATCTAGATGAAATGCGGAGTTCTGGTCAAATGTCACTTAATATATGAAAAAAACCCCACAACCCCCCAAAACTCCCTGCCGCATATTTTTTATTTAGCTAATCCAGATGCTTATATTTTAAATACAGATATTACATTAAACAGATATTGAACTGTATCCAGTTTTCTTGCTAGCAGCAAGAATACAAACACTGAGATATTAGATGTGTGAATTTCTCCTGAAAGATGACAGAATATAACAGCCACAAATGACAACCCATTTCTTCTGAACTCTTTAGAAAACATGGAAAAAAAATAATGATTCAGATTAACTGCCTTTAGGTTAAGCTTCAGAAGACTGAAGTATACTCAAGTTCCAAGAAAAGCAAGGATCTTAACAAAGAATGAGGAAGTTTCAACAAGCATATCACCTAGTGTTTCCAGCTTGGAAAATGCAGCAGCCTTTTACTTTGCTCCTCCATGGGACAGGCCTACCAAAGATCACAGATACAACAAATTAGTGCTCCTCCCCACACTTAACCCAACTTGTGTTTCTCGCAAGTCAGGTGTAGTCCTACAACTGTGGATAAGTATAGAATGCATGCCACAGTACCATTAGGGATTGGGATTTTCTAAATTCCTACGAATGATCAAATGTTTTAAAATATTCAAATAATAATAGGAATTATGCCTCAAATGTACTTCATTAAAAAAATCAACACATAAGATAATCAGATATAAAATTTAAGATTCAAATGTATTATTAAAATGAATTTCACAGAGACTGCCAGCACTCAGGGACAGCAGCAATAACAGAATTCACTAATCCTAATACCAGTCTCCTGACCTAAGTATTAGAACATACACCGTATTCCAAATAATCCATGTAAAGTGCAAGAAGAGAGATACTGCAGATGACAGTACTGTTAGTGTGTTTTGTTCTACAGATTAGATGATGCTTTAAATGTCATCTAATGCCAACTCATTTTATTATTGTGAAGATAAAAGAAAAATTCTGTCTATACACAAAACCAGAGGTATAGTCATACCTATGATGCACATTAATTCTTGCAGCAAATATGCAATAAACTAGCTCTCACTAACGCTGATTTAAGTGATTACTATTTCACTATGCAGGAGCTGTTCTCTCTTATGCACAAAATACATCACATGTAGGAAAATACTACAACAAACAACACTTTACTTTTGAAGTTAAGTAATGATAAAAAAGGTAGAAGTTATATTTTCTGAACTGCCTAACTATCTGTGCAGAACGATAACAAAGTTGGTGCTTAGGAGATATATGTCCATAGTGTAAGAATTTAAAATGACGCTTTAGTTACTGAGCAACTACACTACTGTAATCCCCATTCTACTTCAAAATACATGAATGGGAAGAAAATATAATGAGTACCTCTTGAGAAATACCCACAATGTATCTTCCCTGTTATGAGATTATGCAAATTCCTACTGCAAAACAATAAACATTTCAAGAAACATCAAATTTACACATAAATTGACAGATAGGCATTTACAAGATTTTTCTGCAGCCCAAATGTAATGATTTGAAATTTTGTTCATGCTCTAGAGGAAGATGTCTAATCTTTCACAATTCTAGAAAAGGACCCTAAATGTCTCACTTTTCTGCT
This sequence comes from Haliaeetus leucocephalus, assembly GCF_000737465.1. Taxonomy (NCBI): domain Eukaryota; kingdom Metazoa; phylum Chordata; class Aves; order Accipitriformes; family Accipitridae; genus Haliaeetus; species Haliaeetus leucocephalus. The sequence goes on along the minus strand of NW_010972477.1, from coordinate 288,627 downwards.
GACTCCTGTGCCTCAAGCACAAAATATGTAAGCATCAGCTTCCCCCTCTTATAGTGTAGAATGAAATGAAAGGAGCGAGTCTGAGGTTGATTGTCATGACAAGGGAAATACACCATATCCACATTCCTGCCTGAACCTACCCAAATTACTTTAGTTATGTGAAAAACTGTCCGATCCTAGAGAGTCTTTCCAGCCCCATACCCAAAGAAACTTCATTTTCAACATTTCCATTTATTACTGGAAAGTATCTTAGGGGTGGGGAGGCTGTTAGTTTTTTAAAACTGAAGGACAACATTATAGAAAAAAGTGTATGAACAAAACAAAACTGTTCCTGAGCCAACTACCTTTCATACTAAGGAATATATATTTTTTCTTCCTTTCTTTCAGTAAGATCAACCCAGTCCTACTATAATTTTGAGTAAGATTACAGAAAATGACAAATTTCAGAAATATTAATTCAGGTCTACTATAATTTCCAAACAATGGCATGACATGACAAAATTTGACTTTGAATTTCCTTTTCCTGAGGCAGGCGATACAGGCCAACTTCGTATTTCAGGACTAAAGTTCCAGGTCTGTGCGAAAGTCACTGAGAAAGTACCTCCTTTTTGGGGATGATGGTCCTGTTGTCTGGAACAGGGGCTATTACAGGAGGTCCCACAGCCAGGTATTAATTCGGAAAAGAACAAAAAGGTAAATGTTGTGTTGCTGTGCTGCTGTATGCAGATTCATACGTACATGGTTATCTTCCATTCTTTTTAATAACACCTAATCTTCTGTGCTTCTCCTACTGTGAAAATTAATAGTGGTTTGTTTTCTTTTTTTAATTTAAATGGGCCTAGAATAGAATCCATCAAAAAAATCCCCAAAGCAAGTCCTAAGTGGCAAGGAAAATCAATATACGCTTTCCAATAAAAGTAAAGTAACTGTTTTTTCTTTATGCATAGCATTTATTGCTCCAAAAGAACAGATGACTAGAAGCAGATATTAAATTGATGCATATAAATAAAATACAACACTATTGAAAATAATATTGCTTTCTTTGACATTATCACAAAATGTCATTTTGCCAATGGACAACGCACTTTGTCAGGAGTTTGCAAAATGCAAAAAGAAAAAATCCACTTGCTCTTTCAAAAGATACAGAAATTAATTAGTATATGATACAAATTAAAATAAGACATGGTGACATATTTGTTGAGCAAAATGATCTGGCACTGAAACTGCTATCACTGGTAACAAGCTGGAACTGAATAATGAGTTGTAGCAGTCCACTCTCATCCACCAGCTCTGTGCTTTTCTCTCATGCTCTGTAACACTTATTAAACAAAGGGTTCAGATGATTGTGTGGTCACATCATTAAAAACAGGAAAAAAACCCCACCCCCAAACAAGAGAAAAGTTACATGTTAAGAGCAGTCTTCTACTTCTCATAGGTCTTCCCAAGGCCCACTGAAGGTAGTAACTATTTTGGCACTTTTTGATCGAGGGACTTTGATCAGCAGCTCATTAAGTTGCACCATTTACTCCAGTGCCCTGTTCTGAGCTCTCAGCCCCCTGGTGTGGTCTAAGTACAGCTCTTAGTAGAACAGTGTTAAAGCAAGTAATGCACGCTTCATTTGCCATGTTGCCATGAGAGCTGGGACCTCATTCCAAACATGGGATGGGGGGGGGGGGGGGGGAAAAAAAATTTTTTCACAGAGATGGTTTTCTTTAATCTGTTTACAAAAAAGGTAGTCACATTTGGTTTTGCATTTGGAAATCCGCCCTTTACATACTTGCCAAGCAACAAGTGATCATTTTATCCCAAGCCAGTATAAACATTTCTCCAAAGCCAGGCAGACTTTGCAGGTTGATATCTTGTAAAATTACAGATATCTTCCAGGTGGAGGTCATCCACACATACTAATCGATCAAAATGAAAGAGATGAAACAGATCTTAATTCTGTTTTGACCATTGAAGGAAACTTGTCATAATGCCTGCCTTCCATTGTAACCAGGGAGAGCACTAGAAGTTTGGGCCAGATAGTTCTTTAGTTTAAATCATTGATAAAACTCTCACATGTCCACCAGGAGTGTGATTAAATTTGAATAGAAAGGTTCACAATAATTCTATGGTAGCTTCCATTTCTGTATCTTTGAGTTTCTGGGAAGCTAGTGGGAAAAGACAATTAAAAGCTTGACAGTTTTTAGTGCGCTGCTTGCATTAAAAAGAAACCATTTCATTTCCTCCCAGAGCTCATATTCATTTGTTGGTTTAGCGCAATATATTCTATATCTGCCATGGGTTTTGGTAGGAATTATAATGTGGGAAGAACTGTCCCTCTTAGGATTTATTTTCTTGCTTTCTTTTCTTGTGCCTACCCACATAGACTGGGTTTCTTATTGTTTCAAATATAACTTGCAATACCAAAATTATCAGCAGTCTAAATTATAGTTAAGATACATATTTCCCCAGCCAGCTGGGAAATGTCTTAAGAGCAGACTGCACACCAGTGAACAATCATTGCAGCTCCACTTTTTCAACTCAGATACGCATATTTTAGTCACTGTGACCTAAAAAACTGTTCTAGCTCTCTGAGTCCATCAGGTGTCCCAGATTTCATGCCAGAATCCAATTTATTAGCTCTCCTGAAGGAAAAGTCCCCTCTGCCTGTACAAATGGAAAATACAACCTTTTCCTCAGTTCAGGGACAGATCATCAGGAGGAATTAGGAAGCTAGGGTTTTTTGTATGCCTGTCTAAGAGATAAGTGTAAAATATTTGGCAGTGCCATTGTGAGTATTCTTAAAATTAAAGCCAAGATTAAGATCACTTTTGCTCACAAGTGCAAAAATCTCTCAAATTCAAAGTCTCCTTAGTGACTTGGTAAACCATGTCCAAAAGAAAACAGATTTTGCTTCTTTTTAGTTTTCTCTTTAATCTTACATAGCCATATAATCACAAGAGATTCCTTTGTACACATCAACAATCTGGGTCTCCATGCATTGCATACGAGTAGCAAAAACTTCAGACCTCTGGAAGTTATCACTGCCAGGATCTCACCCTGACTTTTAAAAAAACAATCTTTATCATAGGCCTTTTATTACAAGTTAGATAACCATGGAACTTTTCTTACTTGAATTGAATGCTTCACACTTTCTAATAAGTCTGAAGCATTATAAATGTACATTTTACAATACAGAAGAAATACTCACATACGCTTTATACTGATTTGATCCAGAAACTTAATATTATTTGTTAACAGTCCCAGTGTTTTGATGGTGTCTGGACATTATTCTGGTTAAATCAGTCCCATTGTACCATAACAGGCCTTTACACACTTATATTCAGATGTATGGGTGCCTCCTTTAAAATCAAAAGACTTATGTGGTTATAATATTTATATAAATTTGCATAAGTGGATCAGAAAGTGGCTTAGAAATTAAGCTGCTGCAATGCTGTCAGAAACCATGTGCACAACTACAAGGCTTGATGTACAGAAATTAGAGCCCCTCTAAATTCAACTCTGTGTGATGTAAAATCAGCAAAAGTAAATCACATTTCCATTTGTTTGTCTTTAAGATTCAGCAGTTGAGTAAACTGAATATTTTTTGGCTTTGGACAAAAAAAGATAGCTGGAGTTTATAACTTGTAAGTTTTAGTCTCTGTTTTAGTCATGTATCAGATGGTTTCTTGATACAACATTCATAAGCACCTAAGTTTTCACTCCATGTACTCTGCTGCTAATCTTTGTCTTAAATTGTTTTTAATGCTCAGTTTAGCTAAAGCGCTCGGGCCCCATTCTCTGAAGGACAGTACAAAAGCAGCATAGCACAACAACAGAAAGCCTCCCCAAAACATCTCACTCTGCTCTTACTCCTAGTCCTCCAAAGTAGGACTCAGGTGGGTATTGGTCATCACTTTTCCCTCTGAAGAAAAAGCAAGACAATTCAAGGATCACAAGTGACAATTTAGGCTACTTAAGGGTGACAATAACCAGCAGCTTCATCAGGGCTCTGGGCAGACGAATGATCAGAGGTAGCTCTGGTAAAGGTCAAGATGCTGCTGCTGTTCACAGGGCCCTACTGCATGAGGTTATCACTGCTGGGAACAGGAGGGAGACCATGACCAAGGCTCTGCTGCAGCACACCACAGACAGCTCTTTTAATTCACATCCATTTTTTCAGCTATTTAAAACTGGGGTGTCCAGCTGGAATAACATATTCCTTCCCACAACCCTCCTCTTTGTATCAACCTCTGGCAGAAGAGTGAGGTCCAAAGCCAGAGACCGTTAACACCTGAATTCACCGAAGCTAGAGTTCATCTTTCCAAGCCACTTGCCAACACTTAAACTCTGACATTTTATCCTATGTGATTAATATTAATATTAGCAAGAAGGGAGATTTTCTTTTTCTATATCTCCCAAAGGGCAATGACAAACTCAGCACAGACCCTGTAGTTCACCTTGGAGCTTGGCTGTAATGAACAGATCTTTAGGAGGGAAGAAGAACACAAGAATACCATCGCTTCATTTAAATCTCTTCTCTTTCCATGCCATGAGAAAGCTCAGTTCTTTTTCCTCTGTGACAATTTAATCTCTCCAGTAACCACCCCATTTTACCAAAAGCTCAGGGGCATTCTGATTACATCACCTGAACTCTGCTCTGGACCCAATACTTTTGCCTGACAAGCAAAAAAACTTGCATTTAATTTCTTCTCACGGTGCACTGGCTTTGGCTGAATGCTTGGGCAGTGCTGTTTGCTTCTGCTTATACAACCCCAAAATTTTTAGATGTTCATCTACAATACCACTTTGATAGAATTCAGCAGCTGCCATCAGTTCTTTATGTTCATTTGTTTGCATTGACATGCCCTTAGATTTTAAATATATTTTGCTTATCCTTTCACACTGCTCCTGAGAGGCATTCTCTTTATAGTTCTGTTTCTTATTTCATCTCCTGCATCCTATTCATGATGCAGAAACTATATCTGTGGGTAACATTCTAGTTCTGACTTTCATAGTTTATTTACTCTGCAAAAAATCCTTGAAGCATAGTGCTCATTTGCAAGAAGATCCTTGAGGGAACATCTTGCAAAGAAACAAACATGAACTCATATTGTTGTGCTAATTACTGAGTTTAACATGAGAACTGCAGTGAGTGAAAAGCCACTGTGTGGGTGAGCCTCATTAAGATACAGCATTCCTGATTAATTGTTGAATTAATTGAATTCAGATGGAAGGATAGAGCACTTTCTGGGGCAGAATGGAAGTGGAAGAAAAATAACATTATTAGTTTATTTAGGTTCTGTCCTTATCATTTTCATTTGCATGTGCTATCGGAAGGACATTTAGGCAAACACTGAAGATTAAGAAAATTTTACAGAACACCAGTAATCAGTTCCACACTTCCAATGCTACTCTTAGAGTTATGTTTCTCATATTAATACTATTATGCAAATCCATTCAAATAAGGAAAAGACACTGTGTGCAAATCAACACCAACTTTGGAAACTGAGAATTTACCATGGGCTACTGTTGTGGTTTAACCATAGCCAGCAACTAAGCACCACGCAGCCACCCACTCACTTCCCTCCTACCCAGTGGGATGGGGGAGAAAATCAGGAAAAGAAGTAAAACTTATGGGTTGAGATAAGAACAGTTTAATAGAATACATAAAGAAGAAACTAATAATGATAATGATAATACTTATAAAATGACAACAGTAATAGTAAAAGGATTGGTATATACAAATGATGCACAGTGCGATTGCTCCCCCCCCGCCGATCGACGCCCAGTTAGTCCCCGAGCAGACATCCCCCCTGCCAGGCCAACTCCCCCCAGTTTATATACTGGGCATGACGTCCCATGGTATGGAATACCCCCTTGGCCAGTTTGGGTCAGGTGCCCTGGCTGTGTCCTGTGCCAACTTCTTGTGCCTCTCCAGCTTTCTCGCTGGCTGGGCTTGAGAAGCTGAAAAATCCTTGACTTTAGCCTAAACGTTACTTGGCAACAACTGAAAACATCAGTGTTATCAACATTCTTCGTATACTGAACTCAAAACATAGCACTGTACCAGCTACTAGGAAGCCAATTAACTCTATCCCAGCTGAAACCAGGACAACTACACATCAAAACTCATTTGTAAAAGTTATCCTTCAACTAACTCTTAATCATGAACAAGCTCAGAAAGTGAGCTGATCACAGACTATACAAAACAAAAAAACTTTTAATTTTATAAATTACCCATGATGGACTCGTTTCCTAGCTTTATACAGCAATTCAGTCAATTACACTCCAGTAGGGCGTCTCTCTCTTGTCTCTCTCTTGTAACTGAAGACAGAAATGAAGAAAGAAACCAACCTAATTTTAGTTAGGAGAGCTCAGAAGTGCAATGGATGAATAAGCAACATGGTGCCCTGATAGCTTGGATTGCTACAGCTTCACTGGTTTTTGCATTTATATCAACTGGATGTAGTTACTTCAGGCATAAGATGTCACATCTGCAGTCATCTTTTCAACTGAAATTTAGATCTAGCCTTAGAGCTGAGTTTTAACACTATCATAATAGCAAGGTTTGGGCAGTAAAGACCATTTTATCCTACTGTAAAATTCAAAGTGCTTCGTTCTCTGTAATCTTGGTCAATGAGAAGAAAAGCAAGGACTTGCATTAAACAGAATCTGGAAATAGCATAAATGAGATGGCCAACCTTTCACCAGAACAGACCTGATTAACTGGGTCAGCTTCTTCCATGAAACATAAAGATGTCTTACCAACCAATTTCCATTATGTGTTTTGACAGCCACGGACTAAATTTGGAAGAAGGAATAAATATTTAGTAGAAAACAATTTAAATCCTAAGGTAGTAGCAGTCTCAAAAGTTATCCAAACCAACAATTCTAAAAGAAGTCTTTCATTACAGGATATGTTTCCGGTTAGCCCTCAGAAGCAGCATCAAGTTTCACAAGCCATCAGAAAGTCGTGGCCCAACAGAGTTTCCTCTCCCTATTTAAAGCCAGGCTGCATTAAGGAGGATGTGGGTTCTTATTTGATTCCCTCATTGCTGCATTATTCATTAATCCATCTAATGTAGCCATTTGGAAACAAATTCTGTCTCACATCTTGCCAGCTATGATATAGCAAAGCAAGCTCTTTCTCCCAAAGATTTTAACTCCTTCATAAAATAAACAATATAGACCACGTCTAGTTGTGTTTTCCTTTACTCTTGAAATAATAGTATGAATAGTTGTACAAGCAAGAAAAAAAAAGCAGAGAAAAGACATTTCTGCTCTGTCCAATGCATAGTCTGGGTCTTTAAACGTTACTTGGATGAAGTAAAACTTTACACTATTTTTGTGGTCTCACAGAGGCCAGGAACCTGTTCAACCTCAAATTGAGATCTGTATTACAGTCCTATGAGATGCATAAACTTTTGTCCTAGAACATCTGTAATACTGTGAAGTTTTCCTCCAAAACAAAACAGTCAATAGTCTAGCAAGTGAAATTTCCATTATTGTCAAAGGGAGTATCCAAAAATGCTGTATGATCTGCCCACTCTGATGACAATGACATCCCTTACTAGTTCATTTTACTGAAACCACTACCAACTGCTTACCTCATGTTCTCAGCACTTCTATACTGAAATTCTGGGGATAGCGCTGTCTACAGCTACATCACCACCAGGAGAATCAATTCATTACACAAACATCACAAGAAACAGTCTGTTTTGCAACTCCAAGGCTCCAAAAGCCTGCAAAAGCTAAACACACATTTTCAGCTCATTGGCAGAAAAGCTGAAGACTTCTGACTGGTTGTCAAATAGATCATCAAGCCTTAGAAACAGGTGAGACTCAATGGTGCCATAAATCAGCTCTTTAGAGATGCTGTGCTCTATGGAAACAACTGCAGTAGTCACATTTAAAGATAATAGAATCATAGAATCATTTAGGTCGGAAGAGACCTTCAAGATCATCGAGTCCAACCATCATCCATGCCCACTAAACCATGTTCTGCAGTACCTCATCTATGCACTTTTTGAATACCTCCAAGGATGCTGACCCCACCACTGCCCTGGGCAGCCTATTCCAATGTCTGACAACCCTCTCAGTAAAGAAATTTTTCCTAATATCCAATCTAAACCTCCCCTGCCACAACTTGAGGCCATTTCCTCTTGTCCTATCACCAGCCACCTGACAGAAGAGACCAGTACCCACCTCACTACAACCTCCCTTCAGGTAGTTGTAGAGAGCGATAAGGTCTCCCCTCAGCCTCCTTTTCTCCAGACTAAACAACCCCAGTTCCCTCAGCCGCTCCTCACAAGACTTATGCTCCAGGCCCCTCACCAACTTGGTTGCCCTTCTCTGGACACACTCCAGCACCTCCATGTCTTTCCTGCAGTGAAGGGCCCAAAACTGAACACAGGACTCGAGGTGCGGCCTCACCAGTGCCAAGTACAGGGGGACGGTCACCTCCCTGCTCCTGCTGGCCACACTATTTCTGATACAGGCCAGGATGCCGTTGGCCGCCTTGGCCACCTGGGCACACTGCTGGCTCATCTTCAGCCGGCTGTCAACCAGCACCCCCAGGTCTTTCTCTGCCGGGCAGCTTTCCAGACGCTCTTCCCCAAGCCTGTAGCGCTGCATGGGATTGCCGTGACCGAAGTGCAGGACACGGCACTTGGCCTTGTTGAACTTCGTACGATTGGCCTCAGCCCATCGATCCAGCCTGTCCAGATCTCTCTGTAGAGCCTCCCTACCCTCAAGCAGATCGACCCTGCCTCCCAACTTGGTGTCATCTGCAAACTTGCTGAGGGTGCACTCAATCCCCTCATCCAAATCATCAATAAAGATATTAAACAGAACAGGGCCCAACACCGAGCCCTGAGGAACACCACTTGTGACCCACCGCCAACTGGATTTCACCCCATTCACCACAACCCTCTGGGCTCGGCCATCCAGCCAGTTTTTCACCCAGTGAAGAGTGCACTTATCCAGGCCACAAGACGTCAGTTTCTCAAGGAGTATGCCATGAGAGACATTGTCAAAGGCCTTGCTGAAGTTGAGGTAGAGAACATCCACAGGCTTCCCCTCATCCACTAGGCGGGTCACCTGGTCATAGAAGGAGATCAGGTTGGTCAAGCAGGACCTGCCTTTCATGAACCGATGCTGACTGGGCCTGATCCCCAGCTTGTCCTGCACATGCCGTGTGACCGCACTCAAGATGAACCACTCCATAATCTCCCCCGGTACCGAGGTCAGGCTGACAGGCCTGTAGTTCCCCAGATCCTCCCTCCGACCCTTCCTGTAAATGGGCATCACATTGGCAAGTGATATCGGGTATCAGAGGGGCTGGGGGTAGCTAGGCTTAGATTCTGAGTGATGCCCACTTCAGTACTGAAAGTCCAGTCGCATTCAAGATCTTGAACTATCACGATTACAGATGTACTTATAGCACACTGTACTTTCAATTTAGTTGCGTTCAATGAATCAGAATGGCCAGATTTAAGGAGTTTGGTTGAATTCAATGAACTATCATGGCTAGATTAATGAACAGTACAGTTTATTAAAGCAACAGGAGTACAGGTCCTTTTGGATTGCTGGTGATAAATACGCTGTCTGCAAAGCACGTGCAAATAATAATACAGTCATCAATATATAACATAATACAAACACACTACATTATGGAAAAACTCTATAGAGATTTCTAAGTTTCCCAGGGAAGCACTTGGTATAACCAAGGGTTCGAATCTTACCCAATAGGCATCTCTTGGGGGGAAGAGAGGTTCAGCCCGTCAGCTGATCACAGAAGTCAGCAATGTCCTCCCAACTTGTCTGTGATGGTATCTTCCCTAACATTACCCCTCTCTTAAGGCTGTTTATACTATTTTCCTATGTAGGTGGAACTTAAGTGACTCTAGTCATATATACCTTTACTATGATTGGTATAAAGTCTTCTTGCTTTGCTTTTAAAGGTTCATGCTGGAGAAAATTCAGAGCATATGCTCAGTGAGGGGTGGTTGCACCTTGGAGGGAGGTAGCTTTTGGGATGGAGGTGTATTTTGGTATTATAATGAGATTACAATGAGAAAAGTTCACCCAGAGGACATGATTTTGCGTGTCAGTACTGCAGAATGGGGCACTTAAGATATAAATCAGAAGTAGGGCAGTAGGTTGACAGAACCCCCATTATTTCACCTCCTTGCTTCAGTGGATTCAATGCAGGGACCTTCCGTTCTAGTTCCTATCGTTCCAGTTCCCTATCCCTGCGATGATATGACAGACCCTGGCTGCGGTGTCTCCACTCCACCCTCTGTGTTGCTTCTCTTAGAGTCAGCATACCAAGCTCCCTTGGTGTTGCTAACATCTAAGGTTGCAGGTTATGTTGCTTAGGAAATTATTGTGGAACAGACTCCTTGCATATACACTGCATTCTGCCCTGGAGGTTTACCTCACCTTAAGCCGGGGGGACTTCCAGCAATCATTCCACGCCTGGCACTGGGTACCAGGGAGAAGAGCTCAGCACCTCCCTCTCCCCTTCGCCTCCTCAGGAAGCTGGAGAGAGCAGTGAGGTCACCCTTCAGCCTCCTTCTCTCCAAACTAGATAAAACCCAGTGTCCTCAGCCACTCCTCATAGGACATGCCTTCCAGGCTCCCAGCCCCTTCCCCAGCTTTGTTGCCCTTCTCAGGACACGTTCACATACCTTAACATCCTTTTTCAATGGTGGGGCCCAGAACCACACACAATACTCAAGGTGAGGCTGCACCAGTGCTAAATACAGTGGGATAATCACCTCTTTGGACGGGCTGGTTATGCTGTGTTTGATGCACCCCAGGATGTGGTTTGCCCTCTTGGCCGCCTGGGCACACGGCTGACTCTTGTTGAGCCTGCTGTCAACCAGCACCCCCAGATCCCTTTCTGCAGGGCAAATCTCCAGCCACCCCTCTCCCAATTTAGACTTATGCCTGGCCTTAGTCCATCCCAGGTGCAAAATTCGGCATTTGGTCTTCTTCAGTTTCATGCCATTGATGATTTCACAATGCTCCAATCTATCCAGATGCCTCTGCAAGGCCGCTTGTCCCTTGAGAAGGTCAACAGCACCTCCCAGTTTGGTATCGCCAGCAAACTTGCTAAAGGTGCATTCAACTCCTGCATCCAGATCATTGATACAAATATTGAACAGAACTAGCCCTAGAATTGAGCCCTGAAGAACAGTGCTGGTGACAGGTCATCATATATAGCCCCATTCACTGCAACCCTTTGAGCTCTGCTCTTCAGCCAGTTCTTCACCGAGTGCACTGCCTACCTGCTTATCTCACAGCTGAACAACTTGTCCAGAATGATGAGGGACAGTACCAAAAGCCTTACTAAAACCCAGCAAAACTACATCCACCACCCACTAGGCAGGTGACCTTATTGTAGCAAGAGATCAAATTAGAGAGACAGGGCTTCCTTTTGTGAACCCATGTTGACTGTGCCTGATGATTGCACTGTTCTTTAAAAGTCTTTCAACAGCACCCAGCATGACCTTCTCTGTCATTCTTCCAGGTACTGAATCAGTTTTGCACACAGAATTACATACCAGTTTTACATGTCTACAGTAAAGGAGCTGTTATAATGAATTAGATGAGGTCTAATGATTTTACCAGACATCATGAATCACTGCACTAGGCTTTGTGTTCAGTGGATTGTTTACCATCATTTGAAATGTTTGACCTGAAACCAAAAAACTCTGCAGACAAGCATTAAGTCTTAGTATTTCAGAAAAGCGTGTATTGGTAAAATCATAGTTACATAAAGGAAGCCTCTCTGCATAACTAAGAAATAGTACTTTTATTAAGTAATTTGTTTTGGATTATATGAGCAGAGTTGCAGGCTGTGTTTTCAGTTAATCTCCATTTATTTGATTAATTGAAATAAACAGATCTATACCTGTAACACTAGAAAGGGGAAATTTTCCACCAGGGCAGGGAAAGCAATCACCTTATATACTGAACCTTTAAACTCAATACTTCAATTGTTGTACTAAGCCATAAATCCTGTTAAGGCAGTGAAATCAGACATTCAGAAGACAAACAGCATCTCGCCTTGTTGTCACAGACATTCTGCAGTTGCTGCAGGAGCATCACTGACTTTTACTGAGAAGCATTTCTGATTATTCTGTATGATTCCATATAAGAGTCAAATCTGTTGTATCTGATTAATCTAAAGATTTGGATGCTGTTAGTGAACATTTCTTGATTTTGATAAGTCACAGCATGGTTGATTTCTAGTAAGTGCATCTCTCTGAATTCAGAATATTGTATTTGGCAACCACCCCATTCCATAACTACAATATAAAAACTGACAAAGAAATAGGTCAGTGCAACTCTACAGATGAGGAAATTTAAGGAAGAAGATACTACAGAGATACACCTGAGACATATGTAGCAGTTAATAAAGAGGACTTGCTTACTTAAGAAATTAGGAATTACAGATTTTGATTTTCAATACAATTCTGAGTGATGTCTGTCCTAATAGACTAGAGTTGCAAATTTCCACGTATTTTGTAACTGATGCTAGAAAGCCAGTCTTTCTTTTCACTTACGACATCCAAAAGCTAGTTTAAACTAGATAACTACAGCTAAACCTAAATAAAACAGAGGAAAATACTGAAAAATACATAAACACAGTTCTCAACTACAGGCAACACTTAACACTTACTACTACAATATTAATTTATATTGTCTTTTGCTGTCCCACAGGCAATAAGAATTTCTCCTTAGTGTGCACATGCTATGGTCAGCAAGCTAACAATGTATCTCATTTTTGTGCACAATCCATTTCAGAAGCCAAAAGAATTACACCAATCAAGATAAATACAGTTACAGAGGTTACTATAAAGGAAGCAGTATGTATCACCACACAGGAGCATAGCAACCTACCTATATTAATGAATTTGCTGATGTTGAAGATATCAGATATGTTCTTGCTTTAGATTTCCAAAGTAAATGCTTTTGAGTTCTCAACTCAATTCCATCTGAACCACAGAAGGAAAGCAAGATACTGTGGAAATTTCATGGAAAAGCTCTCAGCGTAGGTCTGTGCAGTGCAATAGAATCAACAGTCTCAGAGGAATGGTCTTCCTTTTCAGAATTGCGAATCTGGCACCAGGAAAATTGCCAGCACATTGCCCAAGTACAAATAATTAGTAAACCCAACATCTCTCTCAAGAAGCATGCAGAACACAACCTTAGAAACCAAATGTTAAAAGTTATAGCATCATAATTTTCACTACTGGCAAGAAAAGACCTGGTCAGAAATGGGACCTTCTGTTCCCTGCAACCTAAAGAACAGAAAAAAAGGACACACTGAATTGTATCGATAAAGTGCACGTAGCTTGATATCCTGTCTCTGAGAGTGGCCCATAGTAGGAGTTCGGAGAAACAATACAAAAGCTGGGCAGATACAGAGTTTTGTCCTTTCTGATACACTCTTCTACCAAACTGCAGTTCAGGGAACTTCAAAGACAGATATTGGGGTATCAAGAGTCACCTTATTAATTTCAGGCACATATATAGGCTCACTTTCTAGTCAGTGGAAAGAAATAAGTCACCGAGACCACAGTTCACTCGTCCCCGATGTCTACCTTTGACTTAAAAGTGCCTACTTCACTGCTTTCAGGAAGGCTTGAGGCTGATCTGGATCTAGTATCAATATAGATCTCTACATTGTAGGAGTCTTCATTTAGCTAAATGAATCCAACCTTTTACGTTTAAAAAAAAATTATTTTTTCATCTTTACATTTATTTAATATTTTTTCAAATGTAGATTATGCCTGCTGTGGGAAAAATTGCTATACCTTTGCTTTTTAAGTTCAGTATCTGGATAATTCGATACCCTTAGGTTCTGTGCTGTGAGATGCAGTCATTCCTTGTAGATCTTCTCCACACTATTCATTATTTTATAGAGTTCAACCTCCCCTCCATTGTTTCATTTCTAGGTAAAAGAATCCTAGGTCTCTACAAAGCTCTTTCCAAAATGGACTAAAAACCCCAGATCTATAGCACTAAAAATATAGGTATATTATCAAATTTTTGGAGTGGCATAATCATGTTTTCCTCCTTGTTTAACTATTGAATATTAAGGACTCTCAAGAAAGCACTTTTTTGACCTCCACTGAATATTAAGCTCATATATCTGTAGTATTACAGAACAATTTTATTATATGAAATATACAGTTTTCATACTGATATTCAAAATACAAAGCTCTCAAACTGTGAGTACTAGTGGTGAATATGAGATACTTTTATTTATATATCTAATTATATAAACTCATTATTTACCAATGAGCATTTTTAATTCTCTTCCAGTCTACCCTTCCAACAATCTGTTCTAACAAGATGGCATGATCTTCAGATTTGAAGTTGATTTTGCACTGTGCTTTTAAAACTTTAGTGTTTGAATAGTTTGACAGCATGCAAAATGAACTCCATAATCATTATTATTATCTTGTATACTCTTTTGGACTGTCTTGTAGAGCAGAGAGAAACTATTAGACCATTCCTGCTTGTCTATACTTTCATAGTAAGTGAATGATAATGGCTCCATTTTCACTTTTTTTTCTGTCATTAATATGATTTTAAACTGAATAATGAAAGAACAAATAGCATTCTAACAGTAAATGGTGGTAGGAAAATGGGGGAAATTATGGAAAGTTTCTAAGATAAACCAAATTGTTGCTCTAAGTGCCCCTCATTAATTCTCTGAAAGGCTATTGTCAAACAAAAGCAGGAGAAACCTGCTCTGAAGGCTGCTCAGGGATGTTTTCCTATTTAGATCTTTATGAATTTGAGTCATCCAAGGAGATACTGGTGTAAAACATGAGCCTTGCTCATACAGAGTCACCTACCAGGTGTTGCAAAGACAATTCTCATTTCCAGCATTTAGAAATGTCCTGAACCTAACCTTTTCAACTGACTAGGCACCTCTGCAAATCTGAAGCGAGATACAAGAAAACACTAGATAAAGAAATTTTGTTGGCATTCAGACTGTCTGAATGTGGTCACTCCAAGGCCTACTGAAATAATTTCTGATTGGAAAACTGCAACTGCACCTGATCCAAACCTCAAAGATTACCTTCCTAGAAACTCTTAAATAGAAGTCTTCCTTGAATGATCTTAAAAATATTATTTGAAGATGGAAAACATATGGTTGTTTCCTGGAGTGACAAATTCATCGATGCATAAACCAGGAAAACAATTGACAAAAGTAGTGCATTGAGGAGAAATCCAACTTTCCTTAATATTACATGAGTGCAGGATTATGACTTTTAGTCTGATTTAGAATGCTGCAGGAGAGGAGTCAATTTTTTGGTTTTAAGCAGTGATGTTTAACATGGTCAGATTCCAATAGAATAAATTAGTCAATTCAGTGCTTAAAAAAAATCTTATGTTTCCACATCTTTATGACTAGAAGGGATCACTACATTATTTTGTTTGACATGCCTGTGAATGATCACAGGTCACATAATTTCACTATATTATCTTTATATTCAGCCCAATCAACTCATGAATTTACTTGGCTAAAACTTCATCCCAGGACGCATCCAGCTTTGATTTGAAGACATCAAGAAAACTATCAAAAAACTTGCAAGAAAAATTCATTACACTTATCAGTTAAAAATTACAAGACAGACAGAAACACTATTTATGTTCTGAGTAATTTATGTGTAATAGTTAATACATTTCATCATATTGTACTATATATTTCAAAAACTTTTGAAAGATCACAGAAACTTGTTCTCTCACTCACTATATTTGACAGGTATTACTGGTGGCAAATGCTTAGACTATAATTCGGTTATCTAAAGAAGGCTTTGCATTGTATATGTAAAACACACAAAAGGGATATTAGTCAACATCATTCCCTACAAAGAGTTGCATGCATGCTCATGCTGATTTTTATGGTGAACAGTTTGAATAAAACACTCATCTTGCCTAGGGGAATTCTATTACATATTGGGACAGTTTCACTTTGCCTGACCTTTTCCTAGTGAATTAGGAGCTCAGAAGTGAGGTGTTAAATTAGCTGAGCTGTATTTACTCTCTTGCTGCCTTTTTCCTCATACGTACCTTGTGCCTCTTTCTCCTTGACATCCATCTTGTAAAAATTTATTTTGTAATTATGTTGTGACTTTCCCCTTCATATGTTTGTTTTTTTTTAAACAAGGTTTTTCCTGAGATGTACATAATTTACTACACACATTTTTCCTGATTTTTTCCTGCCAAAATCAATCATTCATCATTTTTAAGGATTAATGGCCCTTTGAGGTTCAGGTTTTTTCCTCTGTGGCTTAAGACTCTTGTGCTTCAAACTGCCCACCTAAGAGAAGCATATGCCCTCACTATGGTTGTGATTTTTATTAAGATGTGTGGACATCACCTTTGCACCTATCCTTTTTTTACCCTCCCCCTACTCAGTCATTTTGACATTTTTGTTGTTGTTGTTGTAATTCTACTCTAGTTCTATGCAACTATATGCAGAATAATTTCAAAAGAACTACAACAGCCGTTCAATATCTATGGAGGTCCCATTGCAGTAATAAAAAGATTTCCCAGATACCGTCAGGGAAAGATAAAACACACTTTAGGCCACAGAAATTAATTAGGGTCAGAAACAAAAATGTTGGGAAGTTTGAGCTGAGGCAGTTCAGACAAACTTTAAAGTGACAAGTTTCCATAATTTAAAGTTATCTTAGAACAAGACTACTGCCTTTAATCATGGAACCTATATTTTAATCTTAGATCTGCTTACTAAGTAAAAAAAAAAAAATCTTCTGTTATGTTTGCAGCCAAGGCCATTTGTAAACAAGTTCCAGCATCAAACACAAGATGAGTTCAGGATATTTCCTAAACATTATACAATATGACAAAGCATATGACTAATCTATTAAGGTTACATCCATTGTCTATTAAAAATATACTGTATATAAAGTAACAAATCTATTTTCCAGTTAGGAGTAATAACACCTTGGCGTCAATTTAAAGGAAGTTTTCTTACAGACATTAAAGTTTACAAGTTCAGCTACAGGTAAAGCTTCAGCACCTGAAGTCTAGACAAAAACTAGAACTGTTCTTTATTGTTTTCAGAATATCCACTGAAGCAATCATTCACGTTTGAGTTGGCTGCAGCTACCCATCTGAGAGTAGGGAGTAATGCAGACAATTTCACAACTCAGTGGGTACTCACTGAGTGGTTGTGCTTCTTTTTTAATCCCTAAATCAAGCAGAAACTGAAAAAGCTAAAAATCTCCTTATGCACACTGCCCCTTTATAGGCAACATTTCTCCTTCCTGTTCAGCATATCTCCCTATCTTGATATGGCTATCAAAACTATTATCACTGATACCACTGAATTCTGTATTTTGGTTATCTGGATATTTTCTTATCTCCTAAAATATATGACAGATCAAAGATCCATACCATGTTACTGTAAAAAAGTACATCATTCAAAGGTATTTGATTTCTTGCCTCTACGGCTCCTCTTAGGAAACAGAGAGTCTCACTATTCTGTTTCCAGTCTATAATTATCAATGCTCAGTTTGCAACCTTTTTCATCATGCCAACTCTCTTATGTCAATAATTTTTTTCCCTTCCTGTTGGTTACTTCCCAGATATATTTATACAGAACAATCACATCCCTTCTCCACACACTTGCCAGACTAAACAACCCAAATTCCTTTAGTTCCCTGTCTCTTCCTTCATCATTGCAACAGCCCATCCCTGTAAGTCCCTGTTTTGCTTCTTTCTTGTTTGGATCCCACTATATCCATACAACTCTAGAGGCCCAAAAGTCACATATGTACACAACCTGAATACATTGCACTAGTATGCTTTATGTCACATGACTACACTTACGTGAAGATGCATCAGGCGGAGGAAATAGAATTAATCATCTCCTTTCAAAAGAAATGCATCTCTTCCACAGATGTTGAAGAGAGAGAAAGGAAAACAGAATCTGATTTCTCTTCCTGTTCCCGTAGCTGAGGCTAATGTCAAAATTCAAAGAAACTTGTCTGTGTCTATGACACTGCACAGCTGGGCAGCCTCAGTTCACTGTGGTACCACACAGAGCTGGGGTATGTTAAGGGTATTCACATCCCAGTTTCATGTTCTCTGAAGGGCTCTTACCAATATGTATCAGCTTGCACTCAGGACTGTTTTTTGCTGCAATTCAAATAGCAGGGGTTTTATTCTAATAGTGCAGTGAAATTAAAGCATACTCTCAGGGCTCCATCCTAAGCCATGCCACCAGACTGATGCGGTAGGTATGAAAGCTGTGTTATCCTACCTACTTACATTCAAAAATCCACAAAGGTCAACAAAAGACTTTGAGTGTCTTCAACAGGCTCGAATTAATTCCTGTGTAGAAACATTTTTTACCTCATATTTCCTGGCTAGAGTGACTACTGTTCAGTGACACCAAACATCTGGAGCTCAGACTACATTCCTGATTCCCCCTGCAACTAGTCCTCACTTCCTGAACAGCAAGTGCAAAAGCTAATTTTCAACCCAGAGAGCCAAGCTCAGAGCCTGTCCTCTGCACTGTACCAGATGGTATTAGAAGTAGCTTTGGCGCAGAGGAAATGCCAACCTGCACCAGACTGCTGTTTTCTGTCCTAGATTTCATGTAGGTCGGCTTTAGTTCCTTAAATTTGTCCCAGCACTAAGTGGCTATACCCTTGTGGGTCCTTGTAGGGCCAGGACACCTTGCTATAAATTTCACAGGTGATCCAGCTGCAAACATCCCTTCCTCCTCCCCCCCACTCTCTCCATGCTTGAAGTATTTCAAAAGGGGCAAAGCCACAGCTGACCTGATGTACTGGTGGCAACAATCCTCCTTGATGGGGAAGGTGGACTAGATAACCTCCAGAGCTCCCTTTCAACAAGCATTTCTATCATTAAATGAACAATTTTCCTCCCTGCCCAATATAGCCCTGCTGTGCCTCTCCTATAAGACCAGTACCCATTTAAGCCAAGAGAAAAATAATAAAGCAGCAGCTCTGCAGCCTTTATTGGTGCATTTTTTTCCAGCACATCCAAACCTGCGTCCAGTGCAGCCTACAGTGAGCTGTGAGAGGCCACCTGTGGGTACAAGGCCAAATGGAGAACTGAGGGAATTGCATCAGACAGGGTGCAACAAGCACTCCCAACCTGGGCTGGACTTTGCCTTGGAGTTCTCTGGAAGCACATTACTTGATGTAAGCAAAAAGGCATACCAGGGCTATTATCATAATTTAATAGTAGACAGTGGGCTTGGACCAGGCTCTGCTTAGTACAAATGTAGCCATTAAGCCTAGTTCCTTCAATAAATCTGCTCGTGCTAAGCTTCAAATACACCTTCCTCTGCACCTTGTGGGACGGAGCTTACACTAAGTATAAACAATGGTGTAATGTGTTTCATGTGTCTTCCATTGAGCTTCACTGGCCAAGTTTGTTTTTTCTGGCCAAGCTGGAGCTATTGCTGTACAGTTTCCAGTGCAATTACTCACAATGTTCTTGTGTTCCTTCCCCATCCCAGCATGTTGCTTCCTGTGAAATTTTCCATAACATCTTCAGCTAGTCCTTAGCCTTGTGGGAAACAGAAGCAAATAATCTCTCTGAACTCAGACCACATAAACAGAAGGCTGAAAGCATTACAGCAAAACGCATCTCTGAGCAAAGGGTGTTCAACATAAACATACTGCCATTCGGTTCCAGGCACAAAAAACATCTCCTCTCGCTCTTTTTCTTCTGTCCTCCCAACCTCTTGGGAAAAAAAAAAACCAAACCAAAACAACCAACACTGTTATTTCTGGGAAAAAAAAGAGCATATCTGGTCCAAGACATAAGAATAGGATTTAACCCAAAGATCTGCACATCTGGGAAACACAAATTACATTAGTGCACATAATGGAAATACACACACTGTGTTACTACTTAGAGACATACAAACTGTAACACTTGAGTCCTTGGAGCTGAGTGTCAGCTGGTGTTAATTATCAAAGCGCCACCAGTTCCAGTGGAGATCTGCCCACTCGCAGCAACTGAGGCTCCAATCCTTGGCCACTGAACTTCTGAGACACTACCCAGCGACATTAGATACAGTGCTGTAGGTACTGGCACACACTCCCGACCATGATTTTGAAGCAGTACACTTTTGGCTCTTAGCTGGTCAAGACAGTCGTGTGTTCTGAGGAGAACAGCAATTGAGGCAGAAGGGATGTTAACACCCAGTGACCTACATACAAATAGTAAAGTGGAAGTAATTGTAAGAAGTGATTTCCCACAGCATGATACTGACCTTTGGAGATCAATTCGCCTTACTACTCACACAGTACTTATGAGAAACACAGTACTATCACCAGTGTGCTTAAACCTATGCAATTATCTCCCTCTCCCAAAGTCAGGCAAGGCTTTCAACCAGGAATTTTTTTGAACAGTTCATGAATTGTGCTGCTGTTTTGTTCAAAAATATGGTCTCTGTGCTTGAAGCATAAATTAAAAATGAATTCTGCCACTGGTGGTGAGCTGTTTGCACACATTAGCAATTTTTATGGGCTATGTAAGTAATTATTTGTAAGTGACACTATTCAGAAAGATGAGCCTACAGAAGGCAAGACTCAGGGTCAGTGCCTTTCAGGGTAATCACCATCAATGCTGTGCAATGAACCAGCCATGCTGCGAGGCTTAACAGCACAGCAAGTCCAAATGTTCAGCTCTCACAACAGCAGGCCTGCACTTGTTCTGTAGTATGATGCCAACTCCATCTAACTGTTGAGAGCTACCTAGCAGGATTTCAAGAATTACTAAAAAAATCCAACAATTCCCCATTTACCTTCAGAGAGAGGAGAATTCTTTTCACATATATCCTTATCATAGAAATTCTGAGATGGAAGGAAAATATAGTTTGAAATAAAATTCATAAGAGGCACCCCAATAGATACTTAAAAATCTCATTTGTAAACTTTAAATAAATATTTAAAACTCTGTCATAAAAAAAATCCTGGCTAAAAGGCAAAACCTTAGAAATTCACTGGCAAACAACGCTTCTCTCACAATACTTGTCTTGATAGAAGACTTAGGATACCTGCAGCCAGAGGATGGTCACAATAATTATTCTATTTACGGTGAATATGGAAACTGCTCAGAATCTGTTATAGAGACAACAGAGACTCAAAATCATGTCTTATGAGCCTAGAAACATGAAAGTTATTCAGCCAGAATGTGCCAAGACCAAATTAATAAGCATAGCCTGCATTCAAGGAGCAAGATTTATGAGAGACTAACATATTATCACTTTTATTGGAACCTGTATGATACAGAAAAGCAATTATGGAGAAAAGAAAACAAACTGCAAGATTAACCTTTTCCTTTTTACGTATGATTCGCAGAATTAGGTTTTGCTTAATCCTGTCAAAGGTTTTATCATAACATGCTACAAACTCGGGTTTGCACCCAGGGTATCTGAGGGAAGTCACTAGTCAGGCACAGCATAGCCATGGCATAGACAGCTATACAGTCATAGCTGCTTCTAAATAGCATGACTTGATATATAAACAGAAGCAAGCACTAATCCTGAAGAGAATATCCACCTATCCTCTTAGCAATCAAATATTAACTCCTCATGTTATGCAACTAATTCTGAAATAAAAGCACTTAATTATGGACTCCCAGGTATCCAAGTCATCATACAGTTGATTGAACTTGTGCTTCTAAACATCTGGGGCTGTCTGGTTGGGTTTTTTTCTGCCTTGATCTGGCTCTATATTCCTTTGCCAAATTATTTTCTCTGAATAAAGTTCCTTCAGTTTTGGTTCACAATCATGATTGTAGCTTTAGCCATTTAAACATCATCTGATATTTTCATCATTTGACAACACTATCAGTTAATAATATGTTCTTGGATCATGCTCTTCCACAGCCTCTGCTGACATCTCACAAAATTGTATTATGTCTTTGCATGTATTTCTATTTAAATATTTAAGTTTTTCATTAGAGTTAGCAAAGGGGGTAAATCTACAGTAAAAATTACGTTCACTTTTAAATAAATCGTTCGACAATACTAGTTCATATTTAAATAATTTCACTTAGAACAATGAAAATTGCATCTGAACTGCATTTAGCCATCTGTTTATTGCGCATACAATTCCTGCTACACATTTGTACTTGTAGTTAGTGAGGTAAGTGACCTCCAGTCTTGCATTTTGAAAACAAACAAGCAAACAAAAACCCAAAAACCAAACCAAACAAAAACCCCAACACCCAAACAAACAAAAAACAAACAGAAGAAAGAAAAGGTTTTGGATACCAAATAAACGTGAAAAGACAGAACTAATTTGAGAAAAGGAAAGCCAGATTTTCAGTAGGGAGTGATATTTGATTCGTGTCTATTCCTGAATCTCAAACTAACACTTTTCTTATTTGCAGTAACTATACTTACATTTCGGTTTTGAGTTTTTTGTTTGACAAGCCATATCACTCACACCTTAATCTTGTAAATAAATGCCTCAGAGCAAGCTTTACTGTGAGGAATAGTTTTATACCTTGTTTTCTCTAATGACAGACAAACTTTGGGAGGATCAGGTAATCCTATGCAATATAAAACTTAATAGTATGTTCTACTGATATCTTCTCTATTAATGTAAACCAAAAATCCTAATATTGCCATGTCATTAGTCTTAAAAGTTCCTATTGTTCTATAAACCTTATCATCAATTTTTTTGACACACACAAGGTTGCAGTTAGATGTAGTCATTGATCTCCAAAAACAATTTGTATGTTCCCCTGAACAGGAACTCAGCAGCTCAGTAAACTATGGACTATATGGACTAAACAGTGGACTATTGAAACAACATGTTTATTCTTAATATTATTCTTCTGAAATACTGGAAAAGTTCCTTTCCCTTTACAGCTGTGGATTTGCAGCCTGTTCTGTGTGGTGACTGACTATATCTACTGAGGCAATAGAGGGCCTGAAGAAGTCCACAGAATGCTAATACTTCCATCCGAGTAGCAAGAAAAAGTTATGAAAAGTTTCTTTCACTGATTTTATGAATGGACATCCCCACTCTCCAGTGGGAGAGTTTTCTGTCCTCTTTTACATGGATCTATGGTTAGGATCTCCATGATGTACCTGCATTTGTGAATATGGATTGTGAGGCAGAAAGACAGGGCAGAACAGTCAAATGTTGCATGTGAAAGGGCTCAGGGAAACTTGTCTGGAGTCAAAGAAGTCAAGTAGAGAGCAAGGGTGTTTAAATGAATTGGGAACTGGGCACTGATGGCTTGCTTTTCTTCCCAAGTAACTGTTTACATTATTCCATTTTCCCAGCCACCAGAGTCCCAGTGCTACCGTGGTCTGGAGGAGCACTTAAGCCACTCATGAGCAACATGAAACTCAAAAGCCACACGCTGGTCATCTCTAGTCCTTAATACACACACAACATGGAATACTCTAGATCTCAGTAACAAAGAGGTGATCTAAAACATGCTAAGAATGACATGAAAAATTAAAAGGAAAGCTTGCTTTCATCACAAATATGAAAACATGGGGTTTAATCTCTACCTTATAAAAGACAGAAAGTTTAGTGATGCAAATAAGTTTCATTTTTTTACCTTGAAATTCCACTTAACAAAGGATTTGAAATGGGAAGTGAGGGTCAAAAGTTTTTTAGTTGAAGAAAAAATATCCATGAGACTGAAGAATATTAGTAATCTTAATCTTAAAATATCCATGAAAATAAAACAGAGGGATGGATATTGTTTACTTTAAAAACAATTTATTTTCAAGAAATACTTTCTGGAACTAATTTACTAAAACAATGTGACCTTCTCTCATTTTTTCCTTTTTGGAAAAAGAATAAGAATTTTCAAATAGGAAAAATATGGGCAGCTGAACTAGGGGAGAAGACATGAGGATTAAAGGGAGCAATATTCTCCAGCGTATCTTATGATGTCAAATATTTTCCAAAACCTAAAACCAAAGTTAACCAAATCCAGTCCTTAGGAACTAATCTACTGCCTCAAACAAATAATTGCAGACAATTGAAGGTGCTTGGCTAACATCTTACAAAACCAAGTTTTAGCGTAAACATTTTGTTTACCCACATTTCATAGTTTTCAGCCAGAAACAGGCAGACACCATTTAAGTCTCATCTCCTTTCTAACATAAAACAAAATATCGATTATTTTGTTTCTTGGGTGGGGTTTTTTTTTTCAGATCACGTAGTATATCTTGGTTTTTATCCAGTCTTGACTGAAAAAAAAAACCCCAAATAAGGTTGTAGTAGATTCTCAGTTGTCTTAGACATACAGTTCTACTGATTAAGGACCTTCAGGATTAAACATTGACTTTTGTTTTCCAGCCTGGATTTTTCTTTTTAGCTTTAGGAATACTGGAATCTGTCAGGCCTTTTCTGCTATGTTAAAGTTCATTTAAGTTCAAAAATCTCTTACGCACACACGTCCAAGTACCTCATTTTTTTCCCTCTTGACCAAATTAAGTTGGGCTATAAGACTTATTTCTCAAATGCCCAGTTGGTCCTGGCACTCTTTTCTGAACCCTTTTCACATGGAAGTATTTTTGACCTTTTGGCTTGCTGATATCCATAATGACAAGGTGATAACAACACAGACAGAGGTAACATACATTCATTTTTCTATTCAACAGCCCCCTAATTATAACAGCTATGTTCCTTCCCTAGAACATAGTATTGTGGGTGTGTTTTTAGTCATCACCTGAAGACCATTGTAGTGCATCTGGACTACAGGACATGGCTTTTTATCCTTTACACATAATCTACATTCATTGCTCTATGAGCACCCCTCCATTCAAGTTTTTTTTATTTTCAAATAGGCCCACCTGATGAAATGCCACAACGAGAATATCCTATAGAAACACAGTACCCCAGTATTTTCTGACCTAACTTTGTTTCTCTTGCAAATTTATCCAGCCATATATACAACTTATTAGCAAGAAAATATTGACACTAAAATGCACCTACAGACATCCGCATACAAGTTGCCTCTATTTATCTGACATAGACAATTTACTGTAAGTCCATTTAACATCTTCTGAATCAACAGTGTAGTGCGATTTCAGTATCCCATGATGTGATACTAAGGGCTGGGGAGGGAGAATCGATTTCCATATCTCTTTCTAACCACGTTGTCATAATATACTTATGCTTGAGATTTAAAAACAACAACAAAACCAACAAAATAATGTTTGTTTGGCATGGCATATTTTCACTGAGTATTTAAAGCTTATACTATCATCCCACAAGATTGCATTAATTAAGTCCCATAATGGCATTTGCAGGATTTTGACCATTAAATACAAGATGTAAAAACTTTCTTCAAACTTTCTGTTATCCTAAGTTGGCAAGGTTCAACAACTGAGAAGTAGTTATATATATGTAAGACAACAAATCCAAGTTATGGACTAAATTCTGACTACCCACTCATATAAAACACCTATTTGTCTCCAAACCTTTTAAACATTACCAATAATCTCAGTGAAATTTGCTCAATAACATCAAATTCACATACTGCTCTCAATGAGAGCACAATTTTTTCTGGGCATATTTGTAGCTTCAGGGTTTTCCACAATTCCCATTAATTTTGCCTGTTTAAAAATTGTTAATTGAACTAGAATTATCTCTATTGGATGGACCTTGTGGACAGAATCACTGTGAGCAGCACAGAAGGCCCATTATTTCCTCAGCAGTTTTAAGCTGAGACTGTCTAACAGCTCTTCAAGCATCTTTGAATTTTAAACTAGTGATCACGATACTGTGACTCTCCAGCCATGTGTTATCACTATTGATCTTGGAAACCATCCCTTATTTTCTTGACTTTTTTAATACCACCAGATCTCATTTGAAGTGTCATGTACCCAAAGAATACTTCCTACTTTGCAACGAGCCCAGACAGTGCATCTTCATATACATTCAAAGGTGAGGAACTTAACAGAGGTCTGCTTCATGCAGTGCTTAAGTACTACTTGAGAAATACCATCTAAGCAATACAGCTCACATTATAATTTTTCCCCAAACAAAGAAAACAGCCAACGTTAACATAATACAGGATATCAAGCACACAAACAAAAAATATACTGGTCACACACTATTCAGTTTGTCTCAGGAATGTCCTGTGTTGGCACACAGACGTTTGGAGACTCTCATCATGACCTTCTATTCTAAAGGTCTGCATTACTTCAAGGCTGTCAAACCCAACTTTTCTAGTGAAATACTCGAGGTGCTAACCACAACATACACGGTATTTGAGGAAACCATGTCTTCCATAAACAGTACTCTGTGCATGTAAGCACATTCTTTCTTTAAAGCACAGTTGACAGATCCCAACAAACACCAGGCATAACAATATCTTTAAGATTTCTTTTATTGCAAGTAATATTTTTTCTGCCATCAGTTTAAAGTGGAGACTAGTTCTGTAGAAGACATCTTGAGTATACGTTCACAGCAGCAACTCAAATTGAAATAGAACGTATGTATATTTTAGTTCTGTTACTCCTAAACACTTGAAAATTGGTGTTCAAATAGAAAAGAAAAAAACTATTACTACCATGAAAACTTACGCAAATGGAAAACCTGAGGCTTAGAGTAGAATCTTGCCTTTAAAAAATCCCGTGATTAAAATAAATTCAGTGTTACAAAGAGAATTAATAAACATAAAGCATTTAATTTGTAACTACTAATTAATACTATGACAAATAGACCATACTTCATGCTCTACTCTTGATGTACATATCATGTTGGTATATCTGAGGTATGCTGAGGAGGCATGGTGCCAGGAACAGGCAGTGATTTAGTTGTAGAATAGGTTTTCCTGCAATTTCAATGAAAAAATTACATTTCTGTCCTGTTTTTATGAAGAAAAGACTCAACAGAACCTTTATGCCCACAAAATTCTCATTTTTCATTAAATTCAAAGGAATCAAACTGAAGTCTCAGTCACAGAACTCCCACACAATAATCAAATGAACAGTCTAGCCATAATTATGAACAAAACTTAATGGAAGACTCCTGCTGCTTTCTTTGAATCAAGCTCTTGATTCCACAGCTGAAAAATAAGATTGAAGATCAGCTAACTGATCAATAGACACTACAGAGCTGGTTGCAACTGCCATTTGGAATACAATTTATGTCCCACAATTTTTCATAAATTCAGATATCCCTTCCAAATTTGCAGTTGTGCATCATATGCACCCTTGGTAGGCTGCAGACAGATGTGCCTGTCCCACCTGCAGTATGAACCATCAAGCAGAGTGATATTAACACGGTCTGGAGCCCAGCACCTCAATAGGTTCAGCACTGGTCTCAAAGAAACTGTTCAGCTTTGTGACCTAACTTTAGCTTATGTAGCCAATTCCTCATGAGTGGCACCTGTCAGCATGGACTGATAGGGCATATACTTTGAAGGATCTAAAAAAGTAGATTTCAACTTTTTAAAGACAATTAATTCACCAATCTCTTTTGTATCCTCCTTCAGTAAGTTAGAGGTTAGAAAATAAATTTGCATTTTGAAAACAAACTGGAAGAAAAAAAATCAGCAGACTAGGATTTTGAGGTGAGGAAGATATTAAACATACATGACATCACACAGCAAATTTCAGCACAGCAAACATCAATATATGACACCATGCATCCATTTCTGGGAACCAAAACTAACAAACTTAAGTTTTATGGAGATACCAATACTTCCTAACAGCTAGACATTTCAAAGCATCCTACTTTCAAAATTCTGATTTTTATGCTGTGCACCAACAGTCAATGTAAATCGTCCAAAACCAATCTATAAGAACACTGTTTATGTTGAAAATGAATCTGATCAGGGAGGATGTTAGGGAATGATGTTTTCCAGAGGATATCCTATCTATTATTTAAAGCAGGTGCTCTTAGACGTCTTTGTTCAGAATATAAACAAAGATAAGATATTTAAAGTTCACTGAATACAAGCATGAAAACCTGAACAAAACACAGAATGATAAATGTTGACTTTAATGACTCTGAGTGTATACTTTTAAACTGGCAAGAGACATTTTTTTACATCATCTTATGCTGGGTTTTCTTTCAAAAGGACACTGGGTTCTTAATAATTTCGGTTGTGCTACGGTAGAAAAACAAATCCATTCAGTAGCTACTTTGAGTAAAGATGATTAGAAACACCTAGAAATTTAAAAGTTTCAACAGCATCGTTGTAATCTCCTTTCAAAATCTTGGTCAAAAGGAAATATTACTGCATACTTCTTCAAATCTGATGATCACAGTTGGTGGCATCTCCTCTCATTCTAATTGTCATGTATTAGAAAGGAGCTAAGTCAAACCCCACAATTTTTTCCCCAGATAAAAAAAAAAGTGTCTGATATTTGCCTATTCTTAAACTGCTAGACCAGGAAAAAAAAATTATATATATATATATATACATATAATATATATATGATACAGACATGCATGGCCCCTTTCAACCAAATAAACTTAAACATGACCCCAACTAAAGATGGAAATTGCATCACTGATGAACAATGATGGACACAAAACAAAGTATGGTTTATCAATATTAAACTAGTTTTCCTAATTTAGCTTTCAATTACCAGCTTATGAAGTGGAAGAGTAATACAAAAGAAAGAGTTTTATAAAAATCCCATAGAACATCTTGTAGCATCACACTACAATTTAGTGTGGTCTAGTCCACTCCCTAACTCAGAGCAAGGCCAACCTAGATCTGTTGTGAAGGACTTTGTCCACACCAGCTGGAATATTCCCAAGGCAGGAAATTTTGCAGTGACTCTGGGAAATCTGCTCTAGGGCTGACCACTATCATGGTGGAAAAGCATTTTCCTAGTATGTAAATGTGATTTCCAGTGCTCCACCTTGCATCTGTTGCCTCTCTCCTATCACTGTGTACCTTCCATAAGAGTTTGGCTCTGTCTGTTGTACACCTTCCTGGTAGGTAGTTGAAGACAGAAATTAGATCTCCCTTCAAGGGTGAACTAACCCATGTCTCTCAGTTGCTCCTCATGTACTGTGCCCTCCTGCCCCCATTTGTACTGGACTTCCTCCAGTATGTCACTGCCTGTCTAGTATGGGGGAGCCAGAAACTAGACACAGTGGTCCAGATGTGGTCTCACCAGTGCCAAACAGATGGTAAGGATCACTTCGCTGGACCTGCTGGTTACTTTCTTACTAATGTAGCCAGGACGCTGTTGTCCTCCTCTGCTGTCAGGCAACACTGCTAGCTTATGTTCTACTTGCTTACCACGACCCTGCATTTTTTTCCCCAGAGAGTTGCTTTCCATCCAGCTGGTCTCTAGCTTGTCCCACTGCATGGGTTTTTTCCATCACAGGTTCGGGACTTTACATGTGCCTTTTTTGAACTTGATGAGGTTTCCCACAGGCCAGTCTTCAACCATGTCAAGGTTCCTTTGAATAGCAACCCTGCCCTACACCATACTGAATGCTCCCCCTATTTTGTACCAGCATAAAATTGCTGAGTCAGACACTTTCTCACTGTCCAGGTCATTAATAAAGGCATTGAACAGTGTATTTCAAGCTCACTTAGAAAAATTACCATGAGGTTCATCTCTACAATGTCTTTGGGCAAGATTTGGACATCATTTCCTAAACAAATTCAAAATACTTCTAACAACATTTACTGAGTAAACAAGAACAAACAAGAATCTAATAATGTGATCTAATCTGACTAACAACTGTTGTTAGCTTCTTTATTTGAAGAGTCATTCCTATCTGTACAAATTCAAAAAGGAGGGCAGGTCAGTATCAACAGTACAATAACCAAAGGCACTACAACCAGAAGTTTGGAAGATTTGGGCCTTAAGAGTTTCTGCCATGTTTTTGAACATGTTAAAGGCAGTATGGTACATCCCTGCCTCCCAGCATTGCAACTCAAATACTGCTATGTTTAACAATAAACAGAATAAGAAAGTAGTATGGGTGTTAGAATCCTAAAATGTTCAAAAATTGTTACTCACAGATGTTGACGTACTTCACACACTCTTGTATAAGGGAAGCAAGGAAGGGGGGAATCCCATTGAAATCATTTGGGTTTGGTATTGATGTCCATGAGATCAGTACTGGTCTGGAGAATCTTCAGTTCCCTGCCCACACTGCGTAACAAGTCAGAAGTAGAGGTGGCTCTTGGAAAAAAGTCAGATATGTCAGATCTCAGGGTTTATTACTTAACAGACCCAACTGTCCAGTTCCACCCAGGTACCACCATACTGTGAGATGAGGACATTCTCTTTCATGTTATTTCTGACATGCTTTCCACAAGAACATGTTTCAGGAGAGGCTTTGACAGAGCTGAAGGAGATTATACGTGTGTTTCATTTGGTCACTTGCTTTTCAAAACTTGCATGAAGTTGTATCTCCTTTCCTGAGTCAACACTGAATATTTATTCAAGCCTCTCCAGCTTGCTCAGAACCTAAAATACAGATTTCTTGTGAAAGACCTATTTCTTTTCTTAAGTGCTTCATTTTTTCTTATTCCTTTTCCTTTCTTCTTTTATAAGAATGGGTTTAAAGAAGTCATTTTAAATGAGTAAAAGATGGTTGGGACAATCAAAAGATACTAAATATTAAAACACAGGAAAGCCCTAAGGTTGACCATAGTATAACTGTACAAAATTCAGTGAAACAGAGTACCATTCCATAGAAGAGCTCTTAGAAAGTAAAGGAAGCCTGGAGAAAAAAAAATGTTGGAAAACATATGCCTTAGGAAGAAGAAGAAAAATTAAAAAAAAAAGCCAAAACCCTAGTAGCAACAATGATAATGGCTTTAACAAAGAAAAAGGGTTTTCCTCTATGTACTGTTTGTTGCCTCACTATTTTTTTTTTTCAGAACTTTTAACTCTCCCATGCAGGCCATACTTTTAGCATTGCTATATTTAATTTTGCACATGTAATAATGTCCTATGTTTGAGTCTACCCAGCTGTCTAAAGCATGCTGTGTAGCTGGGAACTTTCCCCTATTTATTGCCTCAGAGATTATTCAAAAGAATTGTAAAACTTCTGCCAAGTGAACTATATTTAAAGGGGAACAGCAAAATGAGGGTAGTAGCAATACTTTGATCTTTAATTAATGGCTCAATAAGGCTGTAACTTCAAGATCCTACCTTGTCCTGTCTAATGAAAATGTCCTCCTACAGGCTCGATACATACTTCGATGACCAAGGATGTGCCTTAGAAAGGGAATATACAAAAGACAGCAAAAACACTCAGTGAAAGATAACAAAATTGTAATTAAACAGTAGTTACAGGCAAACAAAGCTTTAAAATCTTAATAGCAAATTTATTTCTAAAACCATAAAGATTAGCTGACATTAATAGTATAATTAAGAATGAAGACACCAAAACACCACTACAGATTAAGAACTGTTTGAAATATATATATTGTTCTGTTTTGCGGGAGTGCTTTTTTATGAGATGAAAATCCTAAAGTCCCACCCAGTTTCAGTAAAGTCTGTTTCATCTTTCAATGATCACATGCAAAAGATGTTGAACATGTCTTCCATACAACTTTTTTTTTTTTTTTAATTAACCATAGTAGCAGCAGTAGCTTTTCCACTGTGGCATTTCCCAGATTCAAAATTAGTTCTCTTCTAATAGGAACATTCAGAAACAAATTGCTTGATAAATCAGATATTGGGCAACCAAAACAGTCTTTGAAGATTAGGAAGGCACAATCTTTTCAAGAGAAATAAATCAGTCAGGCACTGAGTAGATACATCTGCTGTTATCTAACCAGAAAGAAACAGGAAAAGTTAACACAAGGGTTGTGGACCTCTTGAGCAGAGAGGAACCAGCTGGTATTCTGTATGAAGAAAATTCAGCCACTGAAATTGTGGGAATGGGTTTGTCTGCTTCAACTAAGACATGTTTACCTTAAACCTCAGAACTGTCCTGTTGAGGCTGCTGGAGAAGAGGGCCATGGCATTTAAACCACGTAGCCTGACATACTGAGGTGTCTCAGTTATTAGCTGAGATCCCCTGAACAAGGAGCTTCACTAATCTGAAGGGAGCCCGTCTTTCACCCTCACTATTTAGGCATCTAATTTTGGCCAGCTTTTAGTTTGCTAGTACAACACCTCCCTAAGCAGCAAAGAGTAGGAGGACAAAAACCAAAACACCCATTCCTAATTGAATTTCTGGGCCGTGAATAGAAGGATTGCCAGAATGTCAGATAATGACTACTATCAGTAGACCTTATTACACTAAAAAAACTAGTATATCCTCATGATTGTCTCACAGAACCAACCAAAAACCCAGACTTGTTTGTGATAACATAATCAATAACAAGGAATATTAATATAGTTTTAATGAAGACATGACGTGTCAAGCTGATAAAGCTTCAGCTGAATTCATTAGAGACATGGTAGAAAAACAAGTTCTTCCAGTTCAGGCCATTTTCTCTCATTTTTCTTTGGCAAATTAGTTATGCCTTGCTGGTTGTTTTGCATAGCTGCCAAGCTAGTTTTCATGCAATATATTATTGTACTTTTCAGTATGTGCAGTGACTTACAGTACCAATATCTGGCAAAATATATAGTGTGAAAAAGAGGGGTTTGATCATCTTATTGATTGAAAGGAAATTCAATATTAATTCATTTATCATTTTCAAGATACAATGGCTATTGTGGCCAATAGGTCACTGCATATAACTCAAGAAACTTTGGTTCAGTTCCAAGCTCAGACCAAATCTTCCTTTGAGCTATGTTCTTTTAAATACAGTTTAATGTCCTCAGAGGTGCTATTAGGGCAATAAAGTTATTGCTTGTGAGGTACCTAAATGCTATAGTTACTGACCAAAATGTTTGGATAGCAGGGGTTATGCAAGCACATTGATACACAACCATGTTTGTCAAAGAAATCTGGCACTGAAACAGCTGCAGGTTTGTTTTCCTATTTTTCAACATCTTTTCATTTTCTAACCTTCATCAAACTGATTCACTGTAACTGATTCAACAGAGTCCCATAAGTCTATCCTAATTGGTTAATAGAGATAAGCATACTGCTGTGGTGACAAAACAAAAACTGTAAGTGACAATAACAAGTAAGTTTTACAAAAAATTTTTACAAAAGTTTTACTCTTAAATCAAAATGCAAGAGGAAAAAACATTGTTGCCTAATTCTGGGAGTGAATGAATACTAACGTAAATACAAATATGCTGCAAAGACCTTAAGATTCAAACATCTATGAATTCAAATCATCCTGAATGAAGTCACTGCCTTGCAGGGACACAAGACCATAATTTGTTCTATTGAGCAATTATTTGTTTCAGATTTTTATTCCATATACTACATCTTAGCTTGCATTGATAGCTTAGAAAAACTTCTATGCAGTTTATATATAAACTATGTGTAACAACTAGGAAAATGGCCACATTTCATAAACTTTTCTGAAATCCCTCTTAATAAAAAAGAAAACATAAGCAGCTTCCCTATAAACTGGAAACTGCAACTTGGAAGCTGACATGTACTTCATTCCCTCTCTCCCCAATGGCTTTAGTATAGCTCTACATGCATAGACAGAAACCTGAATCTTGCTTCTCTGGAAACAAACATGTTTAGTTTAAATAAAGACCACAAGGCATCTAGCCAGGATCAAGAAGCTTATTCATAACTTAGAAAACATCTGGATTAGTACCATGTCTAATCTACTGCAGGTGCTGGTCCTGCCCAGAATCCCTACCCAAGCGCCCTGTGTGATGCAAGCACAGTGCAGGGCAAGGTGGATGAGACTTCCTCTCACCCTGAAGTTGAAACATCTCATCTCAAAGAAGTTGGGATATATTAGTGATCCATCTGCCACAACGGGTTATCAAATGGCAAGTTCAGCATTCATTATCAGGTGGCTTTTGTTTTCCCCAGGAAAATAAATCTGGAGACTATCAGTTAAATTTAGGACACTTCACTTCTGCAACTAAACCCAACAAAAGATCAAACACAATGCACAGGAGACTAGCTCACACATAGGAACATTTAACTAAACTTTCAAACCGCTGACGTTTTGCCAGCATTTTTTTTCTTGCCAAAGACTGAACCCTTCTTCAGAGAAACCTATTACCTGCTGTTCGAAAACATCCTTTGTGTAGGGAACCCAGCTATTTATTTGGGTTTTTTCTGCTCTGTGTTTACAGTTCTTAACATAATAAGAAACCATGACTGGTGGTTCAAGATGTTACATTGTATGGATAGTCAAATAAGAAAGACCCTACTGTTCTCTTGAGGAAGAGCACCAATACTGGAAGAAAAAGCAATGGACAAATTACATTATTTGTATAAAGGTATGGGTCATGGACATTCCTCAGTATACCAGGCAACTGATTACATACAGTCAGCTAGCAAATGAAAATTAGAAGTAACAAAATGAAGTAGCAGCATCAGATACTGCAACTAAAAGTAACAAAACATGTTTTCAAAACTAATGATCCCCAAACCCTCTTTCTAGTAATTATTTAAACAATTGAAATGCATAAAACTGCAGTAACTTGAAAAAAAGGGAAAATCTGAAATATTCAATAGGGGAAGAAAAAGTCATTCTGTTTGAGAATTGAAAAAAAAAAATTATTTTCTACATAGTTTTATGTTCAGCTGTAACTAAAATCCCTCTCCTTTTCCAGTAAATAACTTTTTTTGACAAAAGCTATAAAACAGATGCCATTCACACATGCAACTATTCAGCACACTGATATCAAAACTACTTCTGTATACAATGGCAGTAAAAGAGCTTCTCTATTGTGAAAGACCCTCTTTCTCCTCCCCACTTCTGAGCTGGACTTTTAATGAGTGGTGGAATAAGCAGTAGTATGATCTACCAACACACAAATATCTTCTTGATAAAAGGAATAATTTTACCTTCCTTCCTTTTATGAAGCGCATAAAAAAATACACTTTTATTCAGTATTTTTCATATTCTCTTTCCACACAATGAAGACATGAATATAACAACAAGTTTAGAGAGAAATAATAGTTTTGATAAGCAAGTCACACCAAAGCTGATAATGACAACTAAACACTGTTAAGTAATGAGCCTCCGATTGCTAAGGGTCCAATGGAGCTTAGAAAATCTTACTGATATTCCTTTGGTGCACGTGAAAGTGTGGAAGAGAAGGAAAAGAGAAAAAAAATAAGCGAGAATGCAGAGGTATTCCTTTGCATGCAAGGAAATAATTTTTAAGATCAATTCTGTGTTGAGAAGTGGATAATAATTTATGTGTTCATGATTATATACTGTTTGTCTTTGACACAAAGTACTAAGCCTTGATATACAGTCAGGAGTAACTTTTATCTGTGCTATCCAATCCAAAATCCTTGAGCAGTTTACTTAGTCCTACCTGGGTTTCCTCATTGAGGGTGCAGCTTGATTTGACCTGTATTAGAGCCTGGCCACTAAAAGTTTTGTAGTATAGATACAGTTTGAGGACTTGGAATGAAACAAGGAGCAAAACCAACCATACGGTCATACCCCTGCGATTAACATGAAAGATTAGGTATACTCTGCCTTCAGCTTTAACTAATTGCCTTTTCAGGGCATCAGTCTTTGGAGGAAAACAGATCAGAATAACATTAATGTGCCAAGGATATACTTCTGCTATCTCTACAGTAGGGATGTGGTTAACCAAATTAGAAATTCAGAAAAGAAAAATTAATCCTGTGCTCTGCACAGATGTTTGCTAAAATTATTTTCCAAGTGTTCTATTTTCTAGTTCTCCAGAGTAAATGTTTAGATTTTAATTACTCTATCAAAAGTGGTTTTCCCACTTCAGCACTCATAGTTCATGCAGCATACATGGAACTTAGTCTACAGCTGAGTTCCTTTACTGCTGAACATAGAGGGTGTGTAGCATAAAGGAGTCACCAATAATTCCTGTAAAGCTACTGGTGCTTTTATTATGCTAGTGGTAGAGAATAATTAGGTCATTCATGTATTTTACATTTCTTGCCATATGTGAGCACTTACCAATCCTTGAATTGTTTAATACATTATGCCAAACATAAAGACTTCCCCTAATCAAAGCCTGAAAAGGTACACATACACATTTTGCATGCAGGTGGAAAAAAAAACCAAAACCAAAACAAATAAAACTGACAAACCACCAGGTCATGCAACAGTCACAAATCAGAAGATGGCTGGAAGCAAGGACGGTAAATCCTTGTTCTGGATGTCTATTAGCTCTGTACTTGCTTCTTATCCTCAACAGAGTGCAGCACTGCAGAACACGAGACATGTCCAGCCAGTAGTTCACAATAAACAGATGCCATTTAAGATGTGCAACAGAGAAAAACACAGCGTACTTTATGCAGTCTTGGAAGAATGATTTAATCTAATGAAGCATGTCTATTTTTATTGCATTTGTTTTCCATGGTATTTCTATCACCTTTATTTTCTTAATATTTAAATAAAGTTAATTGAAAGCTTCAGCAAGGTATTTTTCTGTGTGCACCGAAAATTGGCAAATGAGAGGTTCCATATGCATTGTCACATCTGTCTAGAAATTAGTCAGCTTTACCACTGTTCAAACTTCTGAATTTGACTTGTCCTATAAGGTTGAAAATATCATATTCCCATGTTATTTCTACTTTTTTTCTTTTAGCTGTCCAACAGCTAAACAAGGCATTGTAAACAAAGAGGAAGTTTGTGGACAACCTGAGAATTAAGCACAGACCCTCAAAGACATTTAAAAGGATTCACTTATATGTCACCAAATATTTCCAAGTGACCAAGCTGGAGAACTTGTAGCTAGTTCATTTGGGTCAGGGAGGATGTAAGGACTGTTACTTCTTAATAATTTTATTCCACTCAAGAAGGTAAAAAATTCACAACAATTCACACTCACAAAAACAAAACCAAAAAATCCCCTTGTTTGTCTTACTATCTTAGAGGGTCCCCCACACACATAAGTAGGAAGAATAAAAGGTAAAAGGTAACTAGATTTTGCTGACTCTGCAATTGCAAAATGACTATTTTGTAAGTCCATATGCTATCACTTCCTCTAAATAGTGGATGGCAAGACCAGCAGAACATGCTACAGGCCAAACACCCACAGCCACAGCTATGCAGCTTATCAGGAGATTGTTTTGCCTCCAGGCCCCTTCCTGACATGGGATTTAGCAGGGCACACAGTCGAGGACCAGGTCAGGGTGCACCTTCTGTATAATGCTGACACAGCCATGGTTTCCTGTCCTGCTACTAATCTCTGTGTAATCTGAGGTTCTCTGCATGCTACAAGAGTATTTATTAGCAGACTTGACTAGGAGTCAGACTGCTAGGACTCTGAATCAAAATTAGCCAGTTTTCTTGAGATGTCTCCCAGAAGCCCATCACTTCTGCACGTCCAGACTGCTGATGGTTGTCCAAGCTAGCACACAGGAAATGTGGTTGCACATTGCTATTTCAAAGAGAAGTCAATGGGCAGAAGACACTTTGGAGCACCTGTTCTCAAGCTAGCCACTATGATAACAGAGTCAATTACATGTTCATCCTTCATTCAAATTAAGGAATTAACTGTAGACTAAGTATTCTTGAAGCAGATCTGTTTTAGTGTTTCTGGACTCAGGAAACTACTATTCCCTCACTAGCAAGACAAGTGTGATCAGCAGGAGCAACTGAATTTCGTAACACAGCATCTGATTTTTCTAGTGCTAAGGGTCCGGACTGTTATGGTCCTGAGGTGGCAATGGGATTGACAAAGTCCTTTCACTTCTGAAAAGAATGTAATTGTCTCCATTTTTGAAATCATGACACATTCCAATGATACTAAGTCAGGGTGCTGACAACTCCAGTGAGCAGACTGACTTTTTAAGCAGCACACATCTGAACCACATGAGAGTTAACAGCACAGGACATCATGCTTCATCAGTTCCAGATGTAACTAGTGGTTCTGTCCTGTTTGAGTTTATTACAGTGGAACTAATAATGCAAAATTTTGTGTTCTTCCTTTCCCACAGGTACACTGCAAAGAATTCTCATTACATTGTGTCCTTCCACTCACCCCAAGAGGGGAGGTTATTGTTGTTTTGGGGGGAGAGTGGTTTGTTTGGTCTGCTCACTCAGTGCTCACAGCTTTGTGCGATTCTGCAATAGTCATGCTCTCTGCAATACCAAACCAACAGAGCTCTTCTGTCTGCATCACAGTGCAGAAAAGAGGAAGGTAAGAGATAACAGGCTTACCAATTTCTCTGGCATTATTCATACGAGCTCCCTTAGGAGCAACCACTGCACATCAGGCATAAGAACTGAAGAAGTACACACTGTACCAGTACTAGTTTCCATAGCAACAGTAGTGAAACATTGCACTTTTCCAGTTTTGGAAAAACATTCCCAGTTTCCTCCCAATCTGATGGTGCCATTAGAAATGACAAAACACTTTCTCAGTGTCAGCTTGTTTTGTACAAACATTTCTTTATAATCATAACCAGATAGTGTGGAGATTGTCCTATTTGACAAGGTTACTCTGGTGCTCGGTCTCAAGAGCCCCAAAAGAAAACTGTTCAAAAACGCAATGAGCAGACAGGCAAGACAAAAAGTACTGTCATTCACCAGCTCTGCAGCAGGCCTAAAGGGACCACCGTAGCATTCTTTCATTATTTTCACAGGCAGCAGTGAGAGGCTGATTTGTCTTGCAACATTGTGCTAAACTCATCCATTTGAAGTTTAAAAAAATGATGAGTAAGTGAAACTCTACACACAGCATTTTGTGTACTTCTGCAGATGAGGCTTGAACAGTAATTGTTCTAAATACAGAGGTTTGTGCTTGAAGTCTCAATAATCCTGACAAAAAAACAAGAAATCACCTTTTATTTTTCAAGAAGAACCATTTTGGGAAAACGTCTGAAGCACACAATCATCCCACCACTGAAGAACACCTGAATGCCAGCTGATATTTCAGCATACCTGCTAGCATTTTGGGAACTTGTAAGCCCCAGGCAGGCCTAACTCATGTTGGATGGAAAGGTACTTGTTACAGCAATGTTAGAAGATACTTAGTCGAGACTCCTTAGCATAATTAAGCAGTTAGATCAACCCACCCAGGATTCCCCAAACCTGAAGAAGCTTTAACAAAAAAAAAAAAAAAGAGAGAACCAACAGAAGAAAGGAAAACTTGCTGTAGTTTCCCCATATATACACAAGATGTATATACAAGTGGTGTCATGTGTATGACACTGCTGATATCAAATGACCACCAATAAACATGTGGGATGAAGTACTGTCATTCACAAGTCAGTCCAGTCTTCCCGAGACGAATTCTCAAGTTTTGCCATTGTAACTCCAAATATATAAATGTATATTTAAAGACAAGATAATAAAATTAGAAAAAATATATTCATTCTATTTCAACTGTTTAATACAAAGGGAGACTTGCAAGTAGCAAAAGATATACTGCTGCATTCAACATTCCTAACAGGCAACAAAACAAGGAAGACACACCTACCCTAGGTAGCTAGGATATCTCCTATACTCAAAATAATTGCCACATGACTATATACCAGCTAATGTGGTCAGTCTCAAAGTGTTTCAGACTTAATCTGAAATCAAGTGTCCCTGTTCAGTTAGTACAACAATTCCTTAAAGCCCTGGTGTCAGTTTCTATAATACCTGTACATTAAATTGAATGAAGGCCACATTGTGTGGTTTATACAGGCTTATGAGTTCACAACAAAAAGTGTCATGAGTATACACATATGTGAATCATTATGGGACTGTCTGAGGCAAAGCTAAGGCTTTTTCTTCCTTCACATCTGTCACATGACAGTGAAGCCTTCAGAAATTTCTCTGAATGAACTGCTGTTTACTCAGACTGGGTAGGAAGAGTTTTGCATAAATGAGCCTTTTATTTTAAGCCAAGCAATATAATGACCATGACAAATCTAACAGAAAATTTAAGGACTGAAAAGATCTTACAAGCAAGCTCTGGTTCTTCTGGGTCATTGTGGTTGGGTACTTTCAAATAATATAAGGTTTCCTACTTCTCCAAAACCAGAAATCCAAATTTACTTTGAAGATTTTGAGATTATGGACCCACAGACCAAAAAAACATCTCAAGCCTTGTCAAAGAAATTATAATTATGTCAGTTTCCTCACTGGAGTGGGACAGAAAAAGAAACTTTTCAAAACATTTCTTCTGTTTTCTAAATCAAGTTTGTTTAGTTTATGGCCCCCCATCTTTTCTGACCAAAGTCAGAAATAGTGAGACCTCCATAATTCATGGTATTTGAAAGCCTGTACATGGCATATGCTAACCTACAAGCACAATCAGAAATGAAGAAAAGGGTGGTTTTAATTTCTTAATTAAAAAAATGGCAACACTGTTTTGATGTGTATACACCTGATCAGTTCCTGAGAAAGTGACCAAGAGTACTGCCTATGCAAAATAACCCACTTATAAAATCATATAGTCATCATATCATTTTTAAAATGAGAATATTTTGTTACCATCAGTTAATTGGTAAGGCCACAATTATCTTATTTCATTGCTTTTCCATACGCAGTAGACATGCAAATTGGTTACCGGACACCAGCACGTATCAACTGAAAAAAAACCAACCCAAAACTCAGAAACATTTGTAAGATGACAAAATAGATTAGGCCATAGGTTTACTGTCCCCACAGTAGTCTAGAGAGCAGCTGAGATACCAGTATTTAAACACAGTATGTTTTTACATTTGTTACAGTTTTACAGATTATTACAGTTAGGCTAGGTAGTGAGAGAAATTGTTTCAAAGTTAGATACAGTGACTGCAGTAACTTGCCCTACCATCCACCTTCCTGGTGCCCAGTTGCTGATCATTTAACACCATGCTTCCACTAACTGTTATCAGCACCCCATATTTCTGTCATTCAGCCTCCATCTTCATTAATCTAAGGACAATGATAATAACGAAAGTGTAACTCTTCATGATGAGGCAGCCCTAGATGAAATATATAGTCTTTCATCTCCCCTTCCTGATAGGTGGTCACGATACTTTTTTAAATAAATAAAAAGGCTCTTTGAACATATTTCAGTGACTGTTCTGATGAGAATACTCCAGTATTCTGATCTCAGAGGATTCTTCCTCGGTCTTCTATGAGAATAATTTTGCACTCTTGATGACCAGAAAAGAAGACACAAGGAATTGTGAAGTTTGCATTACTGAATTAGGGATTTAAACAAAACCCAAGCAAATTAATTGTTGAGGATTACAACAAGCACTGGGAAGAGTCGTCAGTAGTCTAATCTTCCGTTCAGCCATTTCTTCTGTTCTTCAACTCAGTGTAATTTTGGATAATGAGACAGTGACTGATTCTACAATTAAAAAGAAAAAACAAACAAAAAATTACACAAATGAGTGTGTTGAGTAATTCTTATCTTTTATTTGATTTTAGATGAAATTATACCTGACTTTAAGAAGAGAAACACTTTTCCAAGAACAAAAAGAAAGATATATTTTTTATATATATATATAGTTTCACATACCATATGGTATAACGTTATGCTAGCATAAAAACAAAGTTAAAGATACTGTCTTTAAAAGTCAAATGGACACTGATAACAAGTGGACATATATTCACACTTTATCCCAATTGTGTCAATTAGATAATCTTGAGTAGAATGGATGTAAAAAGTAAGCTTAACTGCTTACAATAGTTTCCATTTGGTTGAAGAAAGGTCAGATTAATTGGGTCTTTCCTCCAATTTCTGCATCTTTGAATCACATCTTTTAAGAAGAAGGTATAAACAAAAAGAAAAGCATTTACTCAGTGTTGAAACCTCACTCCAACACTTGTGATTTAAAGCTTTGACAAACTTCTTTTGTATTCCTCTACATTTAAGACCCATCTATACTTCCATCATTTCAGAAATCCTGAAGTCAGCAGTTCAAAGTGGGTTATTGAAAGTTTGCTACTTTCCTCAGTCTGAGAACTGTCACAATCTTCTTTTTAGTAATACATGTTAAACTGCAAAAAAGGAGTACATATTTACATGTACTAGGCCTAAGACAAAGATTCAAAAGATAAGATGTTTAGCATTCTAAATTTTTTATTCCAATAGATAATCTTAAGGTCTGTTCAGTTGTATGTTTCCAGATCTTCAATTTCTAAGCTGATTTTAAGCTGCCACTTGAAGGACCACTTACCACTTTAAAATCACGCAGCAAAGATATGAATACATCTCTTAGCACCCTCCCTTTGAATAATGCCATGCAATGTGCCACAAAGAAGGGCTTCACTTGAGGTAGCAGATCATTATTTTTGATTGTTACATATGTGGGCAATAACACAAACATGTTCTTTTCACCAAGATGAGGTATTAGGTTAATTCCTTTCTCCACACAAAGGCACCAGCAGTCCTTTTTTTTAGTATATGGATTTTGTCATTCCTGCCCTTCAATAAGCTCATCCATCTGTCAGTCTTGACTTCAAGAAGAGATTGTTCAAACAAGTGGTTTAGAGTGGTAAATAACTCCAAAATAGAGGGTTCCATACCTGGCTGTTTCAACTTCTCCTCATATGACCTCCTTCCTAACCATGTAAACTTTCTTTGCAAACAGACAAAATGTGACATAGACACCCCCATCTTAAAAGACAGAAAGTTTTGAAGACATGCAAGGATTCAGATTAAGGAATTGCTGATGCTGCTTTCCATCAGTGTTCACGCAGCACCCCTTTGTCTCTGTTCGCTCTCACAGAACAGATCCTTGAGCAAGGGAAAGGAGTGACATTTTAAAAAAATTGGACCAGAATCATATCTGTTGGAACTTTGTGGGGAACGACCTATAAAAACTGATTGCTCACCAGAGTGAGTTTATTTAGGCTGGATTTTGGAATAGGAAAGATTAAGAACCTGTGTAGTTTATTACTTTACTAGAAAACTCTACAGGACAGTTAGAAAACAGAGCTGAAAGACCATTCCCATTGCTTCTGTTTATACAACAGCTGAACAGTTTTAATCCTTCTGCACAGAAAGCAGGTTCTTTGTGTGGGTACTAGGAAGCAAACAAGCTGCCAGCATGAATCTGGATTGTCAGGGTGAGCAATGAAGAAAGCACTCTCTTAATTTTCATGGGAAAAAAAACAATGAAAGATAGAAAATTGCAATTAGGCTATACATAGTTATCTATGAACTGGTTGGTGGAGAAATTTTTCCAAAAAATGTGTCATTTCATTTGGGATTTCATGTTATTTGGGTAAGAAAGTCCATTAGAAGAACTGCAAACCTTCCATTCTCTTAATTATTCAGTTATACAGTTACTGTTTAAAAGGCTGCTTTCAGAAGCTAGCCAGCAGTTACTAACAATAGTTACATAGTAAATTATGACAAGAACCTGCTCTTTTTAGGGGATTTCAGTTCTGGTTTTAAGTGTAAAGACATTTAGACACAAGAGGAAACTACAGAAGAATTTTCAGACAAAAAAAAGTTACACATACAAATATTTAAAGCAATGAGAGGATGATAATTTTACAACAGAGCATAGAGAGATCAAGTGATCTCTCTAAGGTCACATAGGTGAAGTGAAGCACAGCCAATGATTTTCTGTAGTCCTTGAATCCCAGGCTCACCAAGACTTGTTTAGTCTCTATCTGAAAGTCAGCTTTAGCATTTTTTGCATCTTACCAAATTCTCATCTGTCCAATACTCTAAAGGATATAATTAGATTGGCAGTGCCAGATGCAAACAAGAAACAGTGAAGTCTTACGTACTGTTTTCTCCCAGCCTCAAAACAACTTTGTATAGGTCA
This sequence comes from Haliaeetus leucocephalus, assembly GCF_000737465.1. Taxonomy (NCBI): domain Eukaryota; kingdom Metazoa; phylum Chordata; class Aves; order Accipitriformes; family Accipitridae; genus Haliaeetus; species Haliaeetus leucocephalus. Next base: position 244,870 of record NW_010972477.1, on the reverse strand, counting down.
ATGGTCATAGTGGCTGAGCGGCAGTGAGTATGACAGTGTTACATTGTCTCAGAGCAATGAAGTTATTTTTTTAGACTTTTTCTTTTTAAAATATTATATTTTGCAGAATTTAAGCAAGCCCAGGCTCATACAGTTATCCCGAATAGCAGAGCTCATAATTTGAAGTTTCTGTGATCATGATTTCTATACTACTCATTAGCAGAGAAGCCATCCATGTTTGCTTTACCATACTAGTGACAGGTAATTAGAGCTCCTACTGAAGTGGGTATTTCTATCAACTTATTTTATAACAGAGCACATCCAGTGGGACTCCACTGCTGTTTACACTGCAAAATGTCTTTGACAAGACCCAAGTGCAAAGTCTGAAATAATACAGCAAGGGCAACACAGCAGTATCTCACAAGCACAAATTCTGAAATAATATAGAAAGGGCAACAGTGTGCCTGAAGTACATTAAAATTTACAACTCAATCGTCTTAGCAGTCATATCCTGTGTTGCATTGCTGCTCTACAGACACTCAGGCAAGAAGGGGGAAGAGAAGATAACAGCAAGATGGAAATGCTAATAACCAGCATTATTAATGTCATTGCTAGAAAAAAATCAGGTGACATTCACTGAACCCTTTATCTAAAATAGCAAGCTCCATGAAGAAGATTCATGCTGGGTCAAAAGAAACCACATAAATAGTATCTTGAAGGTAGTTTAGCTGTGCAAGGATACACCTGACAAGGCTCCACTGGGAAGTGTGTCACAGCAAGATAATATTCTAGTACACATTTTGTTAATATTTAATCATTTTAATAATTTAATTTAAAATTCAAGTGTTTTGCATAAAAGGAAAATAATGAAAAGGGACTACTCTCAAATAATCAAAAGGAGGTTTTAAGATAATCACATCCTACTAACACTTGTGAAAGGAAGCATGTCTCTCAGGTATATGCTTCCTATTTTCTTTATTTTTTTAAAGGAATTAACAGCACCAATGTAAGTGTGACACATTATTTGCCAAGAATGGCACCAAAGTATTTAAAATACACCAAAAATAAGGTTATTAATTAAAATTGCATTTAGAATTCACAAACATAACAAACAATAAATAAACCGCGCCATTCTCTGTTCTGGAGTAACTGAAGGCAGGAAATGCATTCCCAGCTTTCTCATGTACCAACACGGCAGTTCTGACTCATCTTTGGGTTGGAAACTCTAGTCCAGGTCTATAAACACTGATGCTCAGTGTGTTCTTTGTGGAAGTCTAAGTCCTAGAATTTCCTTTCCTCACAGGTCTGAATAATACTGGAAGTTGGGATGCATCTATTAGTCAAGAAGATATTATGCAATTAGAGTGCATATTTCCTTATTTTGTCTTCATGAGCTGTCTGCTTTTGCCATCTAAAGTTATACTGCTTATATTTTTCATGGGAAAGTTAACTATGTTTATCATAATAGTCACAAAAGTGTCACCTTTCTTAGTAAATGAGAAAGAGCAATCTGTCAAGCAAAGAAACTGAGTTGTAGTGCTCATTTTAATAAATCAGTAAACAGAGATGACTCTGTTATATAATCAAGCTTGCATTACTGGTTTAAAAGTCACACACACACAAAAATAATTTTTATGCATCTTCAAAACACAGGAATACACTGTTCAATAATGAGAAAGAGATATTTCCTGTAAAAACCTTTTATATTTGCCAAGAACCAGAAATCACACTGGGAATTTACAAACAAAAAGCAGAGGCGTAGCATTCGAGTTATTTTCTTATTGGACCTGCTGTTAAGGTATATTAATGCTAACCATTCCATGAAAAAGACATTTGGTTTTAATTTCTTAAGAGGGAAAAAATGCCTCACAGATAAATTCTTGTGTGATCATCAAATTAACTACTAAGAATCATTATTTTGCTATTTATAAAGAATGGGCAATAAAGCAGAGATTTGCAGACTGTTAAATTGCCTAGAACTTTCATCAGAGAAACAAGTTAGGGGAAAAATTAAATCAAGCTTTTCCAGAAAAAAATTATAGCTGTGATAAATATGCTTATAACAGACCACTGGAAAATTGTTTTCAAAGCTGATTTGAAGAAAGGTTTAGCACTTTTGTTTCCCATACACATAACAGCCAATAAAGTGTTCTAAATCATACTGAACTGTGATTTTGGTTTACATGGTCTCCACTACCAGAAGCACAAAAATCAGTCAAGAAGGTCTCAAAGTACAGCCAAGGAGATGCTTCTCTACCACCGGTAGCTGAAAGTTATGGGAAAGTAAATGGTTTCCAGACAGGACGCCTAGCTTATCCCTTTCTGCTGTCCTTTCCAGGCTGCCCAACTCCACAGAGGATTCTGGTGTATTCAAGGAGTGGGGAATATAGTAACTTTTGCAAAGATCCTGTGCTGTTTCACCTTCTCTGCATTAAAGTGAAAGATCAGGAGCTACCCAACTGCATCAGAGCTTCTTACTCATAAGAAGATAGGAGAATGTTTTCAAAAGCACAAGGTATCCCTACTAACAGAGTCATCTTTAGAAGATAAAATTGTTAATGTAAGAATCTTTCCAGGTGAGAACTCAGGTCTGGAATTTCAAAGCCAATTGTGTGTTGTTAAAGGATGAGACACAATCCAGGATTTTATTAACTTTGCACATAGAGTTTACTGTCTAACCAGAGACATACAAATTCTTACATGTTTTTATAGTTATTGTCTACTATTTCTATCTGATGCAAACCAGATTGAGACATCACCAGATTGAGACATCAATGTACAACTCTTTTGTTTTATTTGATATTTAATTACCTTCATCCACAAAAGAACCCAGAACTAGCCAGAACCAACACAAAGCATCATCACACACATTCATTTCTCTGTTCTTCAAAAATGATTTATCCTGAGTTTATTGCCCTCTTCTCCCCAAAGCACAAAGCATGTAATTAATCAAAGTTCAACATACAGAAGAACTTCAGGACTGATCTTGTCTATTTCTCTAGCTCAAAACCACATTAGCATGTACCAACAACTCCAAGGGCTATTTTATTTCTTGGTAACTTTTTCTAAGTAAGTTTATGTCTGATAACAGAAGTTACCAAAGAATTGTGGACTGCTGTATGCTTAAAAGGAACATTTTGGCAGTTGATAACAATAACTTTGGACCTGCTGTCGCTATCAATTCTTTGTCAAGAGATCTCAACTACAGGTGAGGTTGTAACTGTTATTCTGTCAAATACAGATTAACCAGTGAGAAAATACTTCAGCACTAAGTGCACAGTTTATCCAAAATTACCATAACACATAGATGTCATACCCTGATGACCCCCTATGAAAAAAAAGAGTTGTATGCTGGTTTATACACCTACCCTGCTAAAGAAACGCAGAGTTCAGTTGACACCTTAGTATATGCTTTTTTCTTCTGCAGTTTATTCTTAATTATTTTCATCTGCATTAAAGGAGTAGATTAACCAAAACAAAGTGAAAAAAAAAAGTATCTTTTCCTGTATCACCGTGATTAACTGTACATAGCCTGGAGGGTGAGTTTAAATCTTTATCAAGTGCAAGTATTTATAAGCTTCCTGAAAAATGTCACACTTCTACATAAGATCTCTCAATCTGAGATGAGATCTTATTTAAGCTTCCTCCAGGACTTCCCCTTTACTGTAAATGGCCATAAGTAAAGGTTTGTTTCCTAATGTGGACATTTTTTAATTTAAAGAAAAATCCTTTTGAGTCCCTATTGTTTCACACTGTTTAAAAATAGACAGTTGCTTTACAGAGGAATCATAATCAAAAGTAGCCACTGACAGCTGTCAGGTGGATTGCATTAGACTGAGGGACATTGCCACCAAGGGTCCAAAACTTAGCAAAAATGCAGCACTGTCAGTAAAGAGTAATACACTCAGAATTTGACCCTCTTCCAAAGTCAGCAGAGCAACACTGATTAATAGTACTCCTGCCCATTAAGCCCCATTTCAATGCTTATGGAAGACAGTGAACAAAGAAAAAAAAAAGGCATTTGTAAGGGAGAAACAAAAAAAATGTCTTCCATTCTTCTTACTTCTTTGGGACAAAGAGAGTCAATCTTGAAAGCTGTATCAGGCCAGCATGAAGAAATAGTTACACAAGTTATCATTACACAATACCCATGTTGTGGTCAGCCCTCAATGGGAAAAAAGAATTGCAAGGTGTTTACTGTTTTACTATTCACAATAGCCTTTAAGCAAGGATCCCACTATTCAAGCAAGTCAAGCACACCTTTCATGAAGATGAGGAAATATGTATGATATAAGCATGTTAATCCTACACTACTATCAATTCACTTAAACAAGAAAATCCTTAGTTGTCCATAGCTGCTTCATTTACAGGACAGCTATATAGGCTGTAACAGAAAGACATAAATCTCAAAACATAAAGAATTTTTCTTTACTGAGATTTAAAAAAAAAAACCAAACTTAAACATTCATTTCAATATCCTGTATACAGAGTACTATAAGTACTGACCCAAGACACAGAATGTATTAATATGGCAATTGCTTCCAAATTCCGTAGGCATTCACCAAGTTTCAAACCTGCAAAATACAAGCAAATAGCTATATATTCTATTAGTTATCTCAGTGAGGCTGTAACACCCTTCAAGATCCTCAAATTTGATTCATTTAGTGCAATCATCAGAAAAGTATCTCCACCTTCCTTGTCAGTTTTTGATGATTTTATACAGAACTAATATGATAAATTGATTTTTTTACCTCCATAGGTAGAAGCAGTTTCATTAAACCAAATCCTGAGTCTTTTATTGCCCACCTGAAAACACCACGCTCCTCAACAGCAGGGTGGTTAGCCTACCATTTTTTTAAATTTTCCATCTACTTGATAAAGCTACTAATCTGTTAAAACAATGCAAGAAATGAAGCATATACACATGCATTTCAGATAAACTCCTTCAGGATTAGAGCATATGAAAAGCTGGATATAATTTAAAAGCAATAAATCTGTTTACATTTCAGCTTAGAATGATTTTTGCAAGCAATGATAAGTCAAAACTACATATAATATGCAGCTTGCAAAAGAAAAAGTGCAGCACAATGCAAAAATACAACGAAAAATAACTTCTTTCATCAGTATATGCACCTTCCTCAGGCTTTCTTACATCATCTTGTTTTCCAGGGGATGTTATGCATTTGACTTTGAATAAGTAACAGGAGAAGGATAGAGTTTAACATGTTCACATGAGCTGTTCCACAACTCATTTTCCCTTACATGGAGGCCTATCTTCAGTATAAACCAACTGATTCCTTTCTAACAACAGAATTACAGTGACGGTTATCTTCTGTAGGGCTCTTAAGATATTAAAAGAAACCAGAAAACAATTTTCAACATAGCTTGAGCAGCACTTAAATACAGAAACACTTAGCGACAACAAAAATCAGCTAATTATTCCTCTTATCAAACTTTTTGCCAGCAAGTGATTTTCATAGAGTGACACTGCAGACAGTCTGTAGTTATGGCATGAGTGTTGCCCAGAAATGCTTATCTTTAAAACTTTATTGCCCTAGAGATTAGGAAGAGATGCAGTTGGGAGGCTATTTCAGAGGTTTTATCAGAAGTGTGGACTTGTAAAAAAAAATAAAAATAAAAACCACATCATTATGAGAACAAATGGGATTCTGTAGATATCAAAAAGGCTCACATATTCAGAGTACTCCTAGTTGATAAAATAAAATAGCAAGCATATTTGTACTCTTCAATTCCAAGTGATTTGAGCAGCTGCAAAGGATGGGGAGACTCCGGTTCAAATGGGGTGCTTCTATACTCCACACCTCTCAGAATCACTAGGATTTTGGCTTCATGAATTAAGAAGGTTCAGTCATGCTCTCTGATAGCAAAAATCTATATCATGACACAATATGATAGTTTCTTTCAGTTATTGTGCTTTCTCCTTTAGCGTAGTCTTCCAAAGGCTACTCGTACAAATAACATTTATTAGGTAGCATTTTACCCACGTAATAAATATTGAGTTCTTAAATGTGCATCAGACTGTGCATAGTGAGGGCCTTGCCATATGATAATAACTGGGAGCCTACAAATTTTTATACTATTTGGACAGGAAACACATGAAGTTATGATTCTGGCAAATATGACTTCTGAAACAGTTACTGTACTGGCATCATCCAACATGGTACATACTCACTCGTATCCTAAAGATTATGTTGAAGTAATTCATGTCAAGTTAAAGCCATTCAAAAGTGACAGCAGTAATACAGTTTTATTGCTTGAGCCCTGGGGCTGCTGCTCTCAAGCTGTCAGGCCCACCTCATCTCCTGGCTTGGTCAGCTTCGCACACCCCTTCTGTGCTGCTCCCCTGCAGTTAATCCCACACACTGCTTGCAGTCAGCAGGAATGTTCAGCTTTGGCTGGAACATTAAAAATGGATTATGATTTAGTTTCACAGGAAGGTTTCTAGGCTGCTCGTGGCAGATGGACCAGTTGCAACTGCACCAAAACTCAGACCTCCTACCCAGACTACTGCCACCCAGCTGTTTGCACAGAAGATGCTTGCTTTCCTGTTGCAGTGCAGGAGAAAATGAGATGTCAGACTTTGTCACAATACACTTTCCAGTCTCTTGGCAGATCTGGTGATCATGGATTTAAATTCTTGTGGAAGCTATCTCAAAGATCCAGAGCATCTATCTCACCCAGAACAACGAACTTAGAAAACCAGAATTTGCTGGGAAAGACGAGAGACAATGGATGGATATATATAGTTGCTCAGAATTCTTCTGTACCCAGGGCAGCAGCACAATCTAAGGGGGACAACCAGTATTGCTCTGCTGTCAGAGCCCTCCCTACCACTCTATTCTATTTTATCATATGTACATCTCTAAAAAGCAGACCCATTTCAGAGATTTTTAAAAATAAATTTCACATTTTACGACCCCAACCCAGACACTTACAGCTTTGTAATTTCATGAACTCTATTCAACTTAGCATAAAATGTAGCCTTTGAAAACTGAAACTTATTGCCATCACATTTCTTGGCATCTATGGCCAATTGTTATGCATGACAGAGGTCTAGATACTGCATAAGAATATGCAATGTTGTCATGCTGTTTTACGAGGTCACAACACAGTAAGCTGATAAACTGCAAAGCCGGAGGCAAAATAGTCTGTTCCATCAGGGAATGGGATTATTGCCCAATAAAAGCTGCATAATGGGATTACTTTTGCTCTTGTACTGATGAGGTTAAATTAAATTTTTTTCTCAGTTAAAATTCTCTGTACTATTTTTCTTCAATTTTTAATTTTTTCAGAGGCTTTTACAAATGTTCAGTAAATGGGCAACTAAGCTTGCAGAAGGGCAACCAGGAAGGCTGGGTGTTCCAAAAATTATCTCAGTGTTTGATTTTACAGTATTCTAACCTATATTATGAACTCTGAACCTGAAATACCCTGAGAACAAATTTCATATAGCTTTATTCATAAAATACTCTTTAGTAGGGAGGTTAGAGTTCTCCTTGTTTCTGCAGAAGTGCTAAAACTTTACTACATGTTATATCATATTAATCCCTCATAACTGGATTTGCTTACAGGCACACAATCCTGCCCATAAAAATCAGACCCACACAGCCTTACAGTGAATCAGAGAACTTGGTTCTTATTCCACAATGCCATTAAACGTATTGTGCTAGAAACTGTGACAGCATTTTCCTGTGGTACAGTCTGTATGTGTTGCATTTATCCATCTCCCAGATTCTGTCAATAATTACCAATCGCTGTAGTTATTGCACAATCAGAAGAAACAGCTGGATCAACAGTATGCAGACTCCAGTAAACCAGTGAGGCTCAAGTTTTCTAAGGTTGTAGCTACATTACTAATCAGCCTGGTGCGAGTAAGAAAGGAGCAGTATGCAACCTATACCTGCACACTGCATCTCTGCTGACAGTGAAATCACAGAATCACAGAATGGCTGAGGTTGGAAGGGACCTCTGGAGGCCATCTGATCCAACTCCCCTGATGAAGCAGGACCACCCAGAGCTGGTGGCCCAGGAACATGTCCAGATGGCTTTTGAGTATCTCCAAGAGGGAGACTCCACAGCCTCCCTGGGAAACCTGTGACAGTGCTCGGTCACCCTCACAGCAAAAAAGTTTCCTGATTTTCAGAGGAAACTTCTTGTGTTTCATTTTGTGCCCACTGCCTCTTGTTCTGTCACTGGGCACCACTGAAAAGAACCTCGCTCCATCTTCGTTACACCCTCCCTTCTTATACACATTGATAAGATCCACTCCCTGTCACTCAGCCTTCTGTTCTCCAGGCTGAACATTCCCAGCTCTCTCAGCCTTTCCTCATAGGAGAGATGCTCCAGTCCCTTTGTGGCCCTTTGCTGGACTCTCTCCAGTATGTCCATGTCTCTCTTGTACTGGGAAGCCCAGAACTGGACATAGTAGTCCAGGTGTGGCCTCACCTGCGCTGAGTAGGGGGGAAGGATCACTTCCCTTGACCTGCTGGCAATATTTTGCCTGCTGCAGCCCAGTATACCATTAGCCTTCTTTGTGGCAAGGGTATACTGTTGGCTCATGGTCAACTTCATGTCTACCAGGACCCCCAAGTCCATTTCTGCCAAGTTGCTTTCAAGCTGGTTGGCGCCCAGCATATATTGGTGAGCGGTGCTAAATTGCTGTTCCTAGCACCATACTGGTGCATAAATTGCTGGTCTTAGGCAAGTACCACACTGGCCTCAGCAACACACTGCTACAGGGCCCTCTGTCCACCCTGAGTGTGGGCAGCTATAGATATGCCATGAAGCACAACTTCAATCTTGGTTCCAGCAGGAGGGAAACCACTGAAAGTGCAAGAGTGACAAGGCCAAGGGCATAATACAAGCCTCCAGGTAAAGATGCAAGGCAAATTCACAAGAGAAAGCAGCTCTTCATCACACTAAATCATTAATGTAGTTGCACTACCAGTATCACAGCTACTACAGAAGTTACTGGTTTATTCCCGAGTTTGACCCAGCAGTGATACCAGCGCTTTCACTGTTGCCTCTGTTGATTAGATGAGTGATTCAGTACATCAAAATTATGGCACAAAACAGGAGTTTAGGGATCCAGCTTTCTTTAAAAAGGAGCTCTTTTTCCATTCTCTCCTTTTCCCATGGGTCTGTGTAGCACTTCAAAGAAAAAAGTTGAAGTTGTGATTGAGTTTGCACTACTGTTTGGCTTCTGACTGAGAAAGTCAGATGACAGCAGTTCATTTCCAAATGCTGAATAACAAAAAAGAGAAAAAAGTTTTGACTAAGAAAGCTCAGCATGAAGACTAAATATGTGGCATAACAATGGGATCAGAATCTTCCATTAGGTTTAGACTGCTGTAAGTTCAGGGAATTCAGAACGGACCAGAGCAAAAGTAACATTTAAAACCAATATAAAGTGATATCCTTTGCCATCCATTCATCATTACTTCTTAAAAAAGTTGCAGGTAGATAAACAACACGTTTTTGTGTTCTAAATTACATTTGCAAGTCCTCTGTACATACAACTGCTTTTGACATGTGTCATCTCTTAGTCAGTTGAGGTGATGACTGACAGCAACAGAGATGCAAATTCTCCTTTGCACACAGAAATAGTACTGTGCTGAAATGCCAATCATTGAAAAAAAAAAAGATTTTGTATCTGCAGAAGAAACAAAGGAGCACAAAGAAAGAAAATGTAAAGATTTGAGCTCATGTTCTGCTTTCTCTAGAAAGCAATTTCATTATATCCCTGCCTTTCACATCAGGAACAAAGGAACAAAAAAAAAATGTCTGGAATTCTGCAAGGAAATCATAATGCCTTGCGTAGTTCTGAAAATACTGGAGTTGTACAGTGATCCCAATTTTTATGCAATAACAGGTAATTATAATTAGTAAACTTGCGCATGCTTGTGCATAAGTTCAGAAACTTTCACTTTAACAATAAATTACAAAAAAGAAAATTAATTTTAAAAACCTACATTAAAAAAAAAGTCATTTCTTAATTTCAAAAGAATTATTACCCTAGAAATACAAGCGAAGGCATGAGCTGTCTGGCCATCATGAGATATTGCAGAACTCACAGCAATTCCAATAGAGAAAGAATTTAAGAGTCCACCGCTTTCCCATTTTTATGTTATAGACATCATCAGCATCATCCCACTATAAACTCACTAACAATTTCCAGCCCTGCTGTATGTGTTTGCAGACATGTTTGCAAACAACTCCAGAATCACCTTCCTATTCCCCTCTGCATTTTTAGTCAAGATCTGAAAACTTCCCCTTTACTCTCCTACACTTTCTACTGGTCCACCCCACTCCCTCAAGTCTCTCTCCCATGAAATGTATACATTGCTTTCTCTCCTGGCTAGCACTTATATTTAAGGACATCATACACAAGGTAGCCTAAGACTTGTTGAGGACTCCGTAGATCTCAGAGAAATACAAAGAAAAATAGGTTTTTATGCCTTTGTAATGCAGGATTTAGACAGCATCCCTTGAAGTCTCACAGAAACAACTCTTCTATCACGAAGATTGCAATGGGTTTGCTCATATATTCCTAGCACAACTCTTAATGATGTTCTACACTTTAATTTGTTCACTTAGTATTCCTCTCACCCCTCACCTGAAATAGCTCATTATTTTATTCCTAAATAATGAGCTGATCAACACACTTTCTTAAATAAAGCTTTCCTTGGTAGCATAAAGGCAAGCCTTCCTTGTTAACGTGTTACCCTAACATACCACACAGCAATATAGAGAGGCACCTGCATTCCTCTAAGCTGTTTTGCTATAGTTTTCACACTGTAAAGTCAGAATGAATACATCTGGAGTTTTATCACAGTCCATCAATAAAATTTCAGGCTATCTTATTTTCTTACAATAATCTCAGAGGAAGAGAAAGCAGCCCCTTTAGGGTTCAAGGAGATCTGGGTTTTCTTTCCTTCCTAATTTACTCCCTGATGAGGATAGGTACTTTAAGCTTCGATTTCTGTAATGAAAAGTTATTTGGCCAAAATTTTACCTACAGTCAACTGAAAACCTTGTCCATTTTTCTTATGTTTTGGTAAAAAAACATGTATTAAATATATTTCCATTCACATTCAAATTTTGCCAGTATTCTCAACAAAGTGAATAATGAAATTGCGTATCTGCATTTTATTCAAAATAAAGTTGTAGCAGCTAATTTTAAGGAATCCGTTAAAGATTCCTTCCATTTTAGGAATCTGCAAAGCAGCAGAGAGGAATCATATTGAGTAAGGCTCATTCATCTATTATGAAAATCTCATTTTGTAAGGACTCTGTAAACAAACAACGAAGTTTCCAGGTTCAAAATACCTAAGCACAAAGTAATTCTCATTTAAGTTGACCCTCAGGTTTATCACATATCATAGCCACTTTTCATTTCACTCTCATAAAATACTTGTCAAAAGGATCATTTGCTATGATATTAAATACCAGGGAACACAAAGAAGGCATTCTAAGAAGATGACTTTATTCACCATGACTTTCAGGCTGCGTGCATCTCAGTTTCCAAACTACTGTATGCTGCATGTCCAGAGCTCAAATGTACAAGGAAATTGCAAGAATGAGGTATAGCCTCCAAAAAAGAAACTAGATATGATAAACTGAAAAATCGATACTTGTATTTTTTAACTTGTTATAAGGTAGCACAAAATAACAAAATTATAAACAATAATGGCTCCAAATACTTTTTCTTAAAGCTTGAACAATCTAAGGAACCTAAATTATATAATGGTTGGACTTGTCAGAAAGTTTTAGAGCAGCATTTAAAAAATCAAGGTTTGTTTTAAAAAGAATTAGAGTCAAGTTCAAGCGCAGCATTTCATCTGACAACTACTACAATTCTTTAACCTGTTTTATGACAGCAAGTTTCTTAGAGGTAGATGCTATAAAAACATATAACAAGATGGTTCCTGACCTAAACAGCTCAAGATGAAATGCAATAGGCAGCCCTGTTTCCTTTCATTCTTACAGAAAAAGTGCCAGGAAAGCTAGATCAAACCGTTCTAAACCAAAACTCCTTGGAGAAAAATGCAAGTAGGCTTGGGTGACAACACACATAGCCAGACATTTCTGCTGTATTTTGAATTGACTGAAAATTAGTGGTTATATATGGACCTTAATTTTTACATGATCTGTATAGCCTTATCAGTATTGATGAACCAAGTCATAAAAATACTTATTTGCTATGGAGTGCTAGTGTAGACTAAGAGGATTATAGGATTTACCTGAAGACCCCTTCTTGGTCTACCCCACTGTCCTCTAAAAATTATTCTCCCTGAGAAAGATTATATCAAATTCAATCTATGTGTATAGCCCAATCTTGTTCCTACTGAAGTCAACAGGAATGTTACCCATGCTAAGCAATCATATTGAAACAAAGAGAGGTATTTGAGGACTATGGTATCGTGCCATGCAAATATGGGTGGTGCAGTGTTGCAATAGCTGTCAGCTTCTGAGATAAATGAACATAGGTGGTGATACTCATGTTTCTCCACTCTGAGAACACACTTCCAGCTATGAAAGAAAAGTCACTCAGGTTTTGCAATAGATTTATTTAAAAGTTCTACAACACTTATAGGCATTAGTATTCACTACAGACCAGGCAAAACCAATATTTTAACTAGCTCCACCAGATTTAATATTTTATACAGCTGCTGTCACATACAGTAGCCAAGTATCTGAGTACAACCAATACCTCATGAATTTGAGCTATTTCTGATTAACGAAAAATCTTCCACTGTATTTCTCCTACAGACAATTTAAACTCTATTCTCCTGCTCTCATGTTTTTTGGGCTTTTTTTCTACATTCATACATTTAGTTTGAAACCACTCAAACATAAAATTACAAAACTAGGCATAATTATTTGAAAATTGCAGAAGGCAGCAAAATGAAGAAAAAGCTCCAACCAGGACAATGAGAAAAAGGAACACATTTTTTCTAACCCCAAGTGATATTTTAAGACCTTTTCTTTCCCATAATAACCAACAAAGCTGAGAATACTGCCTGTTATTTAAGTTACCTGATGTTTCTCGTTGTAACACCCTGATTTCAATATTTAATGTTTGAGAGTATAGTATCAACTTAAACTGAAATTTCTGTATCAAGCATCTGCCTGAGACCATTTTTCAACCAAAGTACTTTTCTTCTAAGAACGAGGCTATGAGAAAGCATGATACTTCATGACAAGTTAAAAAAACCCTGCTGATCCTTTCACGGGATGACTGATACTTCTGCCCTTTGCAGTAGAGATGTAAATCTTGATAAGGATGTCCTTTGAGAAGGATGGTTTTGTGTCACAGGCTCCATCAAGACTTTCAGGAATGTAACAGCGGCTTAACACTCTGCTCAACTATTAACAGCTGGCATGCTCAGGCCTGGGCTTAAGCAGCACTTTTCCTTCTATTATATTTTTGAACTTCTATGGCCTATCATATACCCAAAAAACTTCTGAGACCAAGGACATCTTTCCTAATGACCCTCTGACCCTCTGTGGACCCTCTGTCTGCACCCCCAGCAAGCTGTGTCAGAAAAAGAGCACCATGAAGCACAGTCATCACCAGGAGAGAGACAAACTAGAAATGTAAAGAGAAAGGAAGCAGGACTGATGCCTGGTATGTGCAGTGTATGGAAGCTGAAATGGGTACAATGCATTACTGGAGTAGAGGACAGACAGAAAGGAGAACAGGAATGCATCTGTCCCATTTCAAGGCTTGAAGTAACAGGCCAAAGAGACTGACAGCAGAAAGTGGAGACACAAGCTCAGAGAGCCATATGGGAAATGGTAATGCCACATAACAAAACCAGAGCAAATAAGGACTTGGTTGGACCAGGAACTAAGACTGCACAGAGTATTTCATATGACACTGGATGTAAGAAATCTAAGGAGTCTATATTGGAAGAGAAAGACAGGACTAAACAGATCAAAATAAAGTAGTTCTGTCCCAGTGCAGTACATGGTCTACAAGAAGGCATCCCTCTCAAGAAATGCCATCAAAATCCATGGTAAAGTGAAGTAGGTTATCTCATTTCCCTCTAGCACAGGTTGTGACGGTCTGACGAATTATAGTCAATGTCTCAAACTTTGGTTAAAAAACTTTGGTGGAGAAATGGCCTCTGTAAAAACGCTGGAGTTTTGAGAACAGGACAACATGGCTGGAGGAGAGGGCCCCACAGAGGGCAGGACGGCGCTTCTCCAAAGCCACAATTCCTTAAGTGATCAGGAGAAGGAGCACAGCGTATGCACCTGGAGGAGGAGGCCCCACAGAGGATGGGACTGTGCTTCTTCCTTAAGTGGTCATGTCAGCAGGGAAAGAGAGGCAACTCTGCAATGAACCTCCACAAAGCTCACTGACCAATTCCAGAGAACCCCAGGAACGTGAATTGCACATGTCGAGACCATCAACTAACACACTACAAAAGGGAGAACGAGTTCTCAGTGCGTGCCCTCCGGAACTGGATCTCTGCACTGGCTGGACCAATGCTGGACCCAGGACTGGTGAAACCCTTTTCTTCTCTCCTTCTTTCTTTCTTTCTCTCATTCTCTCTCTCCCTCTTTTCCTTCTCTCTTTTCCACAGTCCCTACACCTCATCCTTTTAAACATAAACAGTTGACCAAGTCTGAGACTAGGAGTGGATCCAGCCACCCCTGGGCTCCTCTTTGAGAAGGAGTCCAGAAAGCAAGGGGGTCTGCTCTGAACCTCGTGACTCAACGGGAGGGCTCTCCTTCTGACACACTTTCATGTTCCTTTTTCCATTTCTTTTTCTACACCTTCCTTCTCTTTTCAAACAGGGGCTTAGTGACATGTTGCAAGGTTCATATTGATAAGTTCACTTGTACTTGGGCAAGGTTAGCTAGGACGAATAAATGTTGATTGGTGTTTGAACTCCCCTGGTGTCGTTTCACCTTAATTCTGACAAAGGAAATCCACAAACCTGAGTCACTCCAATTTTGGGATGCGACACAGGTCCATGTCAACACTGTTATCATCAGTTACTTCATTAGCTCAACTTACTGAGACCTGTGAAAGGTCCAAGTATTTGACCTTACTCTTATATGATGGCACATGATATAACTTCTGAGACTGGAAGGCAGGTGGAACAGTTTGATTCCAATGCTAGGAAATACCAGATTTAAAATAATCTCCTCACACTTAATTCATCCCTTTTCTAGGTATTCTGTGACTGACAGCACCTTGGGAAACTCACTTCCCTTCTCTGCCATAATGTTCTTCTCAACACTTCTGCTGAGAAAAAAAGGACTGTAATGCCTACAGAAAAATTCTCTTTACTAGTGCAATAAGGCATTATACTGTAATTTACTTTCTTTCAGTCTAAACTACTTATCTGCCCTTAAGTGGTTAGTCCAACTGGCTTTACAGCCATGTTAATCTCTTCCTGCTCCACAGTCACTCTCTGTCTCTCTAGGGGAAGAAGAAGCTGGGCTGCCTCTCTGTCTGTCATTTTGCTAATGCATGTCTTTTAAAGAAGGCATCAACACGTAGTGGAACTGACTCTAATGAAGCAGAGTTAATAGAAATTCCAGAGCAAGTAAAAAATTACAGTAAGCATGCATTTCAGACATAGGGGGTCCAATCCAGACTTGTGATCTGCTTGAGAGAATTTGGGGGGGAAAGCATTAGATTAATAACATGAGAGAATGGTAGAAAAGGACCAACTGAAGTTCAAACGTGAAATGGTAAGATGTCTTGCTTTTGGCAGGGATAGAGTTAATTTTCTTTCTATTAGCTGGTATAGTGTTATGTTTTGGATTTAGTATGAGAACAATGTTGATAACGCACTGATGTTTTCAGTTGTTGCTAAGTAGTGTTTAAACCAAGTCAAGGATTTTTCAGCTTCTCACGCCCAGCCAGCAAGAAGGCTGGAAGGGCATGAGAAGTTGGGAAGGGACACAGCCAGGGCAGCTGACCCAAACTGGCCAAAGGGGTATTCCATTCCATGTGATGTCATGCCCTTTATATAAACTGGGGGGAGTTGGCCCGGGGGCAGACAGCTGCTCGGGAACTAACTGGGCATCGGTCAGCGAGTGGTGAGCAACTGCATTGTGCATCACTTGTTTTGTATATTCCAATCCTTTTGTTATTATCATTTTATTATTGTTATTATTATTATTTTCTTCCTTTCTGTTCTATTAAACTGTTCTTATCTCAACCCACTAGTTTTACTTCTTTTCATGATTTTCTCCCCCATCCCACTGGATGGGGGGGGGGGAAGTGAGTGAGCGGCTGCGTGGTGCTTAGTTGCTGGCTGGGGTTAAACCACAACAAAAACAAAACAAAAACATTGTTGAAAATTAATTAAGGTTTTTGCTGTCTTGATCTAGAATCTGGAACCTGCAACAGGGCAGGAAATAACATTGTATTTTGTAGGTACCTGATATTATCACCCAACTGAAACTGGTATTCAAGTATTCTTTTAAGTGTTTCTGAATGTTCCTTCTAATTATAAATCAGAAGTCTGCATTGAAGCTTGTAACTCCAGTAATAGGAGTAACTTGTTAATAAGTTAACAAGTACTAGAGGAAAAAGTTTCCAGATAAAAGAAAGGGAGGCCAACCTTTCTGTCAGGCTGCTAAAGTTAACAGTAACTACTGTGTACCAAAGGTATTAAATGTAACACAAATTCACATTTGGGAAGCAGAGAAACCATCATAAGGCATCCAAAAGAACAGCCCAGGAGGAAAATAACAATTACAGCTTTGACAATTGTGTAAATACTGTACAGCATGTAAAGTCAAGCTTCATATGCCAGACTGCAAAAAAAAAAACCCAACCAACCAAAAACTAGAAAGTGAATTACCTCAGAGCCAACTTCTTTCCAGTGAGACCACTGACACTGGTGAAAGAGGAGGGATCCCATGGAAAAGGCATTTTAATCTTTAAATTGCTTTAACAGTTGGATCCAGTAGTAAAGAATTTACAGCTACTTACAGCCTATTTGAAAATTCAGGATTCCTCCCAAAACATCAGAATAGGAAAAGGTCAGCACAAGAAAATTGTTCAGAATACAGCAAAAAGAAACCACCCAGCTAAAAGCCCATTTGGCATCTCCAGGTCTCCCTAACTTTGTGACCTCTCTCCCTTCACAGCACGCTGTAAGGCTGGATTGCCAAGAACAACCTCCTCGAAGCACAAGAACAGCCATTTTGATGTGTCTCTGCCATCAGCGACACACCAAACCCAGTACTTCTACTGACAAGAGGACTTTGTTTTAAACTTCAGCTTAAAAGCACAAGTTCATTCACGGAAGATATAAAGAGAATCTGAAATCTATCCCTGTCTTCCAGAAAATTTCTGTGTTATAATGTTTTTAATACAAGTCTTCCTTTCCGAATACTATTTTTTCTTCTTGCAAGTAATTAGTAGGCCATGCAAGCTTGATGGAAAAATAATGCAGAAATGTGTATAAATATGACATGTATAATAATAGTCTCATGGTGTCTCACTGAGTAAACAAGTAGGTGACGTACTTGGTCTTTTCTTTTAAAGAGACCTGAAGATGCTGACAAAGGATTATGTATCACAGAAATAATTAATTACAGAACAGAAATTAATAAATATGTTAAAAGAAAACACGGGGTATAATACTACTCTGGAAATTATGCACACCAAGAAAAAAAAATCCGCGTTGACATTTAAAGGCCGACTAACTGCTTTGCAAGCTCTAAAACTTCTGAGGTTTACATTTCTCACAATTAAAATCAGTTACCTGCAGCACTCCTCAGGCTGCTGAGACCATCAGAACGGCTGCAAGTGACTTTACAGGGCAAGGACAGCATACAGAAAATTGGGGAATTTCCATCATTCACACATTTTCAAAGCTCTTTTCTTAAAAGTATTTACGTACCAGGTGCCGCTACACAGGTGCTGGCAGGGGGGTCCGCTGCCTGAGGGAGACGAGCGGCCGGGGCTGCCCCGGGCCGGTTCCAGCCGGTTCCAGCCGGTTCCCGCCGGCTCCATCGGCCCCACTGCCGGGCACAGCTGAGCCCCTCAGCCACGGGCGGGCGGCTCGGGGAAAGCCTGGGTGAGAAAGGGCGAAACGCTGCCCGGGCTGAGGGGAAAACGTGCGAGGAGCAGCCCTGCCAGCCCCGAGGGGAGAGCGGGCGGAGGGGCTCCAGCCGCCCTCCCCCGGAGAGCCCCCTCCGGGGCAGGGGGGTCGGGGTCTCCTGAGGGAGCTGCGGCCTGTGGAGAGCCCGGGCTGGAGCCGGGCAACTGCCTGAGAGGGCGGGAGCGGCCCAGGGGAGACGGCGGGGACCGACGCCGGGGACCGATGGCGGGGACCGACGGACGGCGGGGACCGACTCCCCAGCCCCCCGCGCCGCTCGGGGCGGAGGGGTCGGGTAGGGGAGTCGGGAGGGAAGGTGACCCTGGGAGGAAGGGTGGAAGGTGGTGGTTTTATTTTGCCTTTGTTTCTCATCGTTAACCCTGTGATTAGGTGACTATAACTTGAATTAATTTTCCTCCAGTCATGTCTGTTCTGCCCGCGACAGTAATAGGGAAGTCTTTATGTCGCTGCACAAGCTTTCCCATCCTATTGTCACCCTCTGTCCTGTTGAGGAGGGGGAGTGAGAGAGCGGCTGGGGTGGACCCACCACAAGCCAAAATCCAGTAGAGAAATGCAGTCCATGCTCACATATAGCTCCATTTGTGAAAGCCTGTGGATAAACATAGCAAAAGCATGTACTCTTTTGCCTGCTTTGCTTGGAAATCTGGCACTGAAGTCCTGTCATCTCCACTTAGGACATTAAAGTTGAAAATCCAGAGGTAAATATAATGCAAAATTAGAATATTATTATGGTACCGCATCAATTAATGAGTACCACAGGTCAATAAAGCTAACTAGATTTACTACATTATGATAGTTGGCATTGGTGGCTTAAGAAGAGCTGCACTTGTAATACTTACTGTGATTTTCTCTTAGTTCACATTAATTTCATCACAGGGTAGAAAATGTCAAGCAGTGGCCAGTGGAGTAAGACAACAGAAATCATCCTAAGAAAATATTGTAGCTAGTGACCTACAAGCAGAAAGAGAAGACAATCAGGTAAGTCCCTCAGACAGAATAGTACTGAGCAGAACAAATGGCTTGTTTTCTGGAGGAGAAAAAGTGTTATTTCTTTTAAACACAGTGTCATTGCTTATTAACCATGATCATCATGGGCATCCTTTTTGCAAAAGGAGACCTCAGTAATGAAAATCTAAATGCAGCTCCACTTTCACAAGTTGTTTAAATTTCAGACCTTTTTTTCCAAATATTTGTCACAGAAGCTGCAGCATTATTCAGAAAGCTTCTAATTCCACCAGCAAGAATGCTGCCAAGATGAAAAACAAATTCCTAAACTGTATTAAGGTTTACAAATACAGCTACTTTAATAAAAGTATTCTGAAAAGCCCTTGAGCTTTCTGCGTATCCAGACAAAACGACAAGTTTCATATCTCTGCAAGGTTTAAAACTCAAACTTTGGTGAAGTGAAATGGAAGTTATGGTTTGAGAGGCTTCTGTCAGATTAAAATTCTCCAGAACCCTCTTAAGTAGGAGAATATACTTTCTAGGCAAGTGAAACATGGTGAAGCTTCTCAACAGCATGGGGTCTTATTAGTAAAACTGAAAAACACCAGAATCACGAAAGGGATTCTAGGACAAATAAATAAATTTGCAATAAGTAAATAATATATAAGGGAGTTAGGTAAAGAAGAGGTGTTGAAAGGAAAAGTATTGAACTGGAGGAGATCACAACAGTAATTCAATAACTTGTTTTGAGGTTGATGCTACCTACCATTTTCACTAACAAACAGCCCTGCCAAAAAAATAGGTAAGTACTAATTACATGCAGGTGAGAAATCACTGATAACACAGACAAAGATCAGAGCAGTACAAGAATTAAATGGCCTTAAGGAGAGGAGTAAGGTATGCTTAACATTCAGTTATATGAGTGCAAGGTTTTTTATTAACAGATTAGTATGAGGGCCCTTCCTACCATAAACGGTAACCTCCTCAATGGGAAATAACTGAGGGGGAGATGGATTTCCAAGTATTGGTTAGCCAAGGGTAAGTATGAGCTACAAGAGTAGCATAATCATGAGAAAGACAAGTACAATGCTAGAACATATCGGGTGAAGTCTTACTGGTAGAGGTAGGGTTGTAATCATACCCATAACCAAGGCTCTTCGGTGTTTCTGAAGGTTGAGTTTATATCATTATGCCAGATACTTTCCAAAAGATTTCAGTATACAACAAACGAAAGGAAATATTCCTTGTCTTTCCTCTTCTCAGGGTGAAAAGGATACAATTCACTGTGACTTTATAAAGATACACAAATACAACTAACACGTATTTAATGTCCTCCTTCAGCTTTGAAAGACAGGAACAAATTACTGCCCTGTGTCAGAGGGAGCAGTGAGCTTGAGGCCAAGCAAAAAGCCACAGGCACAGTTTTGCAGGCACATTTATCTGCCCTCCTCTAACCTTTTAGTTATGCTCTGCCTCAGTAATTTGCTAGTATTTTTGTCACAGTGTAAATAAAATTCACAAATGCTACAGATCTACAAGAGCCCTGCTTTGTGATGTGAATGAAGAGATTCTGAAACAAAGCTATGCAACGACACACAACACAGTTCAGAGAGACATTACAATTTTTGCCCTGAGAAAACACTTTTCAGCCATGTCACTTCAGTTTAAGTCATATGTAGAGAGCCGAGTTTCAAGTAGTTTCAAAGCCTACTTACCACCTTTAAAGTGTGACAGGGGCTTAACTAGAAGTGCTTTCTTTTGTTAGACAAAAGCCGTTTTCTCCATTCACGTTCAGAAACTGCCTGTCACCTGCCCCCAAAGTCTTACAAACTTTATAAACAAGGATGCCCTCTACTCCATAAAAAACAGCTAATTCCAGATCCTAACCGGTAAACATATGGGTTCAAATTATGTGGTCCCACTTAGCATTATTAAAGGTTGCAGATAATACAATATTGCCATGGAAACAACATGTCTGAAATACCATCTCTCTCTCCAATATTTACATGCTTCACTGCAATCCTAAATTCAGCACATGCTTAATGACAGCTCAGGACCTTGCGACAATTTGATTTACAGGAGCCACAATAGAGCTTAGAGCAGCAGTTCCCAAAACTGCTTATATTGCTCTTTCCTCTTGCCACCCTCTCACCTCACTGGCCTCCACAGTAGTCTTTGAACCACTGCTTGCTCCTGCCTTTACCCAGAGACTGCAGCTGTTGCCTGCTTACTGCCTATACCATCCATCTTCTCATGCTCCTCCTTAAATGGTACCTCACTTTACCTCCCAGAACAACCCAACTACTGAGAAGTGCTCATGCTATGTAAGCTTTTAGGTACTGGCACAAAAATTATATACATTATTCAAGCATTTAGTGGCTTTAAACAGCTTTCCATAGCAGAACAGATTGCCTATAAATTTTACTTAAGAAGAGAAAAAAAGAAAAAAACAAACCCCCCAAAACTGGCAGAGCTAATGAACTACTATATTTTTATTCATCTATATATAAAAAGGATTAGGATAAGAGATGCTTTTCAAATCAAATAAGCATTCCTCTGGTGCATACAACTGGCAAGTCTTCTAAGAACAGATAGATGTACAGTTTCTCATGCACTTCACATTTTTAAGGCAATACCACATAAACCATGACACATTTGATACACAAACATTAACAAGCCAGAAGAACAGCAGAAAAATATTTTCAGCAGCAGCCTACTTCTATGACTTTTAACAGATCACATAAAATTATAGATTGACTGCTGCTATCAGTCAACAGAAATAGAAATTAATGCAATGTATGCAGCAGCACTGTAAGACATTTTAGGATAGCCCAGAGCCACCTGATGAGTTAGTGGTAAGTGTGAAATACCATCAAAATAAAGCAAGATTTTAAAAAAAGAAAATGAAAAAAAAGTTGCATTAAGATTTTCAAGTGGCTGATTGAACCTAAGTATTTTCTTACAGAATGCACAGAAACATACTCATCTACATTCAAAAGGACAAGCCACTCAAACCCAGTGCTCTGCTGAGGAGCCTGCAAGACATTATTTCTGGTTTTCACATTTCAAAAGAAAAATGCATTAGACCAGCAGCAGGACTCTGAAAATTGCCTCCCATACCTTTTTAAGCCAGATTTACTCAGCAAGCATCCAGGAATCTGAAAAGCCATTAACTTACAACTTAATTTGCAAGGTCTTTGTTTGGCAAGGTGTTCTGCAGGAAGAGAGAAGCTCCCAAATAGTAGGGTTTGTGTTGAATAAGATGGCATCATTAATAAAGTAACATTTTGCTCATTTCTCTTTTTGGACAGCTGTATAAACATTGATTCTCACAGGTGCTGAGCTGACAGAACATCAAATCCATGGGAAAGGCACAGTACTGACAGTACTCAAACTTCTGTACTGGTCCGATATACACTCAAATTAGTAGGATCATAGTTGTAGTAGAAAACTCCACTATCACCAGCTCAGCTAGTGATCTGCCTTGCATCACCATACTGCTTACACTTTAGTGAGTTCCATCACACTTTTTAGTCTAAAAGAAAAGCAACACAGCTATTTTATCAAAGCATGATAGAAGTCAGTCGTCTTCAACACACCTTATGCTGTATTTTCCTCACATTTTCCACTTACTTCCACAGCTTTATCAATTTTTTCTCAAAACCAAAATTTGATCTAAAGCTTACCGGATGACTCTGGAGTTATATTCTACCATTAATATTCTCCATTCAGTGTCAACTGTAATTTTGTAGCCTTATTAAAACCATTCATGGTCCATACATTTCCCACTAATTGTTTAATACTCTTGATAGTTTCAGTAAACATACCATTTGTGACATTAATATACATTTTCATATATGATATTTAAACAGCATACATTTAAAACACTATTGTAGTGCTTGCGTGGTAATCAGAGTTCTATGAGAGTGACTAATATAGTCAAATAAATAATTTGTTGAGCCTTGGAAGCATTTTAAGAAAAAGTTTAGTTTGAATGACAGTCTGTTTGTTGTTTTTGTTTTGTTTTTTTTTTTTAAAAAAGTGTCAGTTTGTATGATAAAGGATATTGCCTCTCTCCACATTTTTTTTTCTTGTGTCAGTAGGTCAACATGACTGGAGAAATCTATCTGTACTATTTTCATATTTAAACACCCCTTTACAATTGCTCACAACCAGCTGTGCTCCAAAGAGACATAGCTTAAGCAACATGTGGATTCTGCAGCTTCCCAGAGAGTTTCTTCTGGATTATCTGAGGCTCAAAGCCTAAGCATTGAGAATTCTATGCCAAGTCAATTCTTCTACTTAGATATCAAGAAAATTTAATTGCTTCCAAGCAGGAAGACATGCATCAATTTATGATAAACTAAACAACATGTATTATTCCAGACTAAACTATTTTATCAAAATTTGGTGTCTGTCAAAGGGGAAATTTTTCCACCCTTGCTCAACATTTTGAAAAAGAAAAAAAGCATCTCCATCCCCACCCCCTCCTCAAAAAAAGAGACTCCTTTAAAAAATTCAGATTCTCAGCAAAGTCATCTTCACTGGTTGAAAGCCAAGAGTATCTCATGGTGATTATGAGCAGATATAAAATAAAAAGCGGCATTTGAAAATCAAAATTCCATTACTACTTCTATGAATGTTAGTACAACTAGACAAAATGTGAGCAATGAGTACTTTCTTTTAAAGTTTATTTCACTAACACATCACATGTTTCATTACAAGAGCTCTGAGAAAAAAAAAACCTCTTAACCAGCTCTACTGAAAATACTTCATTCATATGTTAATTTTCATTAGCTATGATTAAGACCAAACAACTCTCTCTGCTGAATGAAGGCCATCTGCAGTTCTTCCTAGTAACCCCCACCGAAGGGCAGCAGTTGCTTACATCCCTCAAGTTTCATTTTGTTCTGTCATTGAAGCTATTTCAGCCCCTTCACTGCCATCATTCCACAATGTATTCACTAATGAAGAACAGACAAATTTTCCATGTTTAAGGCTTGAGAAAATTATGTGTTAAAGTGTTTTAAAATAATCAAAGCTACATATTTGCATAATTTGAAGTATGGATATCAAAAATTGACTGTGCAGTAAATAACTTCTTTTAAACTAATGGAAGCCTGCCTTACTCCTGATAACTAGGTTTTTTCAGCAAGTCTGTTACAGCATCACAGGGGTAACATATCACACAGAGTGAATGACACTAAGTGCAGGATGATGCTATAAACCAAGGGCATTTAGTTCTGAAAGAGGATGTATCCAAAAGGAACACTGAGTTATACTCAAAAGTACATGATCCATCGACTGCCAGAAAGGGCTGCAAAGCTCCCATCTTTTGCTATTGAACACCCATTTATCTCAGAAACTGTATTTAGCATTGACCTAGGAAAATAACCTTTCTTTCTCCCATTTCTGAATTAGCCAAGACAATCTTAGAAATGCTGTTTCCACTTAATAGTATGGGAGTCCAGGGTCAGCAGTGATCATTTACTCATAAAGGTGAGCAAAAGACACTTCACCTCCAGGAATTATATAATGAGGAAAACTACCCTGGCAAGCTGTGAGACAGTGTCAGAAGATCCCTTATGATGGTATTAATTAATGATCCCTCATGCATCCACACTGCATGATACAGTATGTAGGAGAGTTCAGCTATAGGGCAAGTTTAGCAGAGAGGTTTAGAGATTTCAGAACACTTAATGCTCCCCCAGCTACATCGCTCAGAGAGATTATCAGGACAACCACATTACAGGTGTGCTGTCTGTCCTAGGAGCAGTAAGACAATGGCTCAGACATTGTGGTGTGTAGATCTGATGTTTTTCTGCAGTCACAGTACATAAGCATTAGGACTTCCACAAATGCAGCATGTACTGAAGAAGATACCAACAAACACCATGCAAGCTGCAAACTGTAGTGTTGGGATGTTTCACGAGGGAAGGGCAATTGTATAGATGCAGAGAAACATGGCAATTCTGCAGACCTCTAAGATTTCCAAGCAGAAACAGGCATATCAAGTATTTTCTAGTTGTTCAGTATGCTTGGCAAAAAATGCTACAAACAATTGGCTATCAAGATAAAAGAATCACTCTATGTAGTGTGTTTCCCATTAAAAAAAAAAAAAAGTATTCCAGAAATGGCACAGTCAGAACCTTTGTGCTAGCAAAAGAAGGTTTTGTTCCATCCCTGGTCTTTACAGTCCCTCTGCTTCACCATCACCGCCTGCCATCTGTCTGGATCCAATCTGGCACTTCTCTGCTCACGCTGCTATTACCATCCTTTTGCCAAAGCAGTTAGCAGTGCTCAAGATGTTCCCTTGATTTAGCATCACCTGCTGGCCTCTTTATGTCTTCTCAAGAAGAAAGCCTATGAAGTAAATTTTGTCCACACACTGTGTTCATGATGACAATTCAGCCAGTATCACTTTAGGGCTAGTCTATGGGTAGATGGTAAGGAGTTCTGGGTCCTGCTCATAGACTAGCTCAGCCAGAGTAAATGCTGGGAAGCCACTGGTGGTAGCTCTGAGAAGAGAAGGGGCAGACACCAGTGAACCTGCAGGTACCAGATTCTAATCCTGACTTGACAGAGTCCAAAACCTAAGTGCCAGAGTGCAGGAACTTATCGGTGCAGGCTGGTAGCACCTTGCCCATGCAGGGGACACACAGATGATGCCTGGATGTATCTGGGTGTGGACACTGCATAAGGCCTTGCCCCACTGCTCTGCAGAAGGTCGAGTCCTCATGCCTCTTAATCACAAAGTTTGAGTGATTCAACCTGAAAAAGTTGGAGTAGCTGGCTAGCCTAGCTCTTACCTCATAGCAAAGACAAAAGAACCCAACCTAAAACAACAACAGGAAATGATACTGTAAGAAAGACTTCTAACAGTAGTGGAGCAGTTGTAACTAACTTTGAAATGGAGCAATCAGTTATTGCATTTTAGCCTATTTACCTTCCCGTTGTTCTTTTGCTTTCTTTCTTCACTGAAAACACTCTTTCTTCAGCCACTTCATCATTTGTAAATGAGCACAAGTAGAAATATTGGGGACTAGAGAGCTTAGTTAAGTTTTCCCATTCTTCTGGAAGTGGCCTGTGAAATTTACACCTGACGCTTTCAGCTACCTGGCAGAAGGGTTCCATGAATGGAAGCCTGGATGTGAGCATGAAGGCTTAGGGTGGAGCTTGTTTTTTTTCTTTTACGTGTATAAGTCTTGAAAAGATAAAATAATGGTTTTATATAATGTATTAAAATACAAACCATGCTTTTCTCTTCCACCCTCCCCTCAAGAAATACAAGGGCTACCAGGGAGCTATTTCTTCTTTGTTAGCCCACGGCTAATATTTCTCACTTTTTTTAAGTACTCGTACTTCTATAGTACAAATGCTGCATGTGTACTGTTACATAGGACAATCTTTGGTAAATCATGCTGAATAAAAATTGTGTTATGTTGCAAGTAAATCTTTATTTCTACTTCCCATCTAATATTAATTGCTTTTGGTATGTGTAAAGCTAGTTAAAGGATTACACTTTCCTCCACCATAATTACACCCTTTATGATATTTCAGCCACCAGCCTGTTCAGTCACTGTCTCTGACTCCACTGAACTTTCAAGAAGACAAGTTATCTGCCAGTAATGGAACAAAATGTTCTTGAAAACATTTCGATATTTTGATTAGCTTGTGTTTTGAAAAAAGCAATCCCCTCTTTTGTTA
This sequence comes from Haliaeetus leucocephalus, assembly GCF_000737465.1. Lineage (NCBI taxonomy): Eukaryota > Metazoa > Chordata > Aves > Accipitriformes > Accipitridae > Haliaeetus > Haliaeetus leucocephalus. The sequence continues at coordinate 218,117 of NW_010972477.1, read as the reverse complement.
AAAAATATTAATTTTAATGTCAAGATAAGAAGCTTAATGAAATCCCTCCTTTTCTGCACAAGGTCTATGTGGATGAATAAACATTTCCCAATATCATCTGCAAAATAAAAAAAATTATTTCTTTGTAGAGTCAGTATAATTTCAGAGTCCCGACTAATTTGGGTGACTAAGGAATCCCTATTCCATTTGCCTTGCTAATACAGAGGAACATGCTAGTATTATGACCATTTTTAGTGTTGCTGTCTTTAGGAGTCTAACCAGTGTTTTATTGCAACATTACAGCTCCTTGGGTGCTGAACAGATTTCCTTCAGGCAATAACATAAGGATCCAGAAAGTTTGTTTTGTTCCTTCATTTTGGAACAGGCTTTAGCAATAGCTTTATTTGTTGAAATAACAGTATTTCAAATGTACAAAAGCATGAGCTGGTCAATGTGCATGTGTTCAACCCTATGTTTTGAAAACACTTAGTGTACATTTTGAATAACAGACATCCTGCAGTTGTATAAGAAAATGTTACAACACTTACTTAAATCACTATGCATGCATTCAGCTTACACTGTCAATGAGTTATGTTGCTCAAGCATTTGTTCCAAACAGAATCCTAAACTGCACATTTTTACTGGACTTTCTAAGATCAGAAGCAGAGCTAACATTCATGGGGATTAACCTTGGTCCAACTGTAAGAAGTGGGCTTCTTCTGCCTCCTTTATTTTCCTCAGTCTATAATATAATGTTAATCAATGTTTGGCAGGAAACCATATCTGTGGGCAGAAAAACAGCATATTGAAATCTTCCCCTTTCCAACAGTGAAACTAAGATCTTTTCAATTTTTTAAACAAAAAGCAAAAAGAACAAATAAAAGAGTGAATGAAACTGAGATGTTTACACATACACAGAGTGTTTCTTCATGCCATGGCTAGTAGGCTCATGGAGCACCTTGCCAAAGAACATCTTAGATGTTAGAAGTTCATGTGAGCTCAAAAGAAATCACACAAGTTCTCTAAAGAGAAAACTACTGAAAGCTACTAATAACAAAGAAACAACAGTTGTCTCAGGAGAACACCTGAGACATGTACAGTATCACCAATATTTGCCTGTCTCATTATTTCCCTAAGTGTCTGCCACCGTCAGAGACAGAATGCAACACTAGATCTGATCTCACACAAGCACTTGGGCTCTTAAACAGTGACTGACAAAGTAACTATGACATTCTGAGGCTGGGATTGCTGTGCCCAAACCCTAGGCTTCAAGCTAGTTTTCCCACATCTGCAGTAAATGTTCCGACTACAAGAATACTGACTATTCTGGGACAAGTCTCCCTCTCCCCTTTGAGTTAGGAAAACTACCCTGAAGCTAAGAAGCCACCCATTAGCTGAAGTTTTGTGGAAATTGTTACATTCCTGCAGAACATTTCAGTTTCATTGAAAAATTCCTGCTCAAGTTTAGTGACAATACCACACTAAAGTGTAGCGGGTAATGCATGAGGTTGTACAGCACTTAGAAAATCCATATCTAAGTTTATTCTGTTCATATTTCAGAGTTCTTGTCTTTTCCTCCTTGTGGAAATTACAAATAATCAATAAATTTTTCATTCAATATGTCCAGTTAGTATAACTTGCATATTACCAATGGCTTGTATTATCTTGGTTCAAGAATAAGCAGCCTCAGACAAGTCAGTTTCAAAAATTCTTTTTTTTACAGGCAATTCTTTACTGTATAGCATGTAGCTTCTACTTTTAAGTGGAGTTAAAATGAATAAGTAGTTCAAAGATAAACAACTTTCTAAAGTGTAAGAGTTATTAGACAAGTGTTCATACATAAGATTTTCATTGAGAATGAGCTTAATTATTAAAAAGGAAAAAAAAAGCTCTTAATTTTAAAACCAAAGAAGTTTAGTTTACACTGATTACTAATGAACACTGAAGCCATATTTGTGCTTTTGACATGCTGTTTTATAATGATTAAAGTAGGATGATTTCACATTATCTTTATTATGTCCATACTACAGGAAATATTATTGTTTGCTTCTTGGTATTCATTTGTTCCATCCTACTTCAACTTAAACATGACTTCTAATGAAAAACTATTCAAAGTGAAACATAATGAACTTGTCTTTTAGTCATCTCATTTTCCTATTGAAAGGCAAAAATATTAAAAAGCTATACGAAATGTGGACTGCTTGACAATTAACTTACACTGTTTGGAAAAAAGGCCTTAAGATGATATCCCACCACTTGCTATCACCCCAAGTCTGAAAAGGAAAAGAATTGCTCTGCACACATTGTGAAGATAAGTGAGAGGAGATGAAAGGAAGGGGACCTTTCTTCTTTAGCAGATGAAAAAGATGTTGAATTAACTCAAGATTTAGTTCACGATAAGCATTACCTCAGGTCTAGTGTCTGCAAAATGTCAATCACAGCCAACATTCACTTCATCCATGGTATCTCCTCAGCAACAACTGGGCTGTATCATATAGTTGAAGACCATAGGATACAGTCTTAATTTTGCATTTGAGTGCTCTTTACTGTTACTTTGTATTGTTTTAAGTACATCTATTTATCTATTTGTTTCCAACTTCTTTTGCCACACTGCAGCTTACACTGCATGACACCTAGAAGCCTCATTTCTGGAACATACTTCGGATTTCTTAGTGTCTGCAGGTGATTGCAGGGCAGAAATCAGTTAATAAACAGATAGCCTGGATAGAAACACTCTCTTCAAAAGAAGCTGGAGGAAATGTGTTGGAGAGTACTTGGTTTTGATTTTGTTCCATTTATTTTTGTGCACAACTCTGTTAAATTCCATTATGAAAACTGGATGAGACCAGTAGTGAAGGTAGGAGAGACATTCCTTCCCCCTGTGTATGCTGGTGAGGTAGATGACCAAAGGTGACGGGGTGCAACAAGCCCAGGAGATGCAGCAGAGATCTGGAAGCTGCAATTCATGCAGAGAAACCAACAGTCTGTTGAACTGGCAAGAAGGTCCCAGCCAGGCCTCAGAAAAGTCCAAAGAATAATTTTTTGAGACTAAAGGCAACAAAGTCTAACATGCTGAATTGGCAGGAAGCAAATGCTTCCTTGCAAGAACAGAGTGGGCATGGAGTTAAAAACTTTTTCTTTGCTATCTCAAGATAATAGTTTAGGTAAGCTGAATTCAGAGATCAGACCAGCATAAAGCAGGTATGTCTTGGGTTTCTTCATATGCAGTTCATTCCAGTACACCAGCAAATTGTCCAATCTTGGCTCTGATCACAGAGTAGGTGCTTTGAGCCTGAATGTGGAGTCAGACTGCATCTCTGCTAGAGCAGGAAACATGGATCGAAAGCACAAGGGTATGGCAGGCTTACATTCTAATTTTGCCTTCTTCAGACATGGTCATAATGTGCAGTTGACTGTAGTCTGGGGCATCTGGGTCCAACAGACTAGGAGCAATACTAAGGAGGTTGCCTACAGGGACACACTTGAACAAGTCTCCTCAGTTCATTTTTTGTTAGTATGAAATTAAGTCACTTCTCCAGAGACACTTGAAAGTGAACTCCAGAAGAAAAATAAAATGGTCTTTGAGATGGGAAATTACATTTTCCTCAGGACTGACTTTAAAGATGAAGACAGTGAGCAATACTATGCTTCAGTACTGTTTATCTAGAAAATACACTGATGATAGATGTGAACACTGTGGCTAAACGTCTGAGTGCTCACAAGTACTTCCTGGAAGATGATCGAGGGTCATGATTTCCTTGCTCAAGCACTATCTTTAGGCAAAATAAAGTCTTCTAACCCTGAATCCAACAAAGATGTCTTTTGTGTCCTTGGGAGGTGTGTGGGGTGTCACTAGTTCTTCTACTGGCATACTCACATCTGCAAATAGGCTTAATTCTCACTTTTTACAAAAGTGATGAAAAGCTGTGTTTTAGCAGACACAAACTCCCCAAAAGGCGAGTTGTTATTACTCAGTACAAAAGCGCTCAGTGACATCAGCATGTATTTTAAGAAATAGTTGGGGTAACTTTGGTACTTGGATTATAGCACACCATTACCCACACATTTTAGGATGACCCAGCATAGCAAACAAATCTCGCCTTGGAAGAAGAGATGATTATAAATCAAGATATTTATTCACTCATTTATGTTTGTTTCCTCACAGCAAATAAATTACTTCATTCAGTACTCAAAACTTTCATTCTGAAACTTAAAAACCTATCTTTCACCAAAACCACTCTAAATTTCAACTGGAGCAAGGAAGTTCATAAATTATGGCTATAAACAGGAACACCAAGCAACTTCTTAGAGACTAAAGCTGATGTCTTAATTTTTCCCCCCAAACACTTAGAGTAAATGCCCATTTTGGATCAAGTGCATCAAAGCATATGCACAACTTTGTGCTTTTAAAGATGAAGGGTATCAACAAAGTTACATAATACAAGATATTTAGATGCACCCTAAAACACAAACTATATAATGGAATGTTTTAAGTGCAGAAAACTTGTAAATGAAGTCTATCTGAAGTACCAGCTGAAGTATACAGCTTAAGGCACCACAGCATGTGTACAGTTGAACTGAATCTCAAAGTTCATGTAATTGCAGATTATTTCTTGGATGCAAGACAGGCAGCAAATTATATCTGTTGTAGGGAAGGCTGTTTATATACTTTTAAAAATTCTGCGATAGTTCATTATAGCCTTATTATTTTAACTCACAGATAACAAGAATTTTAACTCAGATGCCAATAGCTGGAAATGAACAAGTAAGGTTTTCAATGTTTTTATTCTCTAACACCTCTATAAATTTTTCAGTGGTGTCATGGACCACTGTATAGCAAACATAAGTCAGTGGCAATATTTTGCCTTTCTTAGCTATCTTTCACAGGAAACTGCTCATCCACATGCACTAGGATATCAGCAAGTTGCAGGTCAAAAATACTAATTAAGGTACAGAAGAAATTAGAATATCCCTTCTGAGAAGCAGAGCTAAATCTTGACAGTGACAGCCAGAAAAAAAAAAAAGGGGGGGGGGGGGGGGCAATCTTTATAGCTGGCAGTCAAAACTCTTGGATTTTGGAGCAGTAACTACATGGGAATTGACATGAGTGACTGTTTAGATGCAAAGTGATCCCCAGGCCTATGTATAGTTAAAGGCAATGTAACAAATGAGACTAAAAAACATTAATACAAATGTTTTACATTTTTTATTGTCACTAAAAATTTCACCAAAGAATGAAAAGGCAGGAATGTCAATCACCCATTACCAAAAAAAAAAAAAAAAAAAAAAAAAATTCTGAGGAGAAGGAAAACTGCAAACCAGATTGACAGGTGATAATAGAAGAGCTCTGTTTGTGTTTGTCTCCTTGTAAGAAAACATACTAATACATAACCAAATATGCAAAATGCAGCAGAAATTCAATGTGATGATTACTAGTTTGGGAAGGAATCTGGATCAGGTAAAATCATTAGGCTTGTGACTAGGAAGTTATAGTGTAATGTTTTTACGCACAAGAGACTAAATTGCTAAGTCTAAGTAAGTTGCTTAACAACTTCCCTGGAAAAGCAAGACCTCAAGAAGTTACAATGACTGAAGCATCCAGACGTTTTTAAGCAGCATTGTGCTGTTTCACGATAATACTGTGATAATGAACTACTATAACACACTGATATCTGCATTATAGTCCTTTACATGGGAGCTTATATTAAAGTAAGGATGGCATGCTAAACTTGAATATTTCTGAAACTCCTAGATTGTTAAAAAAGCCCTGGCTTCATTTGAACAAAACCAAATTCACACACTTGACAGCTGTTTACATCTGCACCTTAGCCTACCTCTGTTGAAGACCACAAAAAATAAGTTTTGTGTGTGTGTGTGTGTGTGTGTGTGTGTTTGGTCATATTAAATAGTGAATTTCTGAAGAGTACAAATCTTCAGTACAACTAGATGAAAAACTCTTCTCTGCTGAGAAGAAAAACACCTTGTGTTTTTTTCCTACCAGATTGAAATACAGATTATGTATTTACTGTATGTTTCTAGCTGACTAAGGAAGATTTAAGCAAATAAACAGTAGGTGATCGAAGAGGTAAGGACACATAGATTAGACTTCACAAGCAAATTCATATTTCCTCCATCTTTAAATACATCCACATACCATACAGGCGATATCAATTTCTTCCATTTTCCAGCTTAGCTGGAGCCTCAGAGGAATGTTTTCACTCTGTCAGGAAGGTGCATCAATAAGTCACTAGGGTAGTGCAAAAAAAAAACCAAAACAAAACAAAACACTGTTAGTTCTGTCTAGCTCAGTCTTTAGACATAAAGCACTAAAAGATCTGTTGTGATGCTATAGCACTTGCTCTGCCTGAAACTGTGCCAGATATAGCTTCCTGATGGGCACAAAAGAAATACTTCACCCATTATTGGTGTGCAGCCACTTTAAAAGCAAAATGCAACCGATATTACCATAATAATGATAACATCCATATGCTATATCCAGCTTTTGACAGAGGAAGCAGAATATCACAAATGTTGTTGAAGAATCATCTCTGTTCAGGAAGGCAGGATGTGCTGCCCAAACAAGTTACCATGAAAGAGCCTAGCATGCATGTTTACAGGGCATTAACTATTCTGAAATAAGTGTCTGTAAATTGGCAGTCATATCTGAAGCAGCCCCCAGGGAGTGCCACCACTACTGAGGGCACCTCCATAGCACAGTACCTTCCAATGAGGAAGCTCGGCAGTTAAGCCAGAACCAAATATCCCATGGGATTTCAGAGCAGCAACACAACAGGGAAAATCACCTCAGACCAAAAAAAAAGTGCACTGAAAGAGCAGTAGTATTTGCAGGCACTTCTTACCTCCAGTGGCTGGAGTTACTTCAGACGTCCCAGGTAACAAGCCAGCCTGGCATGACAAGCTTTCGTCCATTTCTGACAAGGTACTTGGTTCTTTCCAATTCTAGTAATTTTAATTTAGCAGGGTCAGGCTTGTCCCTCAAGCTTTCATGCTTCCATAAGGCTACTAAACCTTTAGAAGTAATGTTTTCCAATTTTTGGCAATTGAATAGAAGCAAGGCCTTGAAATTACCTGAAGAAACAATCTTCTGTAAATATTTCTTCTGGTCCCCTGTGGAAGACAAGCCTTTCTAAACAGACTCTAAGCAAGCACAGTACTGGGGTTCTTTGCTAGTCAAAGAAAAAAATAAAACCTGTACATAAAGATATGTGAGCCTTTAAGTTTTTCAGTATTACAGCCAGGTTTCATTTCGTATTTCTCATATGCTATTTCAGTATTTTGTTTCTCGACTGACAGACAGTAAAGTGAATGGAGTTCTCAGGAGCCATGTGCTAAATTTTTACTTCCATCTGGTTGTTTAACACTTCTATGCTAAACTTCACCTTAATTATCATCAATACCACTCAAAAACTTTTATTACCATCTACAAAAAGAAATATTTCCCCCTTTTGCATCATTGTCGTACTGCCACTGCTACTATAGGACTAAGTCCTTTATGGATTCAGTTAGCCTGACTATATGTCTTGGCTGTTCACGTTATTGGAGCCTTCAGAAATGACTTCTGTTTTGCAGGCCTAGATGCCTATGGTACAGTGGAGAGGGAATCAATCTAACCAGGTAAACAATACATTTCTGGAAATATGGCAGGAAAATTATTGTTCATAGTGTTTACAGCACATCAATTTGCAGAGCCTGGCTTGTCTTGGCATAGTAACCTAATTAGAAAGATGCCCTGGATGAAGCTGGGAAAGCACAGATGCAGGTGACACACTGAAAATCAGTAGCTTGAATGTAGGATACTACAAAAAAGGGAACTTGGAGCTTGTAAAATCCAAGGAATCAAACAAGACAGGCTTCCAAATATAAAGAAAACTAGTGATAATGTTACAAAAAAATAGATAAGCTGTGGCTAGAAGAGCTTGACTTCCTATCATACATCAAAAATATTCCTGGAGGCAGATCTCATTGTCTTCTTCTAGGCTTGTATATTAAGATATTATTCTTTCCTCTTAGAAATTTATGTGCTATTCAGACTGATAAATTAAACTATTTCCATCCATTCCCAGCAGGGTAGCTAATTTGTCAACATGGCGGGAGGGAAGGATTAAAAATGAACAAAACAGAAAACCAGAAGCACTGTTTTAAGTAAAGGATATTTATTTGTCCTAATAATGCCAATGTAGTTGCAATAAAATGCATTAAAGAAAGTACAACAAACAGAAGAATATATAACATGATATCCTTTTTCACATGAAATCCTTGAGGTCACTGTGAGTATTTTTGGCCTGATACTGATCTATGTTATCTGGCTGCCAACCCTCTTCAAGTTAACAGCTGAGTGAGGAACCAGACATAACTACACTCAGCCCAGATCTATAAAACAGGCAAACAATGGTTATATTCAGCTGCTCTTCCTTCTCTCAGTCCTGGGACCAGCTTTTCTGTAATCAGAGGAGTTGCAGGATCAAGGGGAGAGACTCCATCCTCACCTGCTCTGCCAGGGGAGCACCCGAGATGGTCAGCAGCTAGAGCATCAACAGAAATAACATCCAGGAGAGCCTGGGAAACAGGAGGGACAACATCATCCCACTCACAGGCTCTGCACTGCTGGGAAGTTTGCCCTGTCAGATCAGGGCTCTTTGAAGATGATTTCTTGTGAAATTTTTTGTCATCTTGAAGTTGCTTCTGTTTTAGAGGACTCACATGGAATCTTCTCCTCCATCACCCCCCTAAAGTTTTTATTTAAGAGTCAAGAGACTTGTTTTTCTTAATAGGAAACAACAGAGGAGCCAAGTGACCATCATCCAGGCAGAGAACCACAGAGCTGTATGTGCCCCTCTCCCCACCATCACAACTGCTTCTCAGACCACAAATCTCTTACCTTCAGCAGAAGGAAAGAACTCAGCCATAAATGGCTGCATCACATCATCATCACCAGAAACTTAGCACCGCTGTTAGGGGCATGAATACAGGAGATGCACAGGCAGACCAAATGCAGGCAGAGTACAGACTGCTTCTCAATACTTGGAAGCAAATCTCTTGCTATGCCTGTCGTGGTTTAACCCCAGCCAGCAACTAAGCACCCCGCAGCCGCTCACTCACTCCCCCCCCATCCAGTGGGATGCGGGAGAAAATCAGGAAAAGAAGTAAAACTCCTGGGTTGAGATAAGAACAATTTAATAGAACAGAAAAGAAGAAACTAATAATGATAATGATAACACTAATAAAATGACAACAGTAGTAATAAAAGGATTGAAATGTACAAATGATGCGCAGGGCAATTGCTCACCACCTGCCGATCGACCCCCAGCCAGTCCCCGAGCGGTGATTCCTCCTGCCCCCCCACTTCCCAGTTCCTAAACTAGATGGGACGTCCCATGGTATGGAATACACTGTTGGCCAGTTTGGGTCAGGTGCCCTGGCTGGGCATGAGAAGCTGAAAAATCCTTGACTCTAGTCTAAACACTACTGAGCAACAACTGAAACCATCAGTGTTATCAACATTCTTCACATACTGAACTCAAAACATAGCACTGTACCAGCTACTAGGAAGACAGTTAACTACATCCCAGCTGAAACGAGGACAATGCCCTATCAAGTAGAAATCCAGGAGAGGCCTGCACTACTCATTGTTCTGTTTTGCATGGAGAATGGACACATGTACAGCAATAACAACCACCAGACTTGGAAAAAATGCCATTTTCAAACGTATTCTCCTTTTCCCCACCTGGGCCTGCATTGTGTGCTCTCACATCATCATTTTACTGTTATATTAACACCTTGCAGAACACAGAAGGTCTTTTGAAGGAATACAACCTGCTCTTGAAGATACTTAACCACAGCATATCCTAATGAAAATCAGCTATACATTTTTACAGACTACACAGCAGTTATGTAGTGATGAGATCCAACCTATCTTCCTGACAAAAGCAGTATTGCCCAACTAGCAGCCTGGTTAGCTTTCTGAAAGTTTTATCCACACATACACCTTCCATAAGAGGGCACAGGGCAGTATATCACTGGATTCCCAGGATGACTGAAAAGGCAAGGTGTTGTTGCAAGCAAAAGAATTCCAGCTAATGAATTTGAACATCTCTGTTTTCATGGGGGAAAAAAGTGTGGGGGAGGTGTTCAAAACAGATAATAAGAGGTAATAAAGGAAATGATTGCTATTGGGTGGCAGCCTCAACTGAGAGGAGGAAGAGAAAATAAGACAAAATTCTGACAAAAAGACAACACATAAGAGTTTTTAATCCTAGAGCTGAAATCCGATAGTGGTTCCTTTTGGATACAACTCTCTTTCTGAAGTGAAATATGCTCCCTGCAATTCAGGGCAAGGACTGACTGATAGACTCAAATGGCCTACCAAGCCTTGTGGATTCTGAAAGTGCCTCAGGCTGTTGAAAAGGGGCAACACAGGAAGATAGCTGCAAGAACTGTACAAGTCCTGTCCGAGAGCTGCAAACTCTGAAAATCCCAACCGCAGGGCAGACCAAAGACATTAAGACCAAAGTTCAGCTGCAGATCCCAGAAGACCTAAGCAGTTCCATGTGAGAGACAAATGCTTTTGGATTCTGTATTAAATCCAGAATTTTCAGTGCTGCAAAATTTCCATGACAGCTCTTTCCCAGCTGCCCAGCTCTCAAAACAGGAAGGATTGAAGCAAGCTACGAGGCGAACTCCCAAGGGAGCCTGGAATCTCTTTGCTCAGATACAGAGAAATGATACACATAATGGCATATATTTTGAACCTAGACTGTCTTTCATCAAAAGAATCATAAAAATAAAAAAGACTGAGATTACTTCAAAATTTTTTATATTGGAATGATGTTCCCCCTGACCTATTTTAACCATCCCAGAAAAAGATTTCTAACATACAACCAGAAGAAAATACCCCTTGAATGAAGAACTACAATAAAATTTTCAAGCAAATCCAAAAGTCTTAAGAAACTGAGTGGAGAGCAGATACCAATTTTACCATTTAGGAAGGAAAGGAAGGCAGGTTCTGTAGAATTAACTGGCTTGTTTCTTCTAAAACTATCAGTAATGAAGCAGTGCACAGAAACTAGCTTGTATAGATTTCAAGATGGGATTTCTCACTGGGAAAAGAGGACTAGTGCCACTTCACAAAGCCCAGATCAGGATGGTTTCTGTATGGACTCACAAAGAATTGTTTCTTTTATAAAAAATCCTAGAAAAAGCTGCATGAGGGTGAAACAGGAGTGCCAAAACTTCTTACAGACTTTAAGCTGCAGTGACAAAAAACTGCTCTTGCTTAGGAAGACATTCAAAGGACACCTCCAAGATACTTCTCACTGAAGGAATTTGGAGGTCTTGCTCACAAATATGCTGCAATCAAGCAGAAAGGTGTGGGAAAACACAGGCCACTGAATATTTTCAGCATATTTTCAGAGCAGGAAATGTCTGTAAAGCAAAGGATATAATTGTAGCAGCAGGAAAATAACTCATCATTTAAACAATACTGCAAACTGCGCAAAGGTATTCATCGTACATAGGTCTGCATGGGCAACCGTGCGTCTCTCAAGCTTGACATGCCCAAACCCTCCAGAAGATTTATCTTGACAAAGATAAATTGCAGCCATGACAAGATCCTTAAACGCAATCTTATTAAAAAGAAAAAAAAAGGTTAGTTCATTTGCAGATTCCTATTCCTGAATGGCTAAATATAGAAGGCCATGTATTCCACCCAGTGCACCCTGTTATAGTACCTTGAAGGCTCATTTACCTGCTTTAGACAATTACTAAGAAAAGGGATTTTGCAAGTAGGAGGGAAGAAATTAGGAGGTGACCGAACAGATGACTTTCAGAGATTTGCAGATGTAACTCTGGAGGTGCCTCACAGATACTCTTTTGCTTTTCCGGTGAGTAAGGATCCCCCCTATAGGGAACTCTGAAACAAAGTATGTTTACCTGTAATGCAGAAGTATGATTTTAGCTCTGTTGGGAATAGTTAATACCACAATGGGTTAGTGCAGTGGATTAGTTCTTTGCCAGGCAGGATTAACAGTGTAGGAGGCTCTGTGCTTTTGCCTGCAAAGGGGGACAGGTAAGAATCATATACCAATCCAATTCTCTACACCACGCTTCTTGATACACACCTTCATTACAGTGTGCACAGAATTTCTTAGGTACATTTTACTTTTAATCTTGTACACTTGAGCTGGTGGCCTTTCCACTTGGCCGAGAGAAAGCAGGTAAAATTTTAAGTCCTGACAACAAACAGTTTGGTATCTTCACACAGTTCTCCACTATGACCAGATCGACTGGGGGTGGGGAGGAGGCTAGAAATAAAACTGTCAAAAATGTTCTGCTCACTACAGTATGGAAAATGAAGGGGTCAGTCTCCAGCAGCCTTCATTCCATAGCAGAGGGCAGCACCATGAGGACTTCAAAATGGAAAGGCTAAACCAAATACTCTTCACCTGAGCTAACTCTATGGTAAAGGCTTGAGAGGTGACAGCCCTTGTTTTAAAACATTTAACCTCATTATGATGGATTACAGAGTAAAGAAACTTTAAAAAATAATACCTAGAAAGGTCAAAACATGGAATTAATACAAATTTTTTTTAAGAAAGGTGGAAGTCTCTTGGATGTGTAACATTCATAAGTCAAGGGTTATGTGCTTTGGCATGCTGCACAGATGCCCTTTACATTCTTCATTTGACTGACTGGGGGGGGGGGGGGGGGGGCCCCCCGTGTGTAACACACCAGCG